>NW_005871250.1:1027159-1216844 GCF_000147115.1 Myotis lucifugus
AGTAAATTAATGCAAAGCAGGCAAGCTGCTTCCTGCCTTGCTGTTGCTTGGGAACAGCAGAGAGCTTTCATCTGGACCTGACACTGTCCAGGTACGCCCTCACCTCTAGGGTCTGCACGTACGCCCTCACCTCTAGGGTCTGCATGTAAGATCCTACACCAGACAGAGCCAGGAGACGTTTGCCACTCTGAGCAGATGACAGCCTCCTGGAGAGGCTACGTCTTTATCTCTAAGGCCATCTTGAAGGTTTCTTCCAGCCTCATGATCAATTGCTAAGTGAACAAACATTGGACCAACTACTAAGGAGTGGAGTCCTGCACTGAATCATCAATGAAGTACTGGGTTAGAGTCTGACCTGGATCATTAAATAGCAGTAGTATTAATTAACATTAATGGAGTATGTACTTGTTGGTGGGCACTATTCAAATAAGCATTTTATGGGCATAATCTCATATAATGCCCACGACATCGGGAATAATCACAGAGCTAGTCCATGCCAGAGGCAGGACGTCGACCCAGGCATTCTGCCTCCAGAGCCATTCAACCCTGAGGAAGTCACGCGTCCTGAGCCTTGGCTTCCTCAACAGTAATGATTCCTGCTCTCACTGTGTATCCAGCCCTTTGTGAAGTCCCTTAAAGATGTTCATTTTATTATCACAACAAAGCAATGATGTCCCCTGGAACTAATCTGCTTGACCAGGTCACACAACTAGTAAATGGTAGAGTCAGGATTTGAATGCCATTCTGTTTGCCCGCTGTTAATGTGTGCTTTCTTTGCCCCAGTATTGCTCAAATCGGGGATGCGCAGATCCCCATGAATATGCCCGCAGACCGCGTGGGATCCATGCACCCCAGTTAGAGAGATGCTGCATAAAGTTAGCCACTGTCACTGCAACATGAGGGGGGCCCCGAATGCAAAGGCGACCTGAATTCACAAGGCGATGTGACTTCATAAGGTGGCCATCCAGATGGTCCCAAATCCGCTTAAATTGTTGATTTACTGTCAAAGTGAAAATACCAAATTAAAAATATAGGCATCTCACGAAGAATGGGGACTACCCCAGCCCAGGGAATGCCTCTGCAGGCCACACTCCATTTGAGACACAAGGCCCTCTACCCGAGTCCTGCCAAGGAAATCTCACACTAGTCCCTCCATTCTGTGGGTATCACTCGGCCTACCGCGGTGACAGGACCCACCCATAAGTGGCAACTAGAAAACGTGTTTGTCTGCTCACCCCCAGTCAACTGCAGCAGGACAAAGAGAACCTCCACTTGGAATACCGACCCCAGTCCCACACTCTTTTCTAGTTGTTCCTGAACAACCCACTCTTTAGCACAGGAGAAATAGAGCCCTCCGAGAGGTGTGTGAACGGCTGCTGTCGAGGTGTGCCTGCGTTCCGTGGCAGCACCTCTTCTACGTTCAGTAATATCAGTTTGGTTCCTCAACTAGGACACTCTTTTTATGTGAACACAGGGAAGGAGAAAGTGCCATTGATTTCTACTGAAGTTGACTTATTGGCCAGGTTCAGGAGTGTTTTGAGGTTAAGAGTGTGGGCATCATGGAGACTGTGACCTACCATTAATTGCTTAACCTCTCTGAGGCTCAGTTTTCTCATCGGTAAAGTAGATCTAAGTATAGCAGCTAGCACTCAGGGTTGTGGAAAATGAATGATATAAATGAAATCATATATGTAATTACTAAAACTGTTACCAACACACATCCTCACTTCGCAATAAATGGAGCTGTGTATTTCTCATTATTATCATTAAGTTTCTCCTGCACAAGTATTCACGTCAGGGATATCCCTGTACCTCAGGAGTGCAGTCCCATTTCATGGGGTGTTAGGTTCGAAGCCCTTTTTTGAACGCCTGGACTTAAGTCATTAACGATGCTGCTCAGGGGTAAGAGCAATGGGCAGGAGTCTGCCTGTGCTCCTGGCCAGGCTCTGCCACTCACCTACCGTAATGCTTAAGTACTCACTCAGCTGCCCTGAGCCTCACTCTCTCCTCCTGATAATTGCGGGCCTTGACTGGCCTGCAGGAGGCATGTATGGAAAAATCAATTTGTTCTGCTTCAGTGTGCCTACTTGCCAAACCAGGGCTTGGGACTTTGATCAGAAAGAAAGACAACATCTGGTAGTCTTTCATATCTTGAGTTCTTTTAGGTTTTACCTATCAAGGAAATAAAGGAGAAAAATATTTTAAAATAATAAACTGCTATCCATATATTATTACCATCATTTTTATATTCTCAGAACTAAATGAGGAGGATAATTTGGGTTTCAGTGTATCGAATTCTACTCTGTGCCAGAGCCTGTGCTGCTGTTTGCATGCATTGCATTCTTTCATCCAGACGCCGGTGCTATGATGCAGGCACCAGCACCCTCAGTTACAGGGGAGGGAGGTGACATGTGGGGAGGTTACAGAACTTGCAAACATCTCAAAGATGGTAGCTGACAGAGCCTGGTCTGGGAACTCAGTCTATATCAAGGTTTCTTAGTCTTGGCACTGTTGACATTTTGGGCCAGATAAGTCTTTGTTCTGGAAAGCTGTACTGTGTATTGGACAATATTTGGCACCATCCCTGGTCTCTACCCACTAGATGCCAATAGCACCGCTCCTGCCATGACAACCAAAAATGCCTATTCGGTGCTCCTGTTGAGACTCACTGTTCTAAATTTACACTGGTCCGTGGGCTATGTGAGAACCAGGTAAGCATATGGGTGCTGCACCAGCTAGACCAGGTTTGATGGGCTGTATCTTCACATATTACCAGTATTCCCTTGGGAGAGTCACTGAAGCTGCTTAACTTAAAAATGAACATCATACTATCTCATAGGGCTTTTGTGAGATTAAATATAAGGTAATGCATGGAGAAGGCTTAGTACAGTCCCTGGTACATACAAGCAATCAATATAATTCAAAGCAAAGCATTACTGTAACTCATGATAAACCATCAAGTTGGTTGTCAACATATAATGCCAAATAACAAACTGGTGTGTGTGTGTGTGTGTGTGTGTGTGTGTGTGTTTTACTGAATGGGTTTGACATTCGTCTCAGGAAATGAGTGGGGATGGTGCTCCTAAACTCTCTAGAAATTTCATAACAATGACTGCCAGAGGCTGGAATCTGGGTTACTGGTGACAAGACTTGCATGCAATTGAAGCTGATTTAAATGCAATTAGCATATTGAGTGCAACCATGTGATATTGCGGAAAAATAGTAAACACTTGTCAAGAAGTCAGTTTCACTGCGATGCTGGGACTCAGCCTGCTGTTTGGTTCATCTAATGGATGTGCTCTTCCAAATGTCCCCGAAAGGAACAAATACAGTTACATTGTCTTTCAGGCTCTGAGTGGTTTAGGATCTCAGTCAGCACTTGGATGTTGCTGAATCCGGAACAGTCCCTGGCAGAGATGTGCTGGTAGAGCTTGAGGGGGTGCATAGGGTTCATTTCGGTGAGTAACACGGAGCCCCAGGCTTTGCAGGGAGGAAAGAATCTGGGGCCTAGTTCCAGCTCTGCCACTCAGTGTCTGAGTAACCCTGTTATTCTCTCCAGGTCTTCTGTCCCTCACCTTTAAAATGAGCAATGTGGATGCATTCTTTGGACCTTATTTTGAGGAAGTACCCCTGCCTCGTATTCAGCCCCCCCGCAGACAGCATGCTCTCAGAAGCGAGCAGTAGAAAGGAAATGAGGATTGGTGGGAGTGCTCTCCTCGGTGCATTTGAAAGGGGCCTATTGAGTTCTCATGCTTGCTTTCCTTCCTTCCTAGGTACACAGTTCTGCACAGCGGGCATCACCAGGAACTCGAGAAACTGCCCATACACACTGACCCAGAATCCCTGGAATCATGCTTCTGATTGAGGACCTGGCTCACAGCTAAGCCATCCATTCCCATTTGTATCTGCATGAACAGGACACCCTGGCACCTCTCCTGACCCTCATCACCACCAGTGAGGTATGAGAAAGGGGGCCCAGGGCCCAGGGAAGGTCATGGAGGACCGTCCGTGTCGGACAGGCCCTGAGACCAGAACGTGGAGGATCACAGAGTTGAGAAGGGACTTCAAGCGCCGTCAGATCCAGCCTCCCACCCAACGCAGGAGTAGCATCCTTCACAGCATCCCTGGAAGTTGGTCAATCTCTGCTTGCACACCCCCTGGGACAGGAGCTCACTACCTCCTAATGCAGTCCCTTCTGCCGTAGGGAAGCTCTAATTAAAGGAAGTTCTTTTAGAGAGCTCTCGACTCTATCGCTGTTCCCATGGGGCCATGCAGTTGGCCACCTCTTCCTCTTAAGAACCCTTAGCTGTTAGGAGGCAGCGATCTGCCACCCACTCACCCTTTTAATTCTTCCTACACTCGACAGCTCCAGTTTTCTCTCCATGCTGGCCATCTGCTTCTGGACATGCTTTGGTGGATGAGTTCATCAAGGCTCTTTTAGCAAAATTAGGTTGATGGCAATGCCAAGAGGTTCGTCCAGAAGCACCAAAGTGCTGACAAGAGAAGCATCAGTATATTTTGGTTTATAGACATGAGCATTTTTTTTCTCGTCATATTTTGAGGGGTATAGACTCTGGGAACTCTGCTTAGGATTTGGTTTCAGATCTATTACCAGCTCTATGTGCGCATCTGTTTAAAGGTGGCATTCTCTCCTTGGCATACTGGCTTTGAGGTCATTCGGAATGAATCCTGATTGACTTCCCTTCCATGACAATGCAAAAAGGGCCTGCGCCTTTACCCAGAACTTCAGTTGAGAATGGTCCTACCACTCCGATTTGGGGAACAACACTCAGTTGCTGTAATCAGTTGAGTGGCTTTCGGGGCCCTGTGCTGAGTCCGTGCCTGGTCTCGGTCAGAACAATTGGCTCTTTTGGCAAAGACAGAGCCCCAGACCAACTTGCTTTCTAGGAACCTCATTGGCCCCTGCCTGTGAAGCTCCTGTGCTACCGCTTTTCTACATCTTTCACCAGCATCTACCCTTCTCCACGCTCCTACGTAGAAGCTTCCCTGATGTCAAAGTTACCACCAAATTACCTTATCTTGGGGTGAATTATGCCCCCAGGTTGAGGCTCAGTTGCCTTTCTTGTAGTTGCTGATAAAATCCCTATCGAAAGGATTGCTTGTTGGTCCTTATAGGAGCCCATTGAACAGACAGTGTGGGTGATGGTGGGGTGCATATGTGATAACACCCCACAAGGCAAAGATGCACCAGACCTTTCTAACCTCGTCAGCTCCCCTTGGCCTTCCACCTGGTCTGTTTATCCTGCTTCCTTTCCTGAGTGATCTCAGAAGCCACATTGCCTCCTTATCCCCTATTTCACCCGTGAGGGCAGAATCCATTACCTCCCCCTTTTCTCTCTGTCCCAGAAATGGTAAGAAGGATGGTCAGACTCCACATAGGACTAGGATGACCAGCCACTCTGGTTTTAGCACTGAAGGTCCCACATCCCAAGAAACTCATTAGTAACCGGCAAACTGGGCCAGTTGGTCACCCACCAAGGGGACCCTCCTCATGCTGAGGATTAATAAGCCTCCTCAGAGTTGCTTTCCTTTCTTCACTTTTTTTAATGGTAAAGGCAGAGATGCATGAAATTGGGGGTCCATAGTTCTCCACGTGCTCTCTGAATGTGGTTTCTGCTCTCCTTGATTCACAAAGAACTTCTTAGGGAACGACTAGGACAGCGCTCACAAGAACCAGCTCACAGTGGGGAGGAATAGGTTTAGTGCTTCGAGGCAACTGGTAAACTTTGTTTAACACCCTGAAGTCGGTAGGATCTACTATTAAATGCCTATGGGCACACACAGATACATAAATACAATTGGATTTCTTCCCTGCGAAATGCTTCTTCTCCCAGGAGCTTAGCAAGCATGTTTATGTATGTAACACTAGAGGCCCCTGAGCACGAATTCGTGCACAGGTGGGTCCCTCAGCATGGCCTGCAGGGATTGGGCTGAAACTGGCAGCCCAATGCCACCTGCCGCTCCGCTCATTCCCGCCCTGCTGCGCCTGCGCGGGCTCGCGCCCAGTCAGTCCTGATCGGGAGAGGCTCACATCACAGCAGCAGTGCCACTCGCCAGCTGCGCCCTGCATCTGGCACCTGTCCTGAGGGGGGATGGGGGGGCGGGACACAATCGGTCCTCCGGGTGGGCAGTGGGACGCCCTTGCTGGCCCAGGATCTGGATCCATCCTGCTGACGTTTGCGCTAGTTGTTGGGAGCCACCTGGCAGCCGCTTTTATATCATTTCTTCCTTGCGGAGCGTCTAGGGAGGGGAAGTGGCCACAGTGCCCAAGGCCGACTTCCAGGAGGCTGTGGGGGCTGTCAGGATCGTGCTGGTGGCACTGGTCCATTGGTGTCTGGCCTGTTCTCCGGATTTTGGACCTGCAGAACTACTGAGGGAGTGAGTGGCTGCCACCGAGCTGGTGAGCCACTGGGACAGGTCGGTCAGCTGAGTGGCACTACCATTGTGGCAGTGCACTGACCACCAGGGGAAGCTCCTGCATTGAGGGTCTGCCCCCTGGTGGTCAGTGCATGTCATAGCAACTGGATGTTCGGTCATTCACTCAGGCTTTTATATAGAGAGATATTATTTCTCAGTGGCAGATCTACCATCTTAAAGGGCAACTTGGATGCAACAGGGGTCCACAGATTACAATATAGGCGGGAAATTAGATCTTACCATGTCACTGGTCCATAGCTTCTGGACACTCTGGATAGGCTTCTGTGAGCCAGTCCATGATTGGTGTCTGTAGAGGTCACATACACCCCTGACCCAGGAAAGAACAGCAATTGTGGGTATAGGAGCCTTTGTCATTGCCAAGAAGACGGTCTCCTTTGCAGAGGTGGACTCATACGCAAACTTTATTGTCTCTTTGGACCAAAGGCCCACATTGGTGGTTCCCAGGACAGGACCAGACTTGTTCCGCCCAGACAGCTGCTAGCCTGGCATTACTTCACTCGCTGGCTCCTGGGAATCAGGTCATAGAGCATGTGCGTGGAAGGAGGAGCCTTCGAGCCTATCCAAGGGAGGAGGAGGCCTGCATCTTGCCCTCTTCTCTGAGGTGGCCACCATCTCCCAGGCAGCCTGCACTGTCAAGAAGCGATGCTCCCCGAGGAGGGGATTGGCCTTGACAACCCCTGGGTGATGGATGCTGCAGCCAGACCGCCCGATGCCTGGGAGAAAGGGGTCCACCTGTGCTGCTCCTCAAGCTGACGTCCAGCCTGCAGGGCTGTCCCGGCAGAGGCCCTGCAGCCCCCCGGCCAGCTCAGGATCCGCAGCTAGAAAGCAAAGAGAGAAAAACCAACTTCGACTGACACCCAAGGATGCGTGTGTAGAAAAACCCATTCTTCCTGGGATTTCACCTCATCTCACCAACAGGTCCTCTTCATGCTAACTTGCCCTTTCCTGAGAAAATTGCTGTCTGGCTGGGGGTGGAGGTGGGCTTTGGGGAGGGACCCGGAGAGGCTGTACTAAATTGCCTCTAATATTGTCTTCACAACAACAGTCATGTCTCCCTGGTGCTGTGCTGTCTACCCACCCGTTTCCTCTTTGGTGTAGTGTCTCTCTCTCTGTGACTCAGCTTTTCTCTGGTCACAGTCCTTCCTGTGGCAGCTGGTCTAGAGGGAAAAAAGGCGAATGCATTGACTTCTTCTAGCCATCGTTTGCGGCTCTCTTCCATCCAGCCTAGAACACCGAGGCTGAATATTTGGTTTGAATTTAAACAAATCGGGGTAGATCTGAAGGCCTGAGTTTGGGACATCGTGTCATTTTCTGCGCTTGCCTCACTTGTCTTGTCCCAAAACCTCAGAGCTGGTAGGAGTATCGTGACTGTTCCAATGAGCATCACCAAATATGTATCCTGCCAGCACTGTTATTTACGTGATATTTTTATTTAAATCACTTCAGGGTTTCACTTACATAAGTTTATTTTAGGGAGAAACATTATATCGGTACCCCAAATAGAAAATCAGTATTACTTGCCATAAGTAGAAAGCAGCCATGGAGCTAAATAGATGACAACAAAACAAGGTTATGACGTTCTAATGAGAAGCCAACCCTCCGCTTGCCCAAGGCTTTTGTGTTTAAAAGGATGACGAGTGAGTGTCCGAGAGCTGTTAGGGGCCCCCACCTCCAAGGAAGGGCCCTTTAAGCAAGGAAGGGCTGAAAGAGAAGGTACCAGAGATGAACTTCCAAACTTTATGAGTCAATGTGATGTGATTGCAAGCTCCATTCCACAGTTTTGGAAACATACAAGGGAAGTTCACCTTTTGTTTTTAACTACTGTTATATTTGATTTAGATTCGGTTTCTCCTTTCCCTCTCCCCTTTTTTGGCTCACCGAGAATATATCTTAGTTGATAATAAAAATAATAATGTAGCAATAGAGAGGGCAGCCAACAATCAATGAGCTCCTTTCTGCTAGGCGCTGTGGTAAGTGCGTTACGTGGATTATCCCATTCAATCCCCATGAAATCCTTATAAGCACCAGAATCGCCCCTGCATCACAGACGAGCAAACCTCAGCTGAGGGAGACAGACCTGGGGAGTGTGGACGTGAATGGGTCAGCAGGCAGTCTGATGCTCGAGCCCCGAGCCCGTAACGTGCAACACTGCTCATTGTGGGGATCAATTTATTCCACATTCACGTCAGCCCCAAAGCTGGCAGAGAGCAGCGAACGAGCGGGGTGTGGCCGCCTCCCTCGTCCCTTGTTGCCTGAGCGTTTCCCTTCTGCAGCAGCTTGGCCCCTGGAGAGCACCAGGACCATGCCTCCTCCCGTGGGAAACGGCCTCTCACTGGCCTGTTGCTGTCTCTGCACCCTCCTGCTCTCTGAGCCTCAGTCTCCATCTTTGAACAATGGAGGGATGCAGGTCATGACTGGTCAGCGGGAGAGGCCCTTCCACACTGATCTTCCTCAGCCTTTTCAGGAGCCTGAAGTCACGGACAACCAGCAGCGAATCCCCAGGACCAGATGTGTGAGCCAAGGGAGAGCATCGGTCTGTGTGTTTCAGACCATCACCGGGCTGCTGACCCCCAGTGCGAGGCACTTTGACGCCCCGCATTTGCAGCTGGAACCTGCACCCTTGGGGGACATGCTCGCATTGGTCCCATCAGCTCACGCTGCAGGTGTTACCAATGGGAAGGGGTTCTTGCCCCCACCTGTGGCCTTTGGTATCGCGAGAAAGAGTTTTCTGAGACTCGCATGGGAGGAGGAGATACTGTAGAAGCTTTATTTCTGTGGAATCGAACCCCTGAGTTGCCAGGGTCCCGTTTCCCTTTGTCCCGCCAAGGAAGACGTGTAGCTGGGGCTTCAGCAGAGCTAAGATCAAAGCCAGTGTCCAGCATGGAACGGTCCAGTTCAGCCCTAGGCCAGTTCCGTTTGTGCTCCCAGCTGCAGTCCATTCGTCCATTGTGTTCGTCCAATGGCCATCTGGGCAAGAGCAAGAGAACAAATCCTTTGTTTAGGGGATTACGTTTTCCCAAATGTTTGAGGGTGTATAGCGGCCACCCAATCTGGCTAATGATCTCTGTCCCCAGGTTTGACTGACGGGCGCCTTTCCCAGTCACCCCAACTTCACTGACCATGCGTCTATCTCCCCTTTGTTGGGCCCCTTCCCCCCACTGATCTTTGGGGAATGGATTGGTGGTTCTCTGGGGAGTGAGAAATTGCAGCTTCCTGGTGAAGCTGCCCAGATGACATGCCTAGAATGTCTGGCCTTCCCTTTGCTGCTTTCCCGTTATTTATAACTAGCTAATTACAGCGGTATCACAGGCACTCGGCGGTCTCCGTACCTACCCAAGCTCTCTGAGCCTCGCACAGCAGCTTGGGTGGGTAGATTATTGACTTTATTTCATAGAAGAGGAAACAGACTTTGCAGGAACGGTGATTTGCCCAAGGACACAGAGCATATATGGGACAGACGTCAAGACTGGAACACTGCCGGTCACTCCAGTCTAACAGTGTTTCCTTCCTCCTCTACTTTAAATTTATTTCATTTCTAAATATGCAAATTCTATATTTGGGGGCTATGTCAATGAGGGGTTATACACATAATGTATTTCTGCAGTCCATTCTCATTACAAAAATTTCTAATAATATAAATACAATAAAATACCCTTTGACTCCAAAAGCAATTGCTGTTACTGCTGGCTTATATCATTCAAGAATGTGTCAGTGCACATACACGGGTAGAAATGGGCACATAAAAGTATAAGGTTTTGTTTTGTTCTATAGAAATAAGATGAGACTGTATTAAATACTCTGCAAATTGCCTTTTTCAACATCATTTCACATCAACACCTGAATCTTCATTCTCTTTAGTTGCCCTGTGTGAGCTTAATGGGATAGACGTTGTGTAGATTGCAGTGTTGTCGCTCATGTTGTAGCTGTACCCCGTGTCTGAGAGGGCACTGGAGGCATCAGGAGAGCAGCCGCCGCCTCTTTCTGGGCCTGTGCTGACCATCGGAAGGTCAGCTGGGTGGTTTCAAGCTTAAGAGGCAGCAGCAACTCCGACTTGGCAGCTTCGCTGAGGGGAGGGCGGCCCTTATATGGCTCCCGGGCCTCCTCCCTCCCTTTGAGGGGCTGGGACAATTTGCTCAAGTTGCACAGGCTTTGGGGTCAGACTGCCACTTCCTGCTTCCACCGCTTCCTATTTTTGCGTTTTTGAGCCAGATTTTTAACCCGCTCAACCCTAATTTCCCCAACAGTAAAGTGGAGGCCATAATAGCCAGACATATTTTGAAGTGTTAGTATGAGGATGTATAGAAGCACTTGGTAAATGCTTTTAAACATGCTTTCGTAGTATCATCATTTCCTCTTAATGGCCTCACCAGTTCTTTCTGCTTCCTTCCTGGTATATGGTCAAAGGAACCGAAGGTTATGGAAAGACTAGAAAAACAGAAAACCTTTCTAATAAAGGGGGTGACCATGGAGCGATACCACCTTCACCCATCACACTTTCCAGTGTGCTGACAGCTCTCGGGCCTTCGTGACTGCCCTGTGCAGTGGGCACATTACCTATTCACCGTTAACCATTTTACAGGTGAGGACACTGAGGCTCCAGAGTCAGGCTTGTGACCATCTCCAAGTCACCCCGCAGTCAGTTGAGGGTATCAGAATCTGAACCCAGGCCTTCTGAATCCAAATGCGGAGTCCCTGTAAGAACTGTGGTACCTGCTCTTAGAGAAACTATTACGACTCACACACCTGGCCACACTGTGAGAGAAACCTGATTCTTTCTCTAACATTCACATTAATTCACGAATCCATCCATGAAACATTCCCTAAGGCAGCGGTTCTCAACCTGTGGGTCGCGACCCCGTTGGCGGTCAAACGACCCTTTCACAGGGGTCGCCTAAGACCATCCTGCATATCAGATATTTACATTACGATTCATAACAGTAGCAACATTACGGTTATGAAGTAGCAACGAAAATAATTCTATGGTTGGGTCACAACATGAGGAACTGTATTTAAAGGGCCAGAAGGTTGAGAACCACTGCCCTAAGGCCTTTTAAAAATGTGCCAGCTCCACATCCTTAAAGGATGCGGGATGACTTGGTTCTCTGATGTCGGCAAATCCTCCAGTCTGTAAACGAAAGATGGCTTTTACTTTTTTTAAGTGGTTGGAAACAAATCAAAAAGTATTTTGTGATGTGTGAAAATTATGTGCAGTTCAAATTTGTGTCCATAAATAAAGTTTTGTTGTAACACAACCACACCCATTTGTTGATGGATCCTCTATGGCTGCTTTCACACCACAAGAGCTGAGTTGAGCAGTTGTCACAACTGAGATAAAAATATTTACTATCTGGCTCTCTACAGAAAAAGTGTGCTGATCCTGCTGTTAGGCAATCACTATCTAGCCATTCATTCCATAGACATCTACCAAAAGCCTTCTATAGTATGTATCTTCCAAATTCGGTGTTTTTAGTTGGTCCAGTCTGGGCAGCTGTAGAATGACTTCAGCGCCCCCTGCTGTACTTGTTCTAACAGTGCATTAAGCGAGACTGATCAACAAAAGTTAGAAAGCAGCGACCTCTAGTGGCTCCTCTAAGCATTAGTTAGATCCGCGATTTTCACACAGTGGTTGGGCACTGACCCAAGAATCAGGAGGTCATGCTTGATTCCCTGTCTGGGCACATGCCCAGGTTGCAGGCTCGATCCCTCGTGGCGTGCAGGAGGCAGCTGATCAATGATTCTCTTATCATTGATCCTTCTATCTCTCTCTCCCTCTCCCTTCTTCTCTCTGAAATAAAAACATATAAAAATATTTTTTTAAAACATGCAATATCTGACTATTTAGTCAGGGTCTCGGACCTCTTTTCCCTTAAATTGTCAAGTTAAAAAAATGACAAGAGCCAACACAACAATAGCTGCCCCGTATGAATGAACCCAAAGTATACCTTTTTTGGGGTCAGATCTGCAAAAATATATTTTTTGGTATGCCACAGAATTTAGTAGTATATGTGTTCCATGAGAGGGAAAAGGTTGAAAATTGCTGAGTTAGATTATTTGGGGACAGTGAAAATTGAGGTTTGGATTTAATCTTAAAATGAAGGTTGGGGGTTTGTATTATTTTGAAGCATCTAGAATGATCTATATTTTTTCCAGTTTTTTACTGATCACCGTTCTAACCTGGAGAATGGAACACACTCTTAGTTAAAAGGAAGGTTAGCTGAGTTAAAAGCAAGGTACTGAAGAGATGACTGAATGCAGTGCCTAACATCCTTCCTAATGTAATAGGAAGAATTTTAAAAGCCTTGGAAAAGAATTTTGCAGAAAGACACTGATTATGGTTCACACTATTTAGTGTTAGGAAAACTTGCTGGCACCCTTCATTTCTGTGGACATTGAGATAAAGGCAGCCCCTGGGAATCAGGCACTTAGATTCTTGTGCTACCTGGCCTTACCCAGCTCCTGACCATCGGTGAGCTTTCCCCTCCCTGGCCTTCAGTTATCGCCTGTAAATGAGGGGTTGGACTACATAAGCTCTCAGGGCCCTTACCCCTCATCCTATATAACAGAAGCCTAATATGTTAAGTGTCCGGTCGTCTGGTTGGCCGTTCAACCAACCAAAGTGCAATATGCTAATGATATGCTAAGGCCACTCAACCACTTGCTGTGACATGCACTGACCACCAGGGGGAACTCTGACTGGTAGGTTAGCTTGCTTATGGGGTCCAGCCACTGAGCGAGATGGGCCGGACATGCCCTGGAGCCCTCCTGCGGTCCCTCCCCAGCTGGCCAATCTCCTACCCTCCCTGGCCTGGTGAGCATGCACCGGTGGGGTCCCTCGGCCTGGCCTGTGCCCTCTCGCAATCTGGGACCCCTCGGGGGATGTCAGAGAGCCCATTTTGGCCAGATTCCGCTCAATGCAGAAGCTGCCCCCTGGTGGTCAGTTGGTCAGTGTGCTCAGCCAGAAGCCTGGCTCATGGCTAGTGAGTGCAGCAGAGGTGGCAGGAGCCTCTCCCGCCTCCAGGGCAGCGCTAAGGATGTCTGACTGACGGCTTAGGCCCACTCCCGAGTGTATGAATACTGGGCCTCTAGTATAGACCATAATTACATATTCTAGTCACGCACCACTTAACGAGGGGCTTATGTTCTGAGAAATGCATCATCTGGCAATTGTCACTGTGCAAACATCAGCGTGCACTTACACAAATCCAGGTGGTACAGCCCTACTACTGCAACTGTACGGACTAGATTTTCCTAGACTGGCAGCCCAGGGTTGTTTACACCAGCATCACCACACAATTGTTCTGTGCAGGTTTCAGCCTATCAGTAACCAGTGTTGTGGTTGGATCGGCCCTTGTGGTTCTTCTGATTGCAAGAGGGCCCTCAGCAGTAACCACTAGGTGAACTTGGAGATGAGGTTTATCACAAGACCTGGAAATCACACAGCACACTTGGGGCCACATGGCAAGTCCAAGGGTGGAAAGAGCAAGGGGCTGGGGTTCTGCTTTAATTGGGCTGGAGGGTGGGGGCCCAGGGTTTCAAGGGCTCATTCTTTATGATGAATTTAAACTGTAAGAGCAGGAATATAGTGTGGGAAGACAAAAATCAAGTAGCCCAAATGGTCAGTTACTGGTCAACCAAGATCTCAAAAACAAAGGCACTTCAGAGGGGGGATGCGGCCTGGCTCCTAGACTTCATCCCGTTCAGCCATCTTTGAGATGGATGTCTCTGTAGTCAGGGCTTACACTGCGGTAACATGCTGGGCTAAGATTTTACCAGATGGCTGACATCACCAGGGGACAGGAATGTTTTAGCTCCATTATAACCTTATGGGACCACCAGTGCACACGTGGCTCGCTGGGACTGGAACATCATTATACAGTACATGATTCCGTGAGAAGTTTCTAAGATTTCTCCCCCACACCTCCAGTTTAAAGCACATTCCTTCTCTGCATGGTATTTGCTATTCATCTTGACAAAGAGGGAGTCAGGTCCAAGGCAAGAGAAAAGTTTTTAGCAAACTTTTATTTTTATATTCAAGATAAAGCATGTACACAATTGAATGTGGAAATAAATAACTAGAAATGCTTTGGAAACTTTCCCATTTCTCTCTCAAAACTGAGTTGTTTTATAAACTCATGAGTCTTTTTACTTGATTTTAAGAAATATGGCAACTATAATACCAAGAAAGAAAAAACACCACAATTTTGTACAGAAACATGTAGCCACCTCTGACTATAGGGTTTCAGCTTAATAGTAGCACAAAAAAAGCACACAAGACACAAAGACTCTTCAACAGATTTACTCAAACTGCTTCGCTCGAGAAGAAAAGGCACAGATTTAAGGGGGTGACAGTGATTATGAAGAATATAGTAAATGGAGGCTCAGCCAGTGACTTTATAAACTAAGTCAAGAAAATGAACTCCTTCCAATGATCTGCCTTCATTAAAATGAACTTTTAAATTAAACTGTATAAACATATGATATACAGTTGGTACTCGGGAAGTGTCTTTGTATAGCTCCTTATGTACAAATCTTTGTATACAACTTCAGTGTTCCTTATACATTTCCTGTAACACACTGAGCTGCAGTCCCGAGTCCCCGGGGCCTTTCTGGCAGCTGTACGGCCCCTGGCTCTGCCAAAACAGCAGGGAAATAGGAGGGACCAGTCAAATGTAGTCATCTTCAACCGGCTCTCCATTGACATCACAGTAGTGGATAAAAATTGCCACCACTCGCTGAAACACCCCCTTCTTCATCTGACGCATCTCTGAAATTTCTTCTCCGATTGTCTCCATACAGATGTCTGCTGACAGCTGCCCTTTCCTTCGAGGAGCATAGATGGTGCCTTGGAAATTAGAAAGAAAAGGGGAAACGTATTATTATCAGATGCATTTGGAAAGCCGCTTGATTAAGCTGGTCCATGAGATGTGCCTCTATATGGTCATGCGCTGCCACTGAGAAAGGTGCAGCTCATGGACTGGGTCCCCGTCAGCTTAGTTACATGCCCCATTTGATGCTAAGGCAGCACACATGATTAAAGGCCGGGGTGGGAATGCCCCAGAGAGACTAAGTCAGTCACAGACATACATGGAGCTTTTAAAACCCATTTACTCATAAATTAGTTTTTGAAAACATCCTGAAGTAGATATTCTAGTGTGCTAACAACCAGAACTTTATTCAAAATGTCCTTCAAGCCCCTCTCCCCCCTCCTGAACATCTCCATCTAAATCATAAGTTCCTACATGCTACCTAACAAGGAGCTGCTCATAAGTAGCAAAAGAATAGTCAGTGTGACTGGAACACATTTGAAATAATATAAGTGACAATAAGGAGTAACAACATTATAAACAGGAAATTAAAAAAATCTAGATAGAAAAATCTGTCTGAAGGAATCCTTCCCACCAACCTTCAGAGATCCCTCGTAAGATTATTTATTGCTGGGAGAGAACCAAGCAATAACACAACACAAATTAAAACATTCACATAGGAAGTGAGTTAACAGCCACACTGCTCCCAACTCTCAAACAATATGTAAGTATCTAACACAGCAGGACACGCTCAAACCAGCGAACACAAATCAAGTCAGGTCATAATTACTTTCTTCATCATCTTCGAAATCATATCTGGCGAAGCTGTTGGGTTCTGCTGCCCGTAGTGATCTCAACCAGGGGAAGTCAGAAATCATGGAATACGGAGCGCCATCCACAACCCCTGAAAGGAGACAGATGAACAGTGCTACTGCTGTGGAGGCAACGACAGGGCAACACGCAGCATTCTATAGGCAGAACATCAGTGTGCTTTTGTCCCTCATGGCTGAAAAGGCACTGGACCAGTTCTCGTTTGCTCCTACTTGGTCATGGGATCTTGCTCACCCTTTGCTTTCATTAAGCCTCAGTATTTTTCTCTCTATATGTATAAAATAAAGACGTTGAAACAGGTGCCCTCAAGTCACTTCCAACTCTCAAACTGTTTCAAGTTTCAATTTTCTTCTACTCTTTGTTTGGACACAGTTTCTGATTACTTTAGGGATGGTAAAGACTCAGTCTGGGAGAGAGCTTTTACCTGGTTCCTGCTACCTGCAGACATTCAAAGCCTCCATCATTCCGCCTCACTGTAAGGATCCCACTCCTATCTTCCCTAGGCATGTCTCTCCATCCAGTTAGTTAACAGCTCGTTAGCTTCCCAGCCATTTAACTGCTCACCTTCTAAAGTATAGATGTCTCGGCCCCAGGGGTACTTGGGGTACTTCTTCAAGTCATCTTCAGTTCGTGTGGCTTCGGGGAAGAATTCATACTTAATGAGCTCTCTAGAGGCAACAAGAAAAATCAAACAAAAATTATAAAACTGAAAATAATGTTGAGGTGTGGGGTAGAAAGGAACTGTCAAAATTGTGCCAGGCCTAGATTCTAATGAATATCTCAGAAATTAAATATTAAATACCTAACGGAAGAAGGATACACTCAAACTAGAGAATACATATCTGGTCAGGTCAGAAGAACTTTCTTCACTATCTTCCAAATCCTATCAGGTAGAGAAACCATTCTCTAATCAAATATCTTGTGTGTGGTGCTTAATGTTTATATATCAAATGCCTAAAAAGTCTAATTTTCTGATGATGTAAAACATTAGTTTTAAGATTTTTAATCTGACCTCTTTTTCCATGTCCTAGGGTTAAAGAAATGAAGTCAAATGTTCATTTATAGTCTGTTCTTGGAATTTTTCTTTACATTTGAAAATAAAAAACTGCAGATACACATGTATGCTTTTTAGTGTAAGTCCTCATTCCCTCAGTTTCTCACATTACATTTCATGCTTCGGCGCCTTAAAAGCCCCATGAGATCATTTAAAATAAAGAATAACTAGGACTTGTTTCCATGGCCCTCGCTCGCAAGAGGAACGACTGAAGAGGCTGGGGGCCACGGGTTACTTACTGGTTGATGTTTGCTATGGTGTCCATCCAGCTGCGAATGCGCACCTTGTTCCGCACATTGGGAGGGTTACTGAACTCATGGATGATACAGATGTGGTAGGGGTAGGGGCCACTAAACAGCTTCTGCTCCAACGTCAGCGTGTCCACCTATGTAAGAGAGCAGAGCACACTGTGGGCCCAGGAACAGAATTCCTGAGAACTCTACCTCCTAGAGCTTGGACAATCTTTCCTGGGACCTACATTTTAAAATCTTTGGCTGATTTGAAAATCAAATATCACATTCAGCCCTGAACATAGCTTGCCATGCTGGGGGTGAGGCTTAGCAAATTCTTCTGTCTTGCAAGCTCAGCGACTTACATTTCTCTGTTAAATAAATGCCTATTAAACAGAGCATCCAGAATTAGGTAACTGATCCCAGGAACCCACATCTGAGTATGTCCTTCACAGGCTCAAGTATTGATTGCATCATAGACTGAGTGTGCAGTACCAGGTGCCCTATTCAAACTGGCTGTGGCCTATTCCAGCTGCCTGCCCCTCGCAGCCTGTGTTCACATTGCTTTCTTCTCATGGAACGCCTCGTCCTCACCTCTTCTTATGAAATCCCACTCTGCCATCTCAGTGACATTCACGCCTACCTCCTTCTCAGAAAGACTTCAGGGAAGTGTCTTTTTTAGGCCCAGAATATTAGAGACACTCAACAGTTTGTTTGTTCAAATCTCTCTCATGGGGCCAGACTCTGACACTGACTGTAAAGACTGTTTAATGATTCCTTTCAGCTTTCTTTACGCATTGAGCACCGTCTTATATATAATGCTCACTTTATTTTTTGTTTTATTGAGAAATAATTGACACACATCACTGTATAAATTTCAGGCACACAGCATGTTGGCTTGGTTTACGGATATTATGAAATGATTACCCCAATAGGTTCAGCTAACACCCATAATTTCATATAGATACAATAAAAAGTTTACTCTTCATAATAATGAAAATAATGATTGCTACTACATGCCAGCAACTGCTCAGCACTTCACACGTCTAAATTAACCATCACAAGAACTAGGTTTTTATTCTACTTTTACAGATGGAACTAAGACAGAAGTTAAGTAATCAGCTACAGATCAGTGAACCAGGATTTGAATCAGGCAGTCTGAAAACAGTCTTGTTGAGTAATAACTGCCCTCATCACAGAACTTGCTAAAAATCCACAAAACTCTAGCAGAGAAGCATGAATGAAGATCGGCAAAGTATTCCTAGCTAGGTTAAAAGAACTCGGTAGAATCTAAAGAATCATCACTGTGGGTTGAGCATATGAACATGCCAAATCCACAAAGGTTGAAGACTAAGAAAAAATATCACTGCAATACATGTGTCATCAAAAAGGGGCTGCTTGGTACCTGCTGCATTGGGCGTAGGTAGATGATGCGGTTTCTCTCAGGAGGAATCCGTAGTATCTGGTCTAGTACCTGATCCATGTTCAGTTTCTTGCATTGTGCATAGTCAAATCGGTTTACAAGTGGTGCATTTTCTACTTTTAAATGCTTCAGTACCCTGCACCTGGTAGCTACAAAATGAAAACAATGGTAAGCTCTACAAATAATTTATGCAAAGTAACAGAGCAATGTACAGCCTACTTGGAATCATCTTTGGAGGATTGGCCAACTTCCTTAGCATAAAATACCAGAGATGTAATAAACATCTTGAACAACGGTCACGTAATGTCACAAAGTACAACTGACAGTTATCACAATAATCTGAAAATGTGATTCCATCCTGTTTAAAAGAAGGTGGTCACCCATATATATGCTAGAGGGATGTTAAGGTACCTTTTCCTATCTAAGAGTTTACTGGCAAGGAATCTTAAGACCCATAGAATGAGTTGCCTAAACATAGGAATTATTCAGGAAACATTTACAGAAAAGAATGAATGATGGGAATATTAAATTCTAAAATATTATGGGTAATGATCAAATAAACCTGGAATAATTGACATATATTACCTTACAGTCACCCACAGAAAATGAGAAGAGTTGATTTTAACTCCCACCGCAGGTATAAAAACAGAACCTTAAAAGACCCAGCAATATTTGTATATGTTGGTCTGAAGCTG
This sequence comes from Myotis lucifugus, assembly GCF_000147115.1. NCBI lineage: Eukaryota > Metazoa > Chordata > Mammalia > Chiroptera > Vespertilionidae > Myotis > Myotis lucifugus. The sequence goes on from NW_005871250.1 coordinate 1,046,656, forward strand.
GACAGGCCAATGTGGTTGCCACTAGCCACTGGCAGCTATTTAAATTTAAATGAATTAAAATGAACAACTCAGTTCCTCCAGCACTAGCCACAGTTCAAGTGTTCGACAGTCACATGTGGCTGGTGGCTACTGTATCCAACAGTACAGGAATAAAATAGTATGCCACACTGAAAAACAAATCTCTTTCCTTTTTCCAATCTCAAATTTCAATCTGTTCCATTTTATCCCAGATTTAAACCTGGTCCAACTCAAGAGAAAATACTATAAAACTATAAGGCTGATATGCCTGATCTTAACTCGTTAAGGGCATCTTCTGTATCGCCTTTGACCAAAATGCCATCATTGTCCCGAGCAATCTGGCCCTGTAATGAACTTGATGTTTGAACAATGAGCAAGTCTCCAGCCTTTCAGACTTGTTTCCTCCTTCTGTGACATGGCAGGAGACAGGAAAGGAGGAAAGACAGAAAGAGGACTAGCTGGTGATAAGGGTTCAATGGTCCTCTGCTGTAAACCCAGAGAGGGCTAGGTTGGTTCTAATCTCACTTAGTCATCTCAGCCCCCATAACTTAGCTGGTGTCTAGGGACTGAGCTACTTATCTAAGGTCCTCTGTCCCAGGAGCTGAAGAACTATTTGGTTTAAGGGCAAAAGGCTGAGCCTGAAAGTCATGTAATCCATCACTAAGTTCACAAAAGATACAGGGAGAGTCAAGTGCAGAGAAAACCAGTCAGATTCTCAGAGCACTCACAGTAGAAAAAGGAATGAGAAGTCAACCCCCAGAGAAGAAGGGTTGAGAGGTAGATTCTCAGACCTCAGAGGGCAAAGCTGCAAGCATTGCTCTCTTAAACTAGGCTGGGTTCCCCTACTGTTATGATCTTCTGAGCTTTTAAAGGGCTCCTGTTCTACTTTAGGAGGACACTAAAATAGATCATAATTTACTAGAGGCCCAGTGCATGAAATCCATGCGCTCGGGATGGGGGAGGGGGGGTGTCCCTCAGCCTGGCCCTCTTGCAGTCCAGGAGCCCTCGGGGTATATCCGACTGCCACGGAGACGGGAGAGACTTCCGCCACCACTGCTGCGCTCATCAGCTGTGAGCTTGGCTTCTGGCTGAGCAGCACTCCCCATGTGGGAGTGCACTGACCATCAGGGGGCAGCTCCTGCATTGAGCACCTGCCCCTTGGTGGTCAGTGTGCATCATAGTGACTGGTCGTTCAGCCATCGGGCCAAAACTGGCTCTCTCACATCCCCCGAAGGGTTCTGGGTTGCGAGAGGGTGCAGGCCAGGCCGAGGGACCCCAATGGTGCACGACTGGGGATGGGGAGGGATGTGGGAGGTTGGCCAGCCAGGGAGGGACCTCGGGAGGGCTCAGGGTGTGTCTGGCCCATCTCACTCAGTCAGTCCCGATCGGCTGGACCCAGCTCTCACCTACTGGTCAGAGCATCTGCTCCCTGGTAGTCAGTGCACGTGATAGCAACTGGTCAACTGTCTGCCCCCTGGTGGTCAGTGCATGTCACAGCGAGCAATTGAGCAGCCTTAGCATATCACTAGCATATTATGCTTTGATTGGTTGAATGGCTGACCAGACGACAGGACACTTAACATATTAGGCTTTTATTATATAGGATTAGATGTTTTAGGACCTTATTGGTTAGAACAGAGAAAAGTACCACCTCTTAAGGGTGAAAATGAATCTAGGGTTCCCAGGTCTGGTGTTTTCTAGAATTCAAGAGAGTGGTTAAGTGTTTAAATGTTTTATTTCTCCTTTCTAAGATTCTCCTAGTTTATGACAAATGTTTGGTAACAAAAAATGATTTTCTTGTTCTGTTTACTACCAGTATTACAGAAGAAGTGCAAAGAAAAGAAAGCCCCTAATTATTTTCTTTACAATACTAATATAATAGAAATTAACATTTATTAGGCTTTTACTAGAGGTCAGACCCTCTACTGTATGTGCATATGTTGTGTACATATACATACCCACATATCAATTACATTTAACCTTCATAAGTGCTTTATAAGGTAAGCATAATCATGCATACTTTACAGACTGAAAAAAAACACAACAACCCCACAGAGAATATATAACTGTCCCATGGCAAGATATGAGTGAGATCCTCACAATTTTACCTGGATAGCTATCAAAAATATAATTTTGAGTGGAATGGAAAAATAAACAGATCATGTAAAGGACATATTATGTACCTAGAATTTTAAAAGCTCACATAAAATAATACCCTACTATTTGTTCAGAGATAAACATGTATACAAGCAAATACATGGAAGGATATATATTAAATACGCAGGCATAGATGGAGGGAGCCGATGGGATTGGCAAAGAGGGGCAGGGCACATGGGACTACAAAGAAAAGCGGGGCTTGGAATAATGATAATAGGCCATGAACTGAGGTTAGGTTTAATCATGTCAACAAACTGCAGAGCTGTGAGGCACTTAAAGGCCCAGTTACCGCTTCCCCCAAAACATCTGCACGCAAAACATGTCCAACATCACCAAGACAGCAAATGGCAGAGACAGGCCCCTCACAAATACTACTGAGTAATTATCTGAGAACTACAGAACGAGGACAGAATTAGATATAATCCAACATAATGATTCCTTTCTGAGTCCTTAATTCTTTAAACTCCTTCATGATGCTCTTGTATGACATGAGCCCAAATACATACCATGGATGAACATCATCTTGGGACAGTCTTTTAGCACCAGATCTGTGATTCCACAGTTGGTCATAGTGACTCCAACAAGATTTTTGGACTTTAACACAAGGACCTATAGAGGAGAAATATTTTTAAGTTAGATGTCTTTTTCTGTACTTTCTTTGGAAAACTTAAATGTTTTCACTGGCACAAGTGAGAAGCCGTTGTTACCAATTTCTTCTATTTAGAGAAAAAAAAAAGTATATAAAGATGGAAACTTCAGTTCCTTTACATTATTCAGGACGCTGGCTGGCCTGAAAGGTAAGGGAGGGCTTTTTCTTCACCTGCACATGGTCATCCTCAATCACAGGATCACTGGTACTGGTGGACTTATCTGCTGTCCGCTTCCGCTTCATAGTATGCCGTGGCTTTGTTTTAGCAACCTCTAGAAAAAGCAAGAGGAACATGGTCCCCAATGGAATACAGTCAGACCACTACTTCCAACTGACTGTTCCCAAACAAGATCGCCCCCCATTACCTCAAACACAGTATCCTTTTCATCCCTGGGGCATTCTGACAATCTAAGGAACATTCCCATCTCTAGTCACTCAAGCCATCTGAAATATTATTGGTGAATTAAACTCACCAGTTTCCTGCTAAACAACTGTAAGTTCTCGACTACTGATTAACACATGCATTTCAATGCCTGACATTTAGAGTGATGCTTTGTCTCCACCTGTTCGGTTTTATTCCATACTATTATCCAATCACCCCCCATTGCCAATGCCTCTGACACCATTAATCATTCTAGCTCCTTCTCCCAGAACAACTTTCCAGACTTCACTTTTGAAAATACTACCCATCCCTGAAAAGACCATCTCAAATGCTACCTGCTCTATCAAATCACCTGGATTCCCAAACATTATATAGGGTTCTGTAATTCCCTGTATACCTGTTTTGTTTCTCTATTTAAACTAAAAGCTCTTTGAAGGCAACATTACTGTCTTATTTCATTTTTGTATCAATGTCAGCTATTAGCAATGAGCTAAAATGAACATTTATTGAATGAGTGGCACTCAGCATTCATTAAATGAATGAATGCATTAGAGCAGCAGTCGCCAACCAGTGGTCCACGAGGTCCGAAAGGTTGGCAACTGCTGCATTAGAGATACGTTAAGTGAGATAATAATAGCAAATATTTACTGAGCACCTACTCTGTCAGGCACTTTTCTAAGGGTTTCTTACAACAGCCCTTTAAGATAGATTTATTATTCTTATTTTACAAATCAAGAAACTGAGACATGGGAAGTTTGTGAAGGTGTAACTGGTAGAACCAGGAGCAAAACTCAGGCAATCACTATGTTAGAAAACTTGTAATCCTTTATCTCCCAAACCCTAGCGGGTAAGGCACTAACTCAGTGGTCGGCAAACTGCGGCTCACGAGCCACATGCGGCTCTTTGGCCCCTTGAGTGTGGCTCTTCCACAAACTATCACGTGCGGGCAATCACGTACAGTGCGATTGAAACTTCGTGGCCCATGCGCAGAACTCTGTATTTTGTGGAAGAGCCGGTATTTTGTGGAAGAGCCATGTGGTTTGCTGACCACGGCCCTAACTCATTTGCTAGTATTGTTATAAAACATTTTGCTTAATTTGCAAAGTAAATATGATCTTAAATATAAGTTCTAAATTCATCTCTAAAAGTTAAGCACATATATATTCTAAACAAGACACGGAAAGTCAGTCCTTGTTTTTGATATTCATTCTGTAGCAAAGGAGACACGGATAAAGTAAAATTGAGATTCACAAATGAAATCCTATCATATTGCTTTCACACACCACTTCTAGACTACAACACTCCACTTGGTAATTCTTCAACTTCAGACATGAAAGATTACTAAGAAAGATAGGCAAACAAGGTGCCAATTCCCAAAGGCGTGGGTTAGATGGGAACTCTAAAGAGGCCAAGTGTGTGTTTTTGACATACCAGAACCTTTCCTCCACCATCTGAAAACTTTGTGAAATTTTACCATGCAAAACAACTGAAATCAGCTGCTTTGGATGAAGCTTAAAAGGAAACCCAAGAGTTCTACCCATCAAACTTCCTAAAATGACCCTGAACCCAGGCAAAGCCCAGGGGTTCTGGAAAAACATAAAAACTCTTGATCTAGGCAACCCAGTGAAGGCCGCTTTCCACAGTATTCCTGCAGGAACTTCGTGCAAAATCTAATTATCTTCATTAACAAGGCATCTTCTAAAGGCAGCATAATTCACGTAACAGACAAAATTCACACACTTGTTACAACCAATAATAGGTCCTGATTCCCTCTCCCCAAACCACAAAAATGAAAGGGAACAAACACACAAAAAGCACGTCTGTTTCCATTCCTTTGTGACAGTGTTCAGAACAGAATTTTCTATTAGCATTCTCCTTTCACAATCCAATTTTCAAACTCTCACGTTCCTGGATTGCTCTCTCCCCTCCCCTTTATTTCATCAGAATATGTGGTTCAAAGTTAAATTTCCTGCTCTCCAGAGTGCCCACATTGGCTGTTTATGTTTTCTAAGAAAAGTTATAAAATAAAATCACACTTTATATATTGATAACCTTGAAAAACAAAGGCTTCCCAATGTAAAAGGAAGACAGAATTCACCCTGTTATTTTCTTACACCACCTTCTTTGTGTAGGGACAACTGTTAGTGATTTCATGCATACATCACAGCGATTTTCAACCTTACTCATCTTATGGCACACACAAACTAATATCTAAAATTCTGCAGCACACCAAAAATACATTTTTTGCTGACCTGACAAAGAAAAATGGGTATCATTCTGATTCATTCACACTAGATGGCTACTGTGTTGGTCTTTGTCATTTTTAATTTGACAATCTTAGGAAAAGAGGTCAGTGTCCCTATCTAAATAGGTATTGCTTATTTTAAAAATTCTTGCAGCACACCGGTTAAAAATCGCTGATCCACCAGGACCAACATACCTCAAATGATGGTTCCTACTACTGATTAAGTTCACAATTATTCACTGAGCACCATTATTCTAGAAGCTGGGCATATGATAGCGAACAAGCAGACATTGTCCCTGCCCTCATAGAGCTCATAGTCTATTGGAAAGACAGTAAAACACGAATTACAACATAGTGTAGTTAACATTAGGTTAGAAGGTGCTACAGAAACACAACTGGTTTGCTAAAGCAAACCAATCCAGTGTTAAGTGTCAAGGAAAAAAGTTAGTATTTTATGAGAATCATACCATATCAATCCTAAATGTTATTCTTTGACAATCCAATTAGTTATTTTTGTGATATTTATTTTCTAAAGTATTATACAATGAGGATAAAAAAACTTACAAGCATTTATTATCAAAATAGGAATTCACAAGACAAATAACTATATTAGCTTCTAACATGGTTTTAACACTACATAAGGCCATAAATTGAAAACTAAATAAAAAACTCAAATGTTTTCTTTAAAGTAATTTTTAAAAAATCCAAAACACTCAATCAAGTTTGTTCCTTTATGAGCTGGATTTTTCTAATTAAAACTTTTAAAGCATGATGGCTGATAGATATAAAAAACATGCTAGAGTAAAAATAAGATGAAAGCCATCCAAATAATTTGTTCTTCTTTCCAAAAGATCTGGATAGTATTAAAAGCAGCACTTTGACATATCTCCAGAAAATTGTTATTGAAAGTAAATAGTCAACCAAAGGACTTGTATGCATGCATATAAGCATAATCAATGGACACAGACAGTAGGGGGTGAGGGCATATGCTGGGGGGTAGGAGCATCCGGGGAGAGATCAAAGGAGACATATATAATACTTTCAACAATAAAGAACTTAAATTAAAAAAAAATGAAAGTAAATTGACATTTGTATTGTGTGTAAAAAATATTAGAAAATAATTAACCTAGCCCTAACCGGTTTGGCTCAGTGGGTAGAGCATCGGCCTGTGGACTGAAGGGTCCCAGGTTCGATTCCGGTCAAGGGCATGTACCTTGGTTGCAGGCTCGATCCCCAGTGGGGGTTGTGCAGGAGGCAGCTGATCAATGTTTCTCTCTCTAACTCTCTATCCCTCTCCCTTCCTCTCTGTAAAAATCAATAAATTATATTTAGAAAAAAAAGAAAAAGAAAATAATTAACCTACTATTTACACATCAGCTACATACATGAGAAGTTATCTCAAATTAAAAAAACAACACGATAACAAATGTAATTTACTTAAAAAATAAAAAGTGCTATAAGAAACCTTTTTTAAAAAAATTCTTGGGAATTCTTTAACCTAAGAAAAAGTTCTAGTTACAAAACAAGTCAGAAGGAAATAGTAAGAGGGATAGCAGAACACACACACACATAAAAAGAAGTCAAAGCCCCCTATCTCCTTATGGTTAATATAAATGATCTATGTTAAAAACAAAAATAAAACAAACCAAAACTCCCAAAACAGTAACAACTATAAAATTTTACCAGGAGACATAAGACAAAATAGGAGACAAAGTAATAGTTTCTAAATAGGAAGGCTCAGTGCTGCAAAAATTACAATAATCTTTTCAATCAATGTAATAGAATTCCAAACAAAAACAAGATTTGCTTTTAGAGCTTGACAAAGTTATTTTAAAATACAACTCTAAAAAGTAAATGATAAAATAGGACCAGTCAAGGAAATTTTGACAAAGAATGATGAGAGAGGAGAGAGCAGTGGAATAGAATCGAATGCCCAGAGATAAACTTAAGTGTATCAAAAGTACGAGATAAAAGAGCATTTCAAAATAATGACATGAGAATGGATGTCAATAAATAGTACTGACACAACTTGGTGACAATTTGAAATAAAATATCAAGTTAGTTCCCACAGATTAAAATAAAGAATTAAAATAATAAACAAATAAATGAATAAACAAATACAGAGATGTGAACAATTATTTGAAACAGTTGTAGGAAAGGCCTTCCATAGCATAAAAACAAAGGGAAAAAAACATAAAACTAAACACATAGATCTGACTTTACAAATGAAAAAAAGCTATCAACAAAAGTGTCCTAATGGGGAGTTTCTGTTTAATGGGGAGTTTCTGTGTATGGGCACAGAATTTCCATTTGGGATGATGAAAAGTTCAGATGGATGCTGGTGATGGTTGCACAACAATATGAACGTGCTTAATGCCAATGAACTGCATACTTCAAAACGTTAAAATGGTAAATTCCATTATGCATAAAAAATATCATAAAGCATTTAAAATTCAAGCCAGTCATCATGACAGAACTAGTTTTTGCAAAGCATAATGAAATCTTCAAATAAAACTCATGTATATGTTTTAATATGAGTTTATGTTACTATGAGAATTAGCACATAATTAAGTTCTCATATTTATCTTATAAAAGCTTATTTTTGTTAGTTTAATTCCACATGATGCAATCAGGTCTACTTAGTATATAAAAAAACATCAACTCTATGTCTTGGGGGGATTGTAAGATTTTGAAATTGAGGGAAACTTGGATAAAATTAAAATATATTATTATTTATTGATAGGTACACATGACTTAATAAAGACAGAGATAACTTAAAAAGAAAGTCTGATATAAATAGAATTATGACTAAGAAATGTGTTCACCCCACCCAACTCAATTCCTTAGTTTTCACATTATAAATATTAATGGAATTATCTACATTTATGTTTGAGTATAACTTTACCAAAATAATCCTCAGCTAAACTACTTACCTGCTTATATCCTGGCAAATGTAACTAGAAACAAAACTACACTTCAGAAAACACTACTAGGTAACTATAGAGGCAGATGTAGGGGTATATCCATACCTGTTCCCACAGCCCCAGCCACTTCAGGTCCTTACCTTCTGGCTAAGGTTCAAAACGTCACCCACAGTGAGACTTCCCTAGCGTGTGGGATGGCAGTAGAGTTTATCCATTGGGGCTTACACATCAGAATCAGTGTTGTGTTTAGGGTCAATATACACAGTAATACTTTTTTCTTAGAAACAACTTCCTGAGTTTTCCTGTGTTGGATGCTTTACAAGCTGTTTTACACACCCTTCCCTCCCCCAATCACTGCTGAAAAGTAGCTCAAAATCTGTAGGATCACAGAACACCAACATAGAATTCAGTTTGCCTCACTGGATTTATGTAGGAAAACATATGGAATGAGCTAATGCCCTTCTCCAGTCCTAACCTGCAGTTGCTAGTCCTGGCAGCATTGTCATACCTGACTCAGATACCAGCGGTACATGGGAGAGTCTGCTCCTGGCCCTTGTTAGGGGCCTCCGAGGGTAGTCTTCATTAGACTGCACGTCACAGCTCTCAGGCTGGGAGCTCCCCCTCCTGTCCTCACCTGTAGCCCCAGAGCCACTCCCATTAGTCCTCTCATCATGTGCTGGGCCTGAAGACCCCCCTTGTGGCAGAGTCCTAAAGGAAAAGGCGGATCTCGTACCATCCGGGCCATTCACAACACAGGCTCGGCTGGTTGAAGGACGTTCCTCATCAGAACACCTGCTAGTTCTCCTTTGGGATTCCTGGGGCCTGTGACAGCAGCATCTGGGGCAGACAGAACTCTCTGCATCTCCCTCCTCCATGGCCTCAGAGTCCTCTGACCCAGCGGGGGAGCAGACACACTGCCTGGACACATCCACTTCTGTAGGGCTAGGCTCGGAAGAGCCGCTGCTGTTCACCGTCCTTACACAGTCAGGGCTTTGAGAAGCAGTGCTGAGTGAGCTGGAGTTTCCCACTGTGCTGGCGGTGGTGCTGCTGCAGCTGGGATACACATCCTTGTTTTTTTTCTTTTCAGGAATATCCCTAGCTGCTTTCATATCGGCTTTGATCTGCTCACTGGTGACCTGACAGCCTTTCTCACAGCTGCTTTCCTCGAGGGGAAACTGCTTCGATTGGCCCATCTGATGGGAGTTGTACCTCTTTCGAAGTGGAGTCTTGCCTTTTCCACTTACTGCTTATAGAAAAAGAAGAATGGCCCAAGGAAAAGAAAAGATTTCAGTACAAATTCTGGACAAAAGGCAAGAATAAATTTGGAACAGGAAACAATGTACACTAATTTTCCTAAAGTATAATGGTGACCACATCACTCAGTTACTCAAAAATTCTCTATGGCTTCCTAGTGCTTTCTAGGGTTATACTCCTCAGCTCAGCCTTCAAGGCTCAGTATGATCTGATTTCATACTTACATTCTATTCTTCTCCCCGCTGCATACATTCTATACCCCAGCCCAAACTTTTCCCCAACTATACCCCTGCCTTACTCCCTCGGGGCCTTTGTTCTCACCAATTCTTCAGCCTTGGACCTCTGTTCAATCTGTTCTGCACCCCCACCCCCAAAACCACTGTAATACATTCCCTGTGGTATGATTATACATGTTTCTGACGTGACACTTCAACCAGACTAGAGGTTCCCCAGAGAGATTATGCCTTACTCATCTCTATCCCTCATGGCATCTAACACAGTTCCTGGGGCACAGTAAGGCTCAATGAATATATAAAGGATACGTAAACAAATCATGTTTTATCAGGCTGGCAGAAGATCTAGTTTCTACATTCAGAAACTGAACTTTCTAGGAGACATAAGTTAGCCAGCTGGTCACACTACTCCTAATTTCAGTTTCCATTAAAGCTCCTTTCAACCACAGTGTAAAGATATCTGAATTTCTTAAAAGGCATAAAATAAGAATTGTGTGATTAGTCAATGGTGAGTAAATTTCCCCAGTCTCAAGAACTGAGCTTTCCGTACACAGAAGTGTATATATATTTCAGGTTTTGTGTTAAATGTATAATGAACTAAGCATTCAAACATATAAAGGAGAGGGTACCCAAGAAAAAATGAGTGGAGAATTTTTAAAACCTCATCCTTTGATGAAAGTGGTAAGCATATGGTTCTGAGAAACAAGAGGGAAGGAAAGACAAGGAAGTACGAACCTAAAAGTTAAGAGAATTATAGTTTTCTGGTGAAGCAAATGGCAGAAGGCTGTGGACCAGATTTGAAAAGAGGCAGGGGATTATAGGAACATACCCAAAAGGACTCCCCAAGCACCAAACCAGCCACCAACATTCACTAAGCACAACCGGACAGGTTATGAGCTGGGGAATGTCTGTGTGCTCATTCCTCTGGATGACTCACTGACTAAGCCCTCTCTAACCCCTAACCTCCTGACATCTCCACTTCCTAAAAGCCTTAGGAGTCACAGTCCTCACGTCTTCTCTTCCCGGGGCCCCAACTCCACAATATTTTTGTTGTGCTCCGCTCGCCCTAGATAGCACCCCCCGATTCCACTCTCACTTGGGCTACTGCCTTTCCTGCTCCTGTCACATTTCGTAAGGAGACGTGAACTGCACCACAAGCCATGGTGGGACATCTGATATAAATAAAGGCCATGTGTGTCGGTTCTCATGACTCTCACCTAGCAGGTCGGGGCACGACAAAATCTCTCACCTGACAATTCCCTGGACTGCTCTGACTCTCTCTTTTTTTCTTCCCGCTCAGAGTAACGCCGAGTACCATTCTTAGGAATCCAGACTTCTTGGAGCTCTAGACTATCTTCCTCATCATCACTCTCTGAATCATGAACAGTAATTGGGGTTGGTTTTACTACACGCTGAAGCCCACTGGGTCCTAAAACAAAAAACACAGGAGTAAGTTATTTTTTGCCCAAGAAAAGCTCTCATTCTAAGTACTGTTTCCAGGAACCTGGGCTCACACACATGCTTTGGTTCTATGGAGCCTCCCTTATCACTCATTTTAATGGAATATACACTTGGATGAGATACTGTGAAAGCACTTTAACTCTAAAGCATTATATAAACATTAAGTATGATTAACATGTCAACAACAAACTTTATACATTTCTAAAGACAAATTAAAACAGATTATATGGCCTCTCCCTATAGGATCTTCACTATTTGAAAATGTCACATAAGTCGCCCTGGCTAGTGTTTCCCAATGGTTACAACATCGGCCCATATACCAAAGGGTTTTGGATTCGATTCCTGGTCAAGGGCACTTACCTGGGTTTCAGGTTCACTCCGACCCCCAATTGGGAGTTAACCAGTCAATGTGTCTCCCTCAGCATTGATGTTTCTCTCTCTTTCTCCCCCTCCCTCCCTCCTCCCCTCTCTCCCTATCTCTATGAAAAGCAATGGAAAAAATATCCTCAGGTAAGAATTAACAAAAAAAGAAAAGAAAGAAAAGAAAAAGTCACATAAATCATGCTAATATAATCAAAATAAGAGTCATGATAATCATCTTTCAAATAGGCTGTTTTTCCAATTTTGCAAATGTACAAAGAAGGCAAAGGAAATGAAGATGAACCTCAGACATCTATGGGGCTCTCTGCATTCTGTAACAGAATGTAGATCTATCTCATTGGATGCACCTAAAGGCTAGATGCACCATTACAGTTTGGTTGAATATTTACAGGTATGTAAAAAATGTTTAATCTGCTTGGCACTAACACAGTAAACCAGAGCCAATTTTCTCTGGAGAGTGACTGATATTCGCTCCATCAACAAAATGTAAGCTCCAAGGAACCTGGCCTATCTTTTTTCTGTTAACATTGTACAATTCCTGGCAAAGAATAGGCACTCAATATTAGTTAAGTGACTGCATCTGTAAGACACTTAAAACAGGGTACACATATTTTCAACTCAAAAACAAGGTAGCCTTCCAATAGATCAGGAGTGAAATAATTTTAGATCTAATCTCAATTCTGTCCCTTGCTCACTGGCTGAGTGGTCATGGGCAAAAACTTTCAAACTTGTGAAAGAATATTAGTTTCCCCACTGCTTAATAAAGGGTGGTATTAGCTCATCTTTAGGGGCCTTTGACTATAGCCTGCCATAAGTCAACCAGAGCAAAAGTTTAGATCTTGATCTATTTACTAAACCAGGTCAACTCTCCACTGCTTCCCCTCAACACCAAAATGAAGGGAGAGGAGAAGCAAAATATTTAGTCAGGTCATTTATTTTCCCATTAACAATTTGAGTGCTTTCTTTCTCCACACACACACACACACACGGCATATGCCAATAAAGTTATCGTCACAGTCACAAAAAATTAAGAGCAAACTTTAGTAAAATATATATAAAAGTAGCGAGGGCGACACAAATATAATATAGTCCTCAATAATAAATAGCATATAACATATCATTAGCTGTAATGTAAAAAAATAAAAAAAAAATTAACCATTCTTAGTGTTTTACTTCCTTAGTCAGGCCCTAGTTTTCACAACCATGACTGTGGGAAGTCACATGGTTACCTGCTTGTTCCTCATCAACATCCACAGGAAGAACTGCCTGACTGTGAGCTGGAGTCTCATGTCCACTCTCAGCCATCACCTCTCCATCTTCTTGCACCATGTCTTCCATCTCATTCAATGCTTAAATAAAAATAAACAAAGTCAAACCAGGAAAGGTCTAAGAAAACCACAAAGGCAGCCCAAACAGGGCACCCCTGAGAAATGCACACCCCCCTGATTATTAGGCCCACTTTGGAGAAATATCATAAAATTGTGCTTCACTATATTAACATTAACAAGAAGTGGCCAACGGTTCTGTAGGAGAGGAGGGATCACTTCGTGGAGAAAGCCCATCACTGTAAGATGAAAGCAGGGACAAAGGCACACAGCTGAGAGAAAACACCATTTTCATTCCTGAAGATGCTATCAGAGATGGCTGTACCAGGCAACTGCTTGTCTCCCTTTAAGCTATTTGCTTTAAGATAGGAAGAGCCACCTACTGGAAGACCTTAGGATCATCTTATAAGCAATTAGTTTCATAGTACCTGCCAGCTAATCCAGGATGTTCTGGGTAGGCAAGCTCAAATTGTTTTTCCTTTCCTACTCCCTAAAGGCTCTGGTATCATTTTTGGCTAATGTGTGGCAAGGATTACTAACAAATACACTAAGTACATTATTGACATTTTAATAGTATTCAAATGTTTAATTTACAACAAAGTCTTCACTAGTTACTAGTGCCTATCTATATATAAAAAAGCCTAAGCAACTGAACAACTGGTCGACTGGTTGCTATGATGCTCACTGACCCCCAGGGGACAGACGCTCAACGCACAGGATCGGGCTCCCTCCTGTCTGGATCAGGCCTGCAGGGATTGGTCCAAAATTGGCTATCCGACATTCCCCGAGGAGTCCCAGATTTCAAGAGGGTGCAGGCCAGGTCGAGGGACCCCACTGGTGCAGGATTTCGTGCACCGGGCCTCTAGTCAATAAATAAAAATGTGTACTTTTATATATTTTCCAGAGGATAAGCACAGTGAACAATTTCAGATTGCTAAGCTTCAATCAGTTTACTATAAGTACTAAAGTTTCAATCAGTTTACCAGTCTTAAGATAAAATGGTCACTTTTCCAAGAGGACCCTAAATAAAAAATTGCTGGCTTTGCTAGCTTTTAAAAATTAAATCCAAATCCCTCAAATCAGTATTCAGGGCACTCAATCCAGTACCCCCTGATAAGCCTGTGCCTTATCTCAGTTTGAGTCAAGATAATACCAACACTATCCTACACCTTTACAGCTCAGGCTCAACTCAGAGGAGGACAGCAGACGTCCACCTTGTTCACCACTATATCCTCAATGCTTAAGGATGTTCAATAACTATTGCTGAGAAATCAACCACCCAACCATTTGAGTTAGATGAAAAAAACCAAAAGAGAATCCGGTTTCTGAAAGAATCTCCTTAAAGAGACAAGCCAAGTTAATGCAAGCTGGTGAAGCTAAATACAACAGGGTAATAGAGAGTGGATGGCTTTGCTTCATTCTGGGGTTGGTCCAAAACTCATTAGAGGCCCATGTGTGAAAAGTTTTAAAATTCTACAGTAAGCCCTAGCTGGTTTGGCTCAGTGGGTAGAGTGTTGCAGACTGAAGGGTCCCAGGTTCGATTCCAGTCAAGGGCACATGGCAGGTTGTGGGCTCGATCCCCCGTTGGGGGGGCGTGCAGGAGGCAGCCGATCAATGATTCTCTCTCATCATTGAGGTTTCTATCTCTCTCTCCCTCTCCCTTCCTCTCTGAAATCAATAAAAATATATTATATATAAAAAAATTCTACATTAAGGAAAGTAAACATGTCAATCCAAATTTTAATCTAACTTTACAAATAATGCTAAATTTGCACCTAGAGTGGAAGCATCAATGTTAGTCATGTCAACTAATTCTCACTGATCCCTTTTAATTTTGAATCTTTGTGGCACTTTTTTTTTTTTTTTTTTAATTGCTCGGCCTTTCACAGCACAAGATCACAAGACCTCTGGTTTAACAAGACTATACCTCAAGTATTTGGTTTGTGTGTAAGTCCCACACAAACTAAAAGCTTAAGTTTCTATGTTAGTAGATTTGAATTCCATTGTTCTCTCTTAAATCAAACACAGTGTTCTTGCACATTTTGATCCCTGCTACACCAATAAGTGATTCACAATGGAAGGCATTCTCCATTATGCACTGAGAAACATACGGCCAAGTAACTTGATCAAGAAGAAATGTGGAATAGAGCAAATGGTGCAAGGAAAGGAAACTGAGCAGGCATGTCCAATGAGATAGGAGGAAAACCAGGAAAATGGTTTCAGAGATGACAAGAGAAGAATATATCTCAGGAAGGTAGAAGTGGGCAACAATGACAAATGCTGCTGAGATGTCAACTAAGATGAAAGTGGAGAAATGACTACTAGCTTTTGTTAAGAGTCACTGTTGACTTTCAAGAATCAAAATGGAGATTTCTGTGAGGTGGGAAAGGGAAGACAATGTCTACAGATGATTCCTAGATGAGGGGGTGCATACTAAAGAGTGACCTTAAAGGAATTCATGCTCTATACACAGTATGCTTTCATTATCAAAGCAGTTATATACCATCAGGGCTTTGTTCTCATTAATTACTGTGCCCACAAGAATGGGTGAGGGGCAACAGTTAGATGGCTAGAAGAGATTCTTCCCTAGTTCTTTTTTTCTTATATATTTTTTATTGATTTCAGAGAGGAAGGGAGAGGGAGAGATAGACAGAAATATCAATGATGAGAGAGAATCATTGACTGGCTGCCTCCTGGGTGCCCCCTACTGGGGATTGAGCCCACAAACGTGGCATATGCCCTTAAGCTGAATCGAGCCAAACCAGCTAGGGCTTTTCTCTATTCCTTAAGGGTCAACTGGGGAAGTGGAAAAAATAATTTCACTCTATCCTCACTCACCAACAGAGGGGCAGATGAAGCCTACTAACACATGGGATGGCACACAGCAAATGTTTAGTCAAGATTAAAGAACTGGAAGGAAAATTACATTAGCAAAATCCAATAGGTCTTTATTAGTTCATGTACTTAATTTGCTGGATGGTTGTGAAGACTTAAAGATGAAAGGTATGTGAAAGATGCCCAACACAATGTCAACTACATCACTGGTATTTCTTTTTTTCAGCTCTGGGGACGTGCAAGCTGAATACTCCACATCTATTGGTCAGAACACATTAAGAATTGCTCTTCTGCCCAAATCCTGAAAGTTAAATCTCAGTTAAGCCAGGCCTCAAAGGAGCATTGAACCCTATTTCCCATGGCATCTACAAGTCCTTCCTATTTTGTAAGTAGCCTTAGAGATTCTGTGGACAAGGGCATTATATGGAGAACTTGAAACAAGCAAGCAGACAGGCAAATTTCATCCACTCCTTCATTAACCTTGTCAACTTGGACCCTAATGTGTAAAGTGACAAAGTGAAATGGAGGGAAGGACAGAATAGAGTCAGAGATAGACTAGATCTCTGAACAGAATAGATCCAAAGTAAAAATCATCTCTATCTGGAGCTCACAAAAGATCTGGGTTACCGTCGGCTGCAAACTGCTGCTCTCCTGGTTGTAGATCCTGCCGGAAGTCATTCTCCTCATCTGAGTCATCTGGATGATGATTGTTGTCATGGATGTTGGCATTATTCTGGGCATTGTTATCATTGTCGTTGTTAGAGTTCTGGTTGCTGACAAGGGCTGAGGACACCCCAATTCCAGTGCCTGCACTCAGACCAACTCGAGCACAGCCCTAAGGTTAAGACAAAACCACACACTTATATCCCTTATTTCATCTCTACATAAGAATATTTAAATAGAACTTTATTTATGAAATGCTTTTACATACACATACAAGAATTCATTTAAGGCTCACAACACTTCAAGCAAGATAAATTGTTATTATGCTTGATTTTCAGATGAGATGCACGATGGGAAGAGAGCTGCCCAACAGCACATGACCAGTAAGAGGTACAGCTGGGACTTGAAACCCAGTGTTCTGACCTCAAAGTCCACTGACTCAACAGTGGGAATGTAACCATTAAGAACTGATAAGAGAGAACATAGTTGAAGCACTAATTTTTTTTTACAATGAGAGTATAATAAATTTTATTTGTTAAGCAGTTTTAAAATAACATTTTGTTCAACTGGGCAATCTCAAATTTCCCAGGATATACAACCAACTAAAAAAGACAGCAGCAAAGTAAGACATTTCCAAATAAATCCGTAATCCTCATTTATATTTTGGGTTCCAATTAGTATGAGTAATAATTTGTATTAGCCCAAATTTCTGTCTTCACTCTTACCGTATCTTCAGTTTATAAAACTGATGAAGACAGCTTTTCCACTTACTTTTTTCTTTCCCTTTTCTAGAGACCCCTTAATACTCATTTACAAGGAAGAGGCCATGCATTATTCTGACCTTTATGCCTTCACTGAGCCTGGCAGTAAAAAGTCCAATTATAACACTGTAAAGGTATATTATTAGGAAGAAAACACTTGTTTTGTTTTCTTCCTTGGGTACCAAAATAAATGAACAAAAATTCTCTTAAATATGATTTACTTTGGGTGGTTCACGAAACATCTGGTCCAGTGAAATAAACTCCAGGCTGGGCAATAATTCAATAAACTGGCCGAAGGAGTCCAGCTTCAAAGCATGGCACCGCACTAAGTTGATATCAACCAATCGTGTCCATCTTGAGTGATCTGTTGATGAAATGGCCACAGAGAATTTAAGCAACACTTTCTCCATTACTGATGAATTTTGCTATAGGTCACAAAGACTTCCAATTCTGGTTTCTTTAAGCAATTTTTCTCTTATCTCTACAACTTGATAACTGTAAACTATGATGTTTGTTACCTAATTTCACTGTGGGAATCATTAACATGTAACCAAGTTAGTCTGGATTTAAACGTTATCCACTCAACAACCTACATACCTATTCAACAATGGGACACTAGTTAAAGAAATATTGGTGCATTAATTTAATAGAACATTATGCAGCTTTTAAAAGAATGAAGAACTGAATATGCTTGATTTGGAAAGCTCTCAAAACATTCTTAGTACAGAAGACAAGCTACCAGACTGCATACATAGCAGGATCCTTTTGTATATATAAATCATTTTCAATGCTAGACATGTATAGGCTGCAATATGCCCAAAATAGTCTGCCCATAGAATATACAAGAAACCGTTGATGGTGGTTACCTTTGAGAAGAGGAGACTTTTCATTTTGTACCTTTCTGTACTGATTGATATTGTTTTATCAAGTGCATGTATTATTTTAGTTTTTAAGTGTTAACAGGAGTTCTGAGTGATGGGATTATAGGCCATTTTTTTGTTTTCTTCTTTATACTCTTCTGTATTTAAGAAAACAAACAAATCAAAAACCCAATAAATGTTATTTTTTAAAAGTGGTGCACACTTCCTAAACTTAAAGTTTGGATTTCCCAATAACTTCTTGGTGCAGCTGGGCCAGGGATTTCATTTCTGGTGGGTGAGACATGGTCATTCTAATGAGTGACTGATCTCAACAGAGGCCCCAGAACCCAAAAACAGGCCTGAAGACAGGCTTTGTGGGGAGCTACAATATCCCTGGGCGGTGGCTCAGACAGCAGAGGAGGCAGTTCTGTAGGTGTTTGTGAGGGGGCGTGGTTTGATTAAAGAGGATATCACAATGAAAATTCTGTAGTTCTGAATTTATTTAAAGGTTGAGAATTTAGGTATTTAAGAAGGACCTTTAAAGAAATAAATAGTATTACACTCTTAGGGAGAAAAATCAACTCCCTCATAAGGAAAAATACCAAGTGCAAAAGTCACGGCGGGGGGTGGGGGGGGTGGAGAGATCTGAAATAGCCTAGGATTTTAAGGTGACAAAAAATGCCTCTAAGTTAATGTGTAATATGTCACCTAACTAAAGTTAGATATATACCCACTTTGTCCTTTCAGATAATGTGCCATTTGAAGGTAATTCAGAGGAAACAACTATAGTATCCCAAGCAACAATTTCTAACCTTCATTGTATGTGCCTGGCCCAAAGAGGTATATATCAAGATCAGGGCACTTGAATCCATAACCTGGACAGTGCAAACTTCTGGGCAGAAAATGTCAGGAGTTCAGAGGCACTGAATATACTTCCTACTCGGTTATCAAAGGTTCCCAGAACTTGTATGAATAATTCATATAAAATATCTACATTTTATATTACGAATGCAATCCACAGTACACATAGAAAACAAAGATACATATTATCTCGACATAAAATACAGGCAGATTTAAGCCTACAGTACCTGAGATCCAATTGTATGGATTATGTAGATGGGGGCAATTATAAATTGCCAGATATTTGATACAGGAAAAAACTTCGTTGACTGCCTTCATCCCTATATCGGTGATAATACCAGGATTTTCTACCACATCGGCCAGACCGTACTTCACCAGATCTGCATTAGCCATTCTGCCTAAAAAGAGAAATAGACTGTTTTTTTAAAAAGGTTAAGCGTCCAGGAGCATTGCCAATCCTTTATCTTAACATCCAGTACAATCACTCTCTATGATCATTCTGTGTCATCTGTCCATCATCAGATTCAGGTTCAGGTATAGTTTTTAATTAGGTGTATTGTACAAATGGGCATTAAAGTAAGAATTTATATTAAAAGTTAAGGGGGGGCAGCTAATAGGAAAAATTATTTCCAATTGTTTAGAAAAGGCAAAAAGAAAGCTAAAGTTCTTAAAGCAAAACGGACAGATATATTGTATTAGTTCAAGTTTATGGTGAAGTTTTAGTTTTATCTTTTAAAAGAAAAATAATACCTTAAAAATATAACTCACATGTTTATGGAGTTGGGTGTAGCCATATGTAGAGAAGAATAAACTTGGGGAATTCTGATTCATTTTAAGAGCCCATGTTATTGGTTGGTAAATCTGTTTCTGTCTCCAGGACATAGACTTCTAACTCAAACACATCCACCCTCTCTGACACTGAGCTCCTACTGTCTTGTCACAGACGAGGGGGTGTATATAAGTAGAAGAGGTCCCTCCATTCTGGTTTATGCCATTGGAAATCACACCTCATCCCCTGTCCCCGATCAATGTTTCTCTCATCTATCTTCCCTTTACTCTCCAGGATGGTCCAGTTGACTATGAACACTTTGAAGTAAAAACGGAACTTATCTAGTTCACATT
Organism: Myotis lucifugus; assembly: GCF_000147115.1. NCBI lineage: Eukaryota > Metazoa > Chordata > Mammalia > Chiroptera > Vespertilionidae > Myotis > Myotis lucifugus. Next base: position 1,066,787 of record NW_005871250.1, read on the forward strand.
TCCACTTGCATTGTCCAGCACAGGGCTGGGAATATAGGAATTCAAACAACATCTTCCCAGTCCTTGTAATCAAGTGACACAAAGCACAAAGAAAACAGTTGCTCTGGTGAAACTGCCCTGCACACTAGAGGGATTTATACCTTCAGTTCGGAACATGCTTAAAACAAGCAATCTACTCCAAAACCCTTCCAATTTCGCTTTCCATCTAGTTCAGTCTCTGATAGTCCCCTTTTTGGGCATTTACTGGCATTTGCAGATTACACCTGAACCCATCCTTTACCATTAAGCTGAGCAATTTTCTTCAGTCTCCTGATAAAAAGCTTTCTCTTGCCCTCTGGACTTGAAACTTGCCTTTTCTCTCCTCTGATCAGGTAAATCTGAACTGACCCTGTTCCTTGGGTGCTGTCTGAATAAACAGCCTGATGTGAGAAATCCATGCCCTACATTCACTCCTTTGAGACTACTAGCGTGTTCCTGCTCTTAGGGTCTCCTGACTGTGACACTCCCTGAGGACATCACCAAAGACTCATTTTTGTTTTTTGGTTCAGCTCATAGTTCTGCTAAAAGTTACCATTACTGAATGCTTTCTAAATGTCAGAGATTATAATAATAAAAGCCCATGTTTTCTCATTTGTTAAATGAAGATAAAACCACAACAAATAAGAAAACATGGACTAAAGTAACTTGCTCAAGGCCCCGCGATTAATAGTAGGCAGTCCTCAAGTCCATCTCCCTCCCTCCCCCTAAAGCTTCAGCACTAAAGACTACTCTGTACTGCTTCTGGTTTTCAATGAGTGTTACATCCCTATCACATTTAAAGGAAGCTCTGAGATCATAAATCTATATAAGTATTCATCCTTGGGTCACTTATATTCCTAATACACAGCATCTGCTTTTCAGCATGTCCATTTCCTCAGTCTGGCACTGTCACTTCTACCATAAATGACTAAGACAAGGATTTTTGTCTCTTTTTATATTTTGCCAGACTCTCTGTAACAAAAAAAGTTACTCAAGTTTTACCAGGGGCCACCCCCACCTCCTACCTAGACAGATGCTTTAAAATCTAAATCACTGAGGCTGAGATTTAGTGACAGAGTATGACCAGTGACCTCTCGTTCCTCTCTAAATAGAGGCACCTGGATCCTATTCTGATGCAGAGAATTCTAGGCTGCCTTTGGAGAAGCAGAGAAGAACAATTATACTAGAGAAATGGATGAACTGCAGCAAATATGAAGAGGATAGCTTATAAAAAAGGTCAGAGCTAAAGGACTATTAAATTTGAAAAAGACTGAAACAAGTTATTTTGAAAAGCATAAGGTAATAGTAGTCAAAGGTAAAGTGTTTTTCTTTGAAAATGTGTAGGGAGGGGACAGAAACACAATAGAGAAATATGCCCTGGTCGGGTAGCTCAGTTGGTTAGAGCACCATCCCAATACACCAAGGTTGTGGGTTCGATCTCCAGTCAGGGCACATACAAAAGGCAAGCAATGAATGAATAAGTAAGTGAAACAACAAGTCGATGTTTTGAGCTTTGGGGAAGAACAAAATACAAGCTTATAGAAAGAACACTAATTACCAAACTAATAATTTTGTAAGTTACTACATAGATAATATTACAACCTCATTCAAAACCAGAAAAGTTTGATATCAAATAAAGGAGGTCCTAAAATGTCCTTCATTACAATGTTGATCAGATACCACAAGAACTTTACTCTTGTTTATATCAATTAGCCTATAGTAAAATTAGTTTCATTATACAAACATTTTTTTGCCACAGTTCAAAGAACTTACCAAAAACATTATGGAGGGACTTACTGTATACTGATTTTATATGAACTTACTATACTAATTTAGCATTTTAAAGCTATGTTGGTGAAAAGCTGATCTTTTTCAAAGCTATAAAGATTAAGTGATTTCTGTGTTAAACTGGCTGATTTCATTGTTTTAATCCTTCACCTGTATTAATGAGAACTGCAACAAAGAAAAAGTAGAAAAAAAACCCTATTACTATGACAATTATTAGAAATGAAAAAGGACAACAGTCACGCTGTTTGACCTGGACTGTCCTGACCAGAGGAATTAAGCCTTCTATGGTTTTCTACAACACAAATTAGATCCAAAGAAAAAAATGCCATCTGGAATGACAGTGAACAATGTAAGAAAGACTTGTTGCAAATTACATGGGGAATAAACTAATTCTTGCAAAAATAAAAACATGCTGGTGTTCTTGCATGTATGACTAACGTCATGTGGGAGAAAAGTTTGAATAACGAATTGACATGCATTCAAACCCAAAGGCTAAGTTCCCCATTGTAAATACATTCCAGAAAATGCTGTGAACAAGCCTTCCAACAGCAATCATCATTAAATGAATACTGACCATTATGTGCTCACACTATCTGGGAAATCCAGTAGCCCAGCGGGCTAATTATGGAAATGAAGAGCATGGGCAGGGAATGGGACCTCATCTGAGAGGACCATCAAAAGCTTCAAGAAGTGTGGCAGATCAAATTCAACAAATGGAACCAAGGATGACATTCTGTGAAAAAAATGAAGCAGAATGGGAAAGAAACTTGGGCAGCAAAGTGGAGACAATATCAAATGTAGATAAGGATTTTTTTTTTAGTATACTGATAATCACTACATTTTCTATAATATGCTAAATTCAGAGGCAATATTGAAAAAAATAATCACTGACACTTAAAGCTTAAATTAAAAAATTTTTTCAAGAAGTGAGAGCACCTAAGAGTTTAAGTTGTCTTATATTCAGGAAAATATGAAACATCCCAATTCAGGTTTCAGTCAAGTAAGTTCCCTCCAGTAATTCTAAAGAATAAAAAAATGGGATAAGTCTTACTCTGCAGCAAAAACTCATCTACATATCCCAGATGAAGGGTTTCAAACTGGGGGAACTCCAACTCTGCCATTTTTAGGGCAGAAAAGACGCCATCTTTGGTTAGGGAAGGCTGGATCCGAACTTCATGTAACCTATGAACAAAGATAAATCACAGTAAAATACAAGCAACCAGCAAAATACACAATCACAGTGAAATACAAGCAACCAGAATCAAAGGCTCTTCCTAGTATAAGGCTCTGAAAGTAGTTTATCTTGCTGAAGTGTCAAATGAAAACAACTTTTCTCCCCTCCATTAAAATATGTTAGAGACGTTTCCTTCAAATAGACATATTGCAAAGTGTGGGCACACCTTAGGTGGTACACGGAAGTTCCTATTAAATAACAATGAATTACACAGTAAGAGTCCTATACCCTTCCCAGTGCTTTCTTAAACCTGATTAAGTCAAATAAGAATCTGGTGCTGGTATTTTTTTAACATCTTTTCTATGCTAACCATTATGTCCCATTTTAACAAAGAGTACAGTTCTACAGTAGGTAACAATACCTATTTACTTAAACTTAGAAACAGTTTTGCTTTATTTATTTTCTTAATATCCTACTGATAAAAAGACCGTTGTTTACAAGTAAATTGAAAAAATAGTTCATTCAACTTAAATCAAATATTAAAGTACAAGTAGAGGTAGACTTTTTGATAACATAGGAAACAGTAAATGTGGCACAGTGATATGAAATGTGTTATAAGGTCAGAAACTTGAAAAGGCTCATTTTAAACAGATTGCTCAACAACAAATAATATCTCCAACTAACTAAACTGATTCAGAAAATTGGTGAAGTTGAGACATGCTTCCTGAGAGGGCTACAGGTGCCAGAGAATCAATGCTGACGTCTGTTACACTCTCAGGCACTTCCAGAGAGCTGTTTTTCGCTGATAAGACCACATCCTTTCAGAGCTTGCTGGATATGAAAGAGCAGCTCAACTGGTCATCAATTATAACATAGGACTACCACTACATGATAACCCTGCTGCTATTTAAACAACTCCAGTGTATTTGAAATCTGAACAAGGCATGATCACTTTTCACACATATTCCCCCAAATTTTTGTAAAACAGGAAAATACATATAATTCTAAGACAAAAGACACAAGTGAAGACGAAACATACCTACGAGCAGCAGTGATAATGAGGTAACCAAGGTCTACTTCAAGAGCATTTTTGCAAGCTCCCAAAACAATGGTGTGCAAATTTCTAAAACCACCTGGTTAACAAAGAAAAGGAACAAAACATAAGACATTTCATTTGACCACAGGACTTTCAGTAAAGCATTTATTCTCACTTTAAATGATAATTTTTTTTAAAATCTAAGTTTGTTTTTCTATTCAAATGAGTATCTCAAGATCAATTAGGACTACTAGTTATCTCCTAAGATGAAAACAGATACCGTCACTCTGAAAAGACATTCTGATGGCATCTGAAAATTAGTCCAAATTATTTCAATTTTAAGTAAGAATTTTCAGAAAGCCAGAAGCTCATGAGGGAATTGTAAGTAAGGAATCCTAACATTTTCTGGCTAAAGTTTGAACCTCCAATATATTTATAAGAAATAAGATCAACACTACTTTATTTTTAACTGGTTTTGGCTATGTTTCTGACTTGTAAATACAGAGGGGAAAAATATACAAATTATTAATGTATATAGCTCAATGAATTTCACAAAAGACTGATTTGTTTTGAACTTCTTATAAATAAGACTACACAGTATGCATACTTTTGTGTCTGGCTTCTTTTATTAAACATTTTGTTTATGAGATTCATCCATATTGTTGCCTGTAGCATTAGTTTGTTCATTCTCATTGTTGCACAGTATTCCATTGCAAGAATATGTTACATTTTAATTTTCCATGCTATTGCTAAATAGGCATTTGGGTTGCTTCCATGTTGGAGCTTTTATGAATGTTACTATAAACAATTTTAAACACTCTCCTGGTGAATACCGTATGCATTTCTGTTGGATTTGAAGTATTATTATCATTACTATTAGTGATAATGTTTATTTGTAACCAATGATACTTAATGATTTTCCATTTATACCAAAGGTGGGGAACATCTGGTCTGGCCCTGCCAAGGCATTAGGGGTGAGTTAATTAATGTTTGACCAAATATAGAAGGATAATCTTTAAGTTGATAATTTTGTATGGCTCTCAAATGATGTTATAAATATCTAAATGGCCCTTGGCAGAAACAAGGTTCCCTACTTGATTTATACTTTGAATATCCAAAGTTAGATTTTCAGTTCTCAAGTATTAATTATCTAGCTAGCTAATTTTTCTGGAATTTGTTTCAATTTGATGTGATTAAAATGGAGAGGGTTCTATTACATATCATGATTTAAAATATAATTAATGTGACCTAGAGAATAAAATGTTTATTTTTTTAAAAGCCATAATTTAATGGATGGGTCTATATCCAATTGATAAACATGAAAACATTTTATATACTATTAAATATAGTTATGTTATTAATACCTGAGTTGTTCTGGTATCCAAGTCAAAAAACATCTCTTAAAACCAAAGAGCATTAGACATCCTTATTAACATTTCTCAGAAACAATCTGAATATAACAGATGTATTAACTAAATATAAGTATTAACAAGCCAGAAAACATGCCTTATCACTCTATTTAAGAAGGTTTAACATTGCATAAAATGGAAATGAATACTAGCTTGTGCTCATGGTTACTTACTCTCTATGAAATACACCAGACAGAAAGTGCCATTACTGACAAGCATTTTCTTTTGAAAAGACTCAAAAGAGAAGTAAATAATATCTTAATGATTTTTAAAAATCGATTTTTAAAATATTTAGTAACTAAAGAAAAACAAATACCTGATCTCCAACTGTCTTCAACTACATGTTGGATAAGACCTCCAAGGAAAGGAACTCGAACCATTTCTAAGTGTTCCAAGTTTCGGGCAGAGGCCAGGCCTGTTACTAAAGGGACATATTTCAAGGAGTTTGTGGGACCTGGGAAAAAGAAAAACAAAATTCAATGAATTATATAAACAGTCTTAAAGACAAATTTTCAAGTCAGCAGTTGAAATAACTTATAAATTCTATGTTGGAAAATGAGAGCCAAGTAGTTGGCTCTTTGCCATTTAAACTTATTAGAATGTAAGTATTGGCCTGTTAACCATATACTTAGGATTTGTCAAGAACATTGCATAGGTTTTGGGTTTTTTAAAAATAAATTCCCTGAAGTCTTAATAGTTTTGAGCTCAAAATAACTAAGGGGGGAAAAGCCAATTTGAAAATTTGATCCTTCACTCAAGTAAATAGCGCAATCACTTAAACATATCTCTATGTAATGATTGTTGTATTAAGTGTTATGGAAGATCATAAAAGATATGGTCCTATCAAAGAGCTTGCAACTGACATGGATATAAAACTAACATGAAAAATTATAAAAGTATAAAAAGGCAGGACATTTCAAGTACAAAAATAAGATCTTCTATACTATATTTAAAAAAAAGAAATAGAATAGAAAGGGAAGCAGAAAGAGGCAGAACTTGAAGGATGTATACAAGTAAAGAGGAGGAAGGAAGTGTGTAACTCAGGACATACAGCATAAGGAAAGACACTGAGGTGAATGGTGGTATTGTTGTAGACAGTACGTAGGCAGACCTGACTATAAAAGAATGTGTATCTTGGGAAGGAATCAAAAAACAAGGATATCAAGAAGGGCCCTGGTTATTGTGAAATTTAAAGCACAATAGTTTGCACTTGACACACTCAGGAAACAGAGACACTGAAGGTTTCTGAACTGAAAAGCAGTATCATAAAAGCAGTGTTTTATGCTTTAAAGTACATTAGATCAACTATTTACATGCAGAATGATTAGGTGACCAAAGACAAAGAAAGCAAACAGAAATCTATTAAAACAATCCAAAAAAAGTGACCAAAGACAAAGAAAGCAAACAGATATCTATGAGAACAATCCTATAAAAAAGTGTGAAAGTGCCTATAAGAAATACTTAGCGACATAGTGACACCTTTTTTTTTTTTTTTTTTTTGCTAAGGGTCAGACACAAAAATGTATCTACTGTCTTCAAACAAAAAGTATATTTATCTTCACAAGGTAAGTTAAAAACATGTAGTATAGTAGTAGAATATAATTTTGTTTATGAATGTAGCTATGGAGTTTGCTTTAGAATAGGTTATTTTTAGAATAGCATATGTGTACTAGTAACTCCACCATGACTATGTCCCATTACCTGCACAGTTCCTCATGACGAAAGTTCGCAAGCTGATGCAAAGAAAGTCTTTGAATGGCTGTGGCTTAGTGAGTCTTACCCACTTCATATAAAGGTGCCTTAACATTGGGATACAAGGAATTTCAGGAACATTCACCCCTAAAACATATATGTAAAAAAAGAACAAACAAGAAAATCACCAAGAAACTCTGTATTCTGTATCTTAAGTTTGAGTCTATTTTCAAGTTGATAACATATACTTCATGGATATTTTATTCAGAACAAATTACCCCGTTAAAATCTATCAACTTTGGCTCACTTAAAACAGTCTTGTAAAGAACAATTTAAACAAACCATAAATAGACAAGGTATTTTGTTATTTCTTGAGTAAAAGCACATGGGAAGATAGGATTTTATGTTATACACATAAGTCTTTCTCATAACACCACAACCCTTCCAGGATACATTTGCCCAGTGGATATAACATAAATATAGGTTATTGATAGCAAAAGTAAGAAGATACAGAAACAATATACAAAATTACTATTTCACTACCAGTGTTCACTATCCTGCCAGTGGGAAAACTAAATTTCTCAGCACAAATGCAGGCTAGCTGACTTTAAAAATCCTGGTTTCTGACTGATATCAGACACAGAGATTAAGGCTCTTCTTATAAATGTATGAATCTTAAGGATCTGTAGATGTGTGGTAGGAGCCCGTCAGCATGATGCTAAGAAAGTGAGAGACCTGTCAGTCATTTATTTTAATACTAGAGGCCCGGTACACGAATTCGTGCACCAGTGGGGGGTCACTCAGCTTGTCCTGCGGACATGCCCTGGGGGGGTCCTGGATTCCGAGAGGGAGCAGGCCAGGCCGAGGGAGAGATCCCAGCGGTGCACAATGGGGGCCGGGGAGGGCCCGCAGGAGGGCTCCAGGGCATGTCCAGCCCGTCAGTCCCAATAGTCTAACTCAGTCCCGATCAGCCGGACCCCAGCAGCAAGCTAACCAACCAGTCAGAGCATCTGCCCCCTGGCGGTCAGTGCGTGTCATAGCAACCGGTCGAACAAATGGTTGGACATTTAGCATATTAGGCTTTTATTATATAGGGTTTCAAATTGATAAAGTTACTTTGCCCTCCTGATCCATGAGTGGCTTAAAGCTAGAAATCACAGAGGACCATGTCTGGAAGAAAGGGGAGGGGATTTATGGTGGGAGGAAAAGTCAGGAAATATGGAAAAAGAAAGAAGACAGGTAACTTGTACATTCTAAATAGAAGGAAGCAGCTCTAGGAACTTGCTCGAGAGTCTAAACACTGCAGGCTACAGAACAGCCAAGGAAGTGACACAGGTTCTGAGAGATATCCAAGGGTCCAGGATTACGGTATTTCATAAGCAGCAGCTGGTTAAGCCAGCTTAATGCAACTTTTAAATTTGAGTCAGTAGAAGCCCTGCTAGCAATGGTAACTAGAGAAAGCAATATTAGAGTATTTGAATGACTGGTTCTTTAAAAGCTAAATTCTACAGAAAGCTAAATTCTACTGTATTGGTAACTTCTTAACTTGGTACTCCCAAATAAGCATGGTTAACTTAACTCTGAATGATGCATACACATTGGATGGCAACAGATGGGAAGTAAAATTGAGGATGTGACCAAAGAAAAAAAAAGAGGAAGTAAGGTACAGATTGAGACTCAAGATGCAAAATTCAAAAATATATCTACCATGATGATGGTAGTTCTGATTAGGAAACCCAAAGTAGCAAGGATGAGACAGATGCAGATGAGACATCATATGCCCAATCTACATTTTGCCCCAAATCCATTCTATACACAAAGACTATTACCTGTCTTCCCCAGCATGTTCATTAATTTACTACCTACATTTTTATCACCATTACAGTGTTAAGCTGCTGAATTAATCAAGTTATTTAATGCATTTCAACTTACCAAGTACATATTTTTTTGCAATGAACTGTGGCAAGAATCATAGAAAACATAAAGATATAAAAATACAGTCTATGTGCAGGGCCTATATTTTAACTTCAGATATTATATTGCTATCTAAAAACCCAATTTCAAACTAGATATCCAAGTCCTTAATCAGAACCACTCCTTGATCTTGTCAATGAAGGGATGCTGGAGAGCTTTGCTCCTCCTCCATAATTGTGCACATAAGTCTTATTTAAGACTTACTCCTATCATCCCTGCTGCTCTCCCTTCCCCACCTGACCCAGTTTCAGAAATTTCTAGTTCAGGATCATCCCAAAATACCTGGAATAATGCTTGAAATACAGCAGATACTCAATATGTATATTTTAAGTAAAATATGTAATAAATGAATTTTAAATGTCAGACTATAGTAACAGGAGTAATAAAAATTCCCTTCAGCAATCTAAGCCAAAGACAACAAATTAGAGAAAATACGTCCAAATGGACTCTACCAATTCATTTACTTAGGTTGAAATTATTGGGATATAGTACCAGAGAATATTTAGACAGAGACTACACACTGTGATCATTACAAATAAGATGACTCTGGAAAAGACCATCTCTTCCCCATTTCTCAGGGAAACAGAGAAGTGGTAGAGTTTTCCAATGACTCTGGGTTGAAGAATACAGGGGCACTTTCTGCTTGGAGAAGATACGAGTAACCTAAGAGCTATAATGAAGATTTTTATTATATAAAAATAGCTACATGTGGCTATTTGATAAATTACCATAAAAAAACATTCAGTTCCTGTTTCACTAGCCACAGTGGGTACCATATGGGATAGTACAAGTATAGAACATTTCCATCATCACAGTAAGTTACACTGGAGGACTCTGCTCTAGAGGGTTGAGCTAGAATCAGGAGGTAGATGTTAGATAACAATGGCAGGATTCTGGTTCATTGAAACAAACAAACAAACAAACAAACCAACAACTTTCAAAACTACTCAAACTATCTTCAAAAAGGAAATAGAGTAGTTGTGAAGCAGTATTTCTCTCATCCCCCATCCCAGGCTTTTTAGTGGGAAATTTTTATACAAATCTCATAAGCATATCTTTGCCACCATCAATCAACAAAGACATTTCTAAAATTCTGCCTATTTCCTTTCAATGAATATTCAACTAATGTGGCATTTCAAGGAGTCACAAGTGCCCCGAGAAACATGTACTCACCAACTAAATGCAAAGTTTGAATTTTTGCTCCTATAGGAATTTTCAGTTTATTTTCAGGAGGAATTGGAAATGCTCCATTACGATTCCGAAACTTCCCCAAAATATGAACATGCGGCATATACGTCCAAATGGATTCTACCAATTCCAAATGAGAAGTCTCCACACCCTAGAAAATAATGCCAAAGCAAGCATAAGAAAGGCTTTTAATTTAGCACCCAAAGCTTCTATTTCTGTATCATAAGATGTTAAGCATGCAATGGAACTTAAAAGTTTGCTATGGATGAAATTTACATGTGAGTGAACATGCGTTATCATTATTTTTATTTATTTCATCAATTAGTTGATGTTAAATGTTCAACTGGAGGCACTCACCACTAAGTTTGGGCATGCCTGCAAAGCTTCCAGAACACCTGGAATGCTAAAAGCTTCATGGCCACGCACCCTCCGCCTCTCAAGGTATCTAGGGTGAAGGCCATATAGCTGTTCGACGTCTGGCATCTTCTTCAATAGTGTCAGAAAACTGGAATCTGTGAAGCCTGAGAAGTTCAAAGATATTTAGAGCCTAGTTCATTTTTCTGTTTGTCAGCATTTACTAGGCACTTTCCTCCTCCCCAAAAAGTACTCTCTGGTACATAAAACCTCAAGGGGTCCACAGACCCTGCAACCAAAAAAAATGAGTAAGATAAGAAAGATCTTCATCTTCAGAAAGCTCGGTTCTCACCTAAATCCCATCCCAACCTAGGTTCTTTTAGTCCTAATAACTACTCTGTCTAGTGTTTATCTAACACTCCTTAGACATTTTATTTATTTTTAATAAAGATTTTATTTTTATTATTGATTTTTAGAGAGAGAAATGGAGAGAGAGAGACAGAGAGAGAGAGAGAACACCAATGTGAGAGCGAAACATCGATGGCCTGCCTTCTGCAATGCTCCCTACTGGGATCGAGTACACAACCTGGGCATGTGTCCTGACCTGGAATCTCCCTGATCCCAAATCAAACCAAATCAAACTGACAGGTGCAAGGGATGATGCCCAACCAACTGACCCACACTGGCTGGGGCACTCCCTAGACATTTTACACCAGCAATTTTCAACCTTTCTCATTTCATGACACATATAAAGTAATTCCTAAAATTCTGCAGCACACCAAAAAAAATATTTTTTTGCAGATCTGACCAAAAAAAAAAAAAAAAAAAAGGTATGATTTGATTGACTTACAAAAATAATAATAATAATAGTATTAAAAATTTTTTATTGAATTTAGGGGGCGGAGAGGGAGGAGAGAAATCAATTTGTTATTCCACTTATTTATACATTCATTGGATGATTCTTATGTGTGCCCTGATCAGGGATTGAACCTATAAACTTGGTGTATCAGAAAGATGTTCCAACCGAGCCATCCAGCCAGGGCCTAATTACCTATCCTTTTTGCAGATAACATGCTATTGTATACAGAAAACCCTAAAGACTCCACCAAAAAACTACTGGATTTAACAAATGAATTCGGCAATGGAACAGGCTACAAAATCAACACCCAGAAATCGATGGCATTTTTATACACCATAATGAAGAAAATAAATTGATAAATAAAATAGAAACAGAGGCATGGAAACATGGAACAAACTAAGAAATCTCAGAAGGGGTGAGGGGTGGCAGAAAGAGATTAACCAAAGAACTTATATGTAATAGGGTGGTGAAGGCCTGAGGCAAGGGCAGGGGAACTGGATACCTGGTGGAGGGGGGCAATGGAGGAGCAAAGGGAGGACATCTATAATATGTAATACTATCAACGATAAAGACAAAAAATTTTAAAAAGATCAGGTGCCTATAATGTACATAAGGATTTTTGCTACCAAGAAATAACCAATCAGATGCAACTTTATTATGTGACATGACCAGTAAGATGCAACTCTTGCCTGGCTGGTGTGGCTCAGTGGTTGAGCACTGACCTATGAACCAGAAGGTCATGGTTCGATTCCTGGTCAGGGCACATACCCAGGTTGTGGGCTTGATCCCCAGTAGGGGGCATGTAGGAGGCAGCCAATCAATGATTCTCTCTCATCATTGATGTTTTTATCTCTCTCCCTCTCCCTTCCTCTCTGAAATCAATAAAAATATATTTTTAAAAAATGCAACTCTATTATGGTTCAAGACAGGGCATTCACACCAGACAACTATTGTGCTGGTTGTTGTCATTTTTTTTATTTGACAACCTGGGGCTTTTATTTTTAATGTAGGCTGTCAGAGAGCCAACTGTCTGCTCACTAATGATAAAAATAGTAACTCTCAAGAATAAAAATGGCCCTGGCCAATTTGGCTCAGTGGATAGAGCGTCAGCCTGCAGACTGAAGGGTCCCAGGTTCGATTCCAGTCAAGGGCACATGCCCAGGTTGCAGGCTCAATCCCCAGTAGGGGGTGAGCAGGAGGCAGCCAATCAATGATTCTCTCTCATCATTGATGTTTCTATCTCTCTTTCCCTCTCCCTTCCTCTCTGAAATCAATAAAAAAATCTATTTAAAAAAAAATGAAGCCCCAAATCACTACGTCTTACATACTAAAGTTTTCAAAAGTTGTGCTATTTGTACAGGGCTAGTTCGAATGATATGGTAACTTTAGCATCACAAAACTAAAGAGTAAGAAAGGATCTCAGAAATGTCTTGGTCTTTCTAATTATAACAATTCACATTATTATCCCGTACTAGAGGCCTGATGCACAAAATTCATGCAAGAGTAGGCCTTCCTTCCGAGGGCTGCTGGCACCGGCTTCCCTCTGGCACCCAGGACCCGGGCTTCCCTAGCAGCCCCAGCTCCGTCCAGAAGGAAGTCCAGCCTAATTAGCATATTACGCTTTTATTATTATAGATAGTAACCTTTATTGACATCCAATGTGCTAACCAGTTTACATGTTTTCTCATCTATTCTCACAACCCAATGAAAAAGGTTGTCACCCCATTTACAAATGTAAAAAATTAGCTTGAGTTTAAAAGCTACCATGTGGCAGAGCCCAAATTCAAAACTAAATCTGACCACTGGCAATGTCCACTCTCTTTAATGGTACAGTACATGCTGCCTCTCACTAAAATGTGGGTAAAGTTCCACCTTCTTTAGAGATGGTGTGAGAATTCAAAGAGCTTGCATATGTAAACCATGAGTACTATATAAAAACCTTAGTTAGCATTATTATAGAGAGAATCAGGGCTTAAACTCAGAGACAGGCCAGGGTGGCATTAACAAGATTAGTGAGATCTTATTCTAGACTAGAGACTGTTCGCTGCTTTGACTCTCTTTTTATATTTTTTGCAGGGATGGAAGCCTTGTGCTCACAGGTTTTATCCCAGTCTGAAAGAAGTCAGCAATGTACATACAAATTCTTCTGAACTGTTTAAAATGGGAGCTCTCCTATGCTGCTTTTTATATAGTGCATTGATCTCATCTCCAGAATTCCTGCTGGCCTAACCTCCATTAAAGCAAATCTAATATAAGGAATGGCAGTCATTTTCACATTGCCCTAATTTCTTTCCTGTTACAAATGATCACTCTCCAAGTAAGATGAATGCTTTCCCTTTAGGATGGTTTCTTTCAAGTATTTAAGACAACTGTTCTAGCCTCAGGTCTTTGCTTAGCAAAAAGGTATATACTATTGTTAACTAACTCTGGCCAACCCGTAAGAGTTACCAGGTGACTGAAGACCCTCTGGAAAGGATATGGCTGCCCAAGCTGTATAATATTCCAGTGTTCCAGAGGTAATCTGTCCCATGCCACATAACAGAACAGAATAAGACAATTATCTTCTCAGCCCTTCACATACCCTTAAGGCTCCCCTATACCCAGCCCCATCACATTTTCAAAATATCAGGATCTGGATACTTTGATGAAAGGTGGTTAAAAATTTTAAATTGCCAAACACAGTAACCAAAGGGCACTAATCAATGGATTGATGTTAACTGGGGGGAAAAAATCCTGATTGGCCCTTAATTTTAATTCTTCCCTTTCAGATATGTTCTGCTTAAATAAAGTCATCAACTTTTTTTTTTAATATATTTTTATTGATTTCAAAGAGGAAGGGAGAGGGAGAGAGAGATAGAGACATCAATGATGAGAATCATTGATCAACTGCCTCCTGCATGCCCCACACTGGGGATCAAGCCCACAACTGGGTATGTGCCCCGACCAGGAATGACCTCCTGGTTCTAAGGTCCATGGTCAACCACTGAGCCACACTGGCCAGGCTCAACTTTCTTTTCTCAGGGTCTCTTTATCTGAGGTCCATTTGTTGTGGTTAGGCTACTAACTTTGAGTTCTTTACCTGCAAGGCCAATGCCTTATTTGAAAATATCCAAGATCTAGCATAGGCCTTTTAAAAGTGCTAAAGAAATTCAAGTTCCAGAAGTGCAACCTCTGTGGCCTACTAGAGCAGCTTTACAAATATTTGTAAATATTTTTTTAACCATAGGGCACCATGAAGGAGTATAGGAAAACATGAAAAACTGCATTGTAAAAAAAAAGGACACTTTATCTAATGTGATAGGCATATATTTAAGTAATAAACGGCTCAATAAGTATTTTCTAATCATGTATTTGTGGATTAGGCTGATATAGTTCCTTTAAAGAATAGGAAATGAAAACAACAGACCAATAGAACAGGAAAGCATCAGGCAAAATGTATTCTTTTTAAATAGATTTTTCTTGATTTCAGAGAGGAAGGGAGAGGGGGAGAGAGAGAGAGAAAAAGAGAGAGAGAAAGAGAAACATCAATGATGAGAGAGAATCATTGATCAGCTGCCTACTAGGGATCGAGCCTGCAACCCAGGCATGTGCCCTTGACTGGAATCGAACCCAGGACCCCTCAGACCACAGGCCGAGGCTCTGTCCATCGAGCCAAACCAGCCAGGGCCAGGCAAAATGTATTTTATCAAACTAACCCAACCTTAATAATTTAGCTAAAACCCTGCCTCCCTACTTACAAGATGATTCCAACTGCCTATCTCAAGACAACAAGATTTGATGACAAGTTACCTTTGATGGAAACATAATTAATGCTAGTTTCCAGGTTAAATCCACTTACCACTTGGCATGTATTCCCACCAGCGCCCAGCACAGAGATCCACAACCCTCACAACTCTCAGGTACAGGGTCACTGCTTCCTTTAGCTTCCGGGAAAGACATTCCATACACATGATATCCTGCAGAGGGAGGTACCTTTGTGAGAGAAAGAAACTCATATTTATCAAGTGTATAAGGACTTCCTCTCCCTAATGGGTGATTTTTTTCCTTCCTCCATTCTCCTACCCCTCAAATGAAATAAGACCTTAGGAATATTCATAGGGTTTTAAGATTAATAGGCATATATGGCTTTTTACTAAAAACAGGTAAGTCAGCAAATACTCAAGTATCCAAATAAAAAGTACTGAGCTTCCTCCATAGGGCATTTAATAGAACCTGCCTTTCTTCTTTTAAGTTTTTAAGGACAAAAGAATCTCCAAAAAAAAAAAAAAAGTAAGAAGAAAAAAACCTCAATGCATTTCAAAACATGGTGTTAAGAGAATGCAAGGAAGATGAGAGTACTGATCATTTTGAACATGCCCAATATTATTTTATAGCTTTTCTAGATCCATTTTCTGTAGTGTCTAAAAAATTCCTCTCTGCTCCCTCAACACCCCAAGAAACTCTATTTTCTCAGATATGTACAGTAAGTTTATAGTATATAATTTTCCCTAGATCTTCTACCTTTTAGATCACACACTTTGATAAAAGTATTTCATAAACATTAAGTGAGAACACTTTATCTGAATTGCAATTTCCTCTTTTCCAACCTCGTTATATTTTCCTTCTTAAAACTGTTCAATTAACCTTTATTTTGCTGTTTCCAGTAATACCAACATATATTTTGAAAGATCAGAAAATATTCTTTTTCAACACCCTTCCATGCACACTTAGATTAATTTTTTAAAAAACATACAAGCTACCCTTTATGGAGATGGTATCATGTCACAGACGGAAATCCTTGTTTCACAACTTTACAAGGTAGGCTGTTCAATGTCTGCCAGCCCTCCCGCATCTTTTCTTTCCTTCTCTGCTCTGCTGTGTTCCCTACCTCTCTATCAGTTGACTTTGGCCAATGTCAAGTCCAGGTAAAGGCTTTCTGCATTGCTAGTCCCCTACCTGAATTCTTCAACATCCCTCATTGATTCCTTTAACCCTACCCCTATCCACACTCTCAAAATAGTCCCTTCATTAAATTATCTTCAAATTCCAGCTGAGTGTATCTTGTTTCCTGCTAGAATCCTCACTGATAAAGTAGGTGCTATAATTATTCCATTTTTCAAGTGGTGAATTGGCTCAGAAAAAACCTGCAAAAAGTCAACAGCCAGGTAAGAGGGAGGAAGAGAAGATGTCAACACAGCTGGGTCTGAGTCTAAATCCTAAAAATTAAGCTAATTCTAAAAGAAAAGTCCAAGTATGCCTGATGAATATTTCTCTACTCCATTTTTTTCCTACCTCTGGCTCCTCTCCCTTCCCCTTTAAAACTATTTAAATAAAGAGAATCAAATCAAATCATTTTCTCTACCAAAAAAAAAAAGTATTACTGCTAACTTAATTTACAGCCTCCATAACTTAAAGGTACGCAGAATTTTCAGAAACTATATAACTACACATTTTATAAACAATGAAAAATATTGAGTTTAGTTTTGCCACTAAAACATTTTCCCCCAAATCATTGTTATCCAAAGTATTTGCCTCAGTTAATATTATACTCCCTTTAAATACAAATAGATAAGTAATCACACGAAGTTTATCTTACATCACATTTGCCCTCAGAAAAAGAAATGTTATTTTTTCTTCACAGATACATAGTCAATGGGCTGGAGTTCAAAAGGCAGATCAAATACATTTTAGAAAAGATGTGTTTAACATGGCACACACAACAAAGATTAGGTTTCTTTTAAGGAAGCCATAGTTTTACTTATTTCATGAAAACATGCTAAGTAATTATCAAAAACTAAAACATTGGTCCTCAGATAAAAACGTCAGAAGCTTAAAAATAAATCTTTTTTTAGAATAAACAGCTCATACCCAATTTAAGTATTCAGTTTAGTTCACAGTTCTTTACGTTCTGCCAATTTGCTGCGTGTTTTTTGCATTAGAACCAGAATAACATCCTTGTGCTTGACTCCAACCCTTCCATTTAAGTATTCTGTTTGAACGGTATAATGTTATTTGACCCACTCTCAACTTAAAATACGATCCAATTTTGTTCATAGTATGTCCTTCCATCATTCACAAACGTCTAACACACATGCCTGGAAACAACTTTATCTATGATTTCTTCTGGAATTTTAATAGTTTATTGTTTATTTCATTGATGCACTTAGAATTTAGTTGTCAGCTATAAGATAAGAACATGCTTTTATTATTTTCTCCAAATGGCTTTCAGGTTGTGACATCATCAATGAATAATAACCCGCATTGCTTTTCCTCAGTGATGAATACCAAGCTTATTATAAACAAGATTCCCCACATATATTTGAATTTACATATGGAGCTTACATATGGAGTTCAATCTATTTTACCCTACTGCCAGGATATCTTCTCCAATTCCAAATCTTTAATTATTGTATATTTTTAAATGTATTTGAATATCTGATAAGGTTACATTCTTTTTTCAAAAAATGTTGGCTATTCTAGTAGACATTTTTCTGTAAGATGAACTTTAGCAGTTTTTCATTATGTTAAAAAAAATCTGTTATTTTAATTGGGCCCCTATTTCCAGAACTAAACTAACAAAAACTACACCATGTCACAAAGTAACAAACTGAAGATGATAAAGACTAATACAAATTTATATTAGAAAATAAAAAGAAAGTATCCATGGTTCCCTAAAGTAACTCTGCTACTTCATAAAAACATCTAAATTTGCAAATATTTAATAATTTTTAAAAATTCAAATAATCTCCAAGAACTTCATATGAAAATTTACTCTAGAAAATAATCTAAAATAACTGAAAATGCAGATGGTTAGACAAGTTCACTGTAATTGTGTAAGAGAAAAACTGGAAACAATCCAGATGTCAGAACACAAGGGGTAAGGTAATTATCATGTCATAGGAATAGAACACAGTGACTAAAATGATAATTATGAAGACCATGTAGTAATATGAAGCATTGATGCCATGCAGTGTGTGAGGTGCTTTAAAAGCATTTAAGCCATGCAGTGTGTGAGGTGCTTTAGAAGCATTATCTCATTGAATCCTTACTCATTGGTTCACAGCTAGTAAATGAGAGACTCAGGATTCAAACTCAGGTCTCCATTTCCAGAAACAAAGCATATTAGGATTTATTTATTGAATGGATCATGACTGAAGTAAGAGAACAGGGGAAACTAGAAAGATAGGTTATTTTTGCTGATGTTGTGAGTTTTTTTGTTTGTTTGTTTTGGTTTCTTTAACTACTGTTATAATGCAATTTGGATAAAATATAATTCAAAAAAAGATTCTGAAAAAAAGTTCATCACAAAATAACTTTCATGTGTGCATTGCATATGGTAATGATAGGTATTATTTCACAAAACTTTTGATTCAACCACTTACATATATCTGCATACTGAGCAAAAATGTGTTTCTCAATGTGGGTTGTAGTAAAAAAATAAAAAGTCAGAAATGCTGCCTTACATACAGAGTGATATAATAACAAAAGTCAACAAGTCTTTTAGTCAAAAAGAATTTCAAGAAGCCTGGAATGTTAACAGAGTCTAGAAAATAGCTGTCCAATAGAACTTTCTGCAACAAAAGAAATAATCTTACCTAAAAATATGGCAAAGCACTTCATGTGAAAGTTGATTCATATAATCTTTTGTTTCCTCTGATACTGTTTCCTCAGGGATCTCATTATTCGTGAGACACCTTTTAACACTTTTCTTTCGTGGACCCATCGCTGCGTTATCTCCAATATAGAAGAGCAAATCTCCCCTCTTGGTTATTTGAATTCAAAGTACCTGAAAGCAAGCAGAGAA
Organism: Myotis lucifugus; assembly: GCF_000147115.1. Taxonomy (NCBI): domain Eukaryota; kingdom Metazoa; phylum Chordata; class Mammalia; order Chiroptera; family Vespertilionidae; genus Myotis; species Myotis lucifugus. The sequence continues at coordinate 1,086,062 of NW_005871250.1, forward strand.
CAAAGGAGATTAAAGTAGCAAATCAGATGCAGAATTTATCCCTATAAAACCTAGATACTAGTAAAACAACATTTACTTTAAAATACAGACCAAGATAATTACAATGGTACAGGTCACATTCAAATTAATAAAACTATTACACATAAGGCGCAGAACATAGTTTTCTGAAGAATAGTACAGAATATACAACAATTATTTAGAATGAGCAAAAATCCAAGGAACCAGGAGTCTTGGATTCTAATTTGTATTCTGTTGCTTCTTAGCTAACTTACTCAATTTCACCAAGCATCAGTTTCTTCAAATATAAGGCAAGAGCTTTCACTTCCCAGCCACTTGATTGCTACTCTCATCAACTGTACCACAATATTGCTCTTGTATCCAATCCCACTGGCTTTCAGGCCTCTATCAGCCCTCACCTGGGCTATAGCAATGGCTTCCTAAATGATATCCACCACTATAATGCCAGGGCCCGGAATACAGCCTGCCACACAGTAGGCCTATAATATATAATTTGCTGAATAAATGCTTACCATACCATACTCCACACTGAAGCTAGAGTTATCATTGTACAACATTCCTCTGATTGCCTCCTAAGTGAAAAGAGCAAGATGTTGAATTTGCATAAAAGAAAAAGGACAAATATGTTTGTGTTGGCATGGGACATTTTTGGCAGGATGCAGGATAAAATATTAACAGTGGTTACCTCTGGGGGAGTAATAACAGAGGTTTAAGAAAGTAGAAAAGGGACTTTTACTTTTCATATTCTTCTCCATTGTTTGAAAATTTTAGATTGGTCATTAGTTCTTAAAAAACACACAATGACCGAATCAGCCTGCAAGAAATCCTAGTTTCTAGGATAAAATCTTTCCAATGTGGTCTCAAGCCACCTTTCCTATCTCACTTTTCAATCCTACCACTTGCTCCTCCGAACACTCACTCCAGCCACACCAACATCCTCAGTTCCCTTAAACCATCATTGATCTTTCATCCCTAATAACCTATTGACTCCCGACTAGGAAGTCCTTCCCTTCCTTATTTTTTGGCCTAAGAAACCACTAATTTTTCTGTTTTCTTTAATCTGCCTTCAAAATCTAGTTTAAATGTTAAGTCCTCTGTGAAAACTTCTCCCTGGGAGCTTCTACCATAGCAACTTGTGTAATATTTTATTCATCATGTCTCTGCCAGGAAAAGAAACTCAACCTCCTGCCTCTAGGTGATAACAAGTCCTTGGCTCATAATAAACCTTCAAATGTCTGATGTATGAATATCCATCAGTCCTTCCATTACTCATATGCATCCAGCAGCTTCAAGGCTGCTAAGACCCGTTTCATGTTCCTATTTGCTACCATGGCACTCAATGACCTCAGCAGCAAGCCTATAACCCTGCAAAAATGTAATCAGATGTTACTCCAATAAGGACACATCACAGCTACCCTGCAGCATGTAAATGACTCAACAAGACTATTAACGAGTACAGAGTAATCCAACCATGGGTTAATTCTCTAGCTATCATATTTTAACATTTCACCTTTAAAAGAATCTTCACAACTCTGCTCTGGCCAGGGAGCTCAGTTGGTTAGAGCAGCGGTCGCCAACCAGTGGTCCGTGGACCACTGGTGGTCTGTGAGGTCCGAAAGGTTGGCAACCGCTGGGTTAGAGCATCATCCCTACAAGCCAGGTTGTGGAGATTCTGGGTCAGAGTACATAAAAGCAACCAATGAATGCATAAATAAGTGAAGCAACAAACTGTGGTTTCTCTCTCTCTCAAAACTCAATAAATTTTTTTTAAAAGAAATCTTTACAATTCTATTTACTCATACCATGTTGACTCTTCATCCTTTAAGTAAAAATCCTTCTTAGCCAAATCCACACCAATTCATAATTTACCCCCTCATCTACAATTCCACCTTTTATTGTCCCTTTATATTTGACAATTCTGTGGTTTTGTGTGAGTCAGATTTAGTAGCCCCAGTGTACAACCTACATTTGAATTTTTTAAACCAAACTGACTGCATCTTAAATATCATTGAGTTTATATAAGTTCACTTGTTTGGAACTCAGAGAAATATTTATTCACTAGATATAACATTATGCACATCATATAGATGTTAGGTCTCCAGAAAGCCCACAAGAATCTCTTTAACCAACAGTAAGCATTAACTCTACACTAAAGGGCCTAAATTAGCAAGATTAACAAAACTTTAGGTGAGATTATATGTATATTTCCCATATCGTGCCTAGAATTAAAGACTTGGTCATGTAAGCTGCCTACCTGGCAGTGGGTAGAGTAGTGTCTGCCCCCCTTACTCTAAGCCTTTGGTGGGGAAAGGACTTGTAGAGGGGATTAACAGGTCAGGACCTAGAGACGGGAAGTCCATCAGTCCTCTCCAGTCTAAGTAGGTGCCCCTGGAAATGTTCAGGACATAAAAAGCTTCCCCATTAAAGACTAATTTATCTTCCCTTACATTAAAGGACTCATTGATTTCCCCTTGCCGCCACTCACTCTATAATGGACACCAAAATTGTTTTAATTAAAGTTGATTCATCTTCATTTACGTGAAATACAGCAAAGCCATGCTAAGCATTTCATCCCAGGCAATGAGTAACAGAGGCCTGATATCGCTGTATGAGAAGAAAATACCATGCAAGACATGCAAATTCCCGAGTGACGATGTTGTCTCCTGTCCGTGCAGTCTCTCTTACATACTCTTATTTCAGTGGAATGAGAAATAAAAGCAAATGAGAAAATTGCCATGACTACCCTTCTATATCTTGGTTTCACCATTTCACCAAAATATCACCATTTGCCACTTGAGAAACTCAGCGAAGTAGGAAAGGTCTAAAGCAGCAGTAGGTTAAAAGGGAAAGAGGAAAGGGGAGAAATTCCAGTTATCAGCAGTAGATAAAGATGACGCATTGGAGGTAGCCTGCAGAGGAGTCAGGGAGGGTTAAGGAGAGGTGAGTATAAATATGTGGACTATAGTTTGCAGCACTAGGTCTTATTTCTAGGGTTAGCAAGTTCTGGGGGCTTAGAGTCTAAATCTCAAAGAAATGTCATTCTGACAATTTTATAGAATCCCAGAATGTTAAAAGTGGAAGGGGCCTTCAGAGACTACCTAGTCACAGAGTTGTTCATTTTTTCTGGGCCACAAACACATCTGAGACTGATGAAGATGCACATCTTCTCCCCAAGAGGTAAACAAATCATACCCAGACTCATGTACGCTGAATCACATACATACAATTTCAGGGACACATCAAAGCTCACCCAGAGGTCCCTACCCGAGACTGGCATCCTCAATTTTCAGATGGATAAATAGTACCAGAGAGGATAAGTCACTTGCCCAAGGGCATATATTAAGTGTCAGAGCTCAGGCTGCGATTCAGACTCCCCAACCCACACTATATACCCTATCATCAAGTCAGTCCTCTGCACCTTGGCTGCCTCCCTGCACTCTAGAGATAGGCCCCAGTGCTTGGCGATGGGCTTCTGGATGTTGTGATAGAACTGCATCTCTCCTTCCATCTAATTTAGGCTCCCACACAGTAGTCTACAATAGCCCTGGGTATCCCACAGTCATTCTGTAGCTGTCTGTTTAGCAGACCTGAGTCACAGGAAGTATCATTTTTGTCTTGGAGGCCCAAGTACACTCTAAGTAGTAAGCCAGTGTTATTTGTGAGTGTTCTTTAAACTAGGGTCCTTCCATAACACAATTTCTCTTAGACATGCATGCTCTTCTCCCAACCTGCCAGTTCAAAGCTCCCCCATCCCAAGCAAAACTACACTATTCTCTACTAATTAAATTCCTTTTGATTGCTCCCAAATTTATCCCAGTCTTTTAATTCTCAGCCCTCAAGGCTTTTTCCACTTCTTGCACCAACATTTCCTTGCTTACAAAATCAAGTTATTTTCCTTTTAACCCTCTATTTCCATAATAGAGGTTTTAACACATTTTTTTCACAATTCCCACAACTGCTGATACCTATAAAGACCTACATAAATTTACTCCTTTACTCTCTAAATGTTACAACTAAAAACCTTCCTATACCTGTTCCATCTTGTCAACATCTTCTTCCATCCCTAAATTATTCTAATTACTCCCTTCCTCAGATCACACCAGACCCTCCAGGACATGTGTTTGTCTCTTACTACACACTTTATGGGGCAGAGATTAAACACCTTACAACTAACCAGAAAACTAAGGGACTTCTTTTACAAAACGTTCACAATTCTGTATTAATTTCTCATCCCATATCTAATTAATAACAATCCTCTGGAGAAACTTCTTTTCATGATTGCTACTATCTATCCATCCATCCATCCATCACTTAAGTGACCCATCCCTTAACTCAATTATTTATTTACTGCCAACTAAGTTCTAGGGCAGTGATGGCAAACCTATGACACGTGTCAGAGGTGACACGCGAACTCATTTTTTTGGTTGATTTTTCTTTGTTAAATGCATTTAAATATATAAAATAAATATAAAAAATATAAGTCTCTGTTTTACTATGGTTGCAAATATCAAAAAATTTCTATATGTGACACGGCACCAGAGTTAAGTTAGGGTTTTTCAAAATGCTGACACGCCGAGCTCAAAAGGTTCGCCATCACTGTGCTAGGGGGTGACAGACTTTCTCCCCATGAAGCTCAGAGTGGAGATAGATTTTACCACCAGTGTCGTACAACTCAGTCATTTCAATTATTATATCTTAAATTATTTTTCATTATTCTCATCAAAAATACCTTCTCCCAGCCCTAGCTGGTTTGGCTCAGTGGATGCAGCGTTGGCCTGCAGACTGAAGGGTCACGGGTTCGATTCTGGCCAAGGCACATGCCCGGTCCACAGGTTCGATCCCCAGTGTGGGCGTGCAGGAGGCAGCCAATCAATGATTCTCTCTCATCATTGATGTTTCTCTCTCTCTCCCTTCCTCTCTGAAGTGAATAAAAAATATTTTTTATAAAATGCCTTCTGCTGAAACCGGTTTGGCTCAGTGGATAGAGCGTCGGCCTGCGGACTGAAGGGTTGCCCTTCAGGCTTCTAATGCCTTCAAGGGCATGTACCTTAGTTGCGGGCACATCCCTAGTAGGAGATGTGCAGGAGGCAGCTGATCAATGTTTCTCTCTCATCGATGTTTCTAACTCTCTATCTCTCTCCCTTCCTCTCTGTAAAAATCAATAAATATATTTAAAAAAAAATAAAATAAAATTTTTTAAAATGCCTTCTCCTATTTAAAACTTTCCAGTGTCCTCATTATTCTATCTGGTCAAAGACTTCTCTGCCCTTCAGGCTTCTAATGCCTTCCTTTAGTTTCTATGGGCTTCAGCTAACTCCTGTCAAAGTAATCTTGCATGTCACTTAATTTGGCCCCATTTCTCACATTAAAGATTTCGAATGTCTCCTATCGAGGACAGCCTCTCTTTCCTAAAGAAATGCCACACCACATCCCCCAAGCTGCTTAGATAAAAAACAAAGCACAAACAAAAAACCAGGATTACAGTAAAGAAAAAGGTCAAGAATCATCCAGTCCAACTCTTCGTCTTCCAGATGAAGAAAGTGAGGCCCAAAGAGGTAAGCTGGGTGCCCTAAGTCATAAGGTCAGAAAATATCACTGCTAAATGAATCGAGGATCCAGGTCTTTTACCTTACCAAAATATGGTTTTCCTTTTTCTCCTATTCTATGCCTTAGTTTTTTTTTTACTAAAGTGTGTACCTCTAGGCACACAGTAATTTAAACAAACACACACAAAAGTCTCTATTTTTCACCTAAAGCAGACAGATGATTCACAGCACTGTATATTGTAAAGAGAGGGAAAGAGCTTTAGGAATCACCTAAACCAGTAACTTTCAAAAATGAAAGTTAAAAATCGCAAGCACAGATTTTTCAATCTATATACCTCCATGTGTACCCTCTAAACCCCAAGTTTCCCTCCCCCCCCCGAAAATCATGGCCTTATGGAACCATTATTCATTCTTCAGTTGTGCTGGGATTATGGGAAAGGGAACTAAGAACCAGTCGTTTCCTTTGCCAGATGAGAAATCTCAAGTCCAGAGAGTGGAAGAGATTTGCCCAAAGTGAACCGGTTAAGAGAGTTTTACGACACATAAACAAGGTCTCCTATGTTTCACACCGGTGTGTTTTCCGCTGCTGGTACTGGTTTATAAAACACAGCCTTCAGGGCAGAGAGCCCCAGTGCGAAGGAAGCACAGGGCCCTTCCTAAGAGCCCAGGTGCCCTTGGCCGGCTTGGAGTCTGAAAAGAAACACATCTCGTATCAGTGACCTCCGGGCTACGCAGGATGCAGGAAAGACATGCTTTTCAGGTCTGTCTTCAAGGGAAGACTCTTTGAAAGGGAGCTGGGAATCCGATTTCCTGAGCGAGGAGGGCCATCAGAGGCATCCAACACATTCATTTTACAGATGAGCAAACTGTGCCACAGAAAGGCTCGTGGACCTGGGCAAAGTCACACAGTGAGTCGGTGGACGAAGTAAGACTAGACCTCAGGGCTCCGGACCCCGAGCTGGCCGCCACGCCAGGATGTATTCATTCGTGGGGTCCTGCTCAGGGTCATCCCCTCCGTACGCCGACTACAGGCCTTCTAGTCCCGGCTGAACCACCGACTAAACATTAACATCCTGCAATCCGTGATGCCCGGAATGAAATGGGGCGCCCCTACTTGTCTAGGCCCACAACCCCTGTTTTGTTCAAGAAAGGGCGTGTTCTTGGGCCAGGTTCAAGCAAGGAGGCAAACCCCACAACCAGGGCCTAGGAGGCCGAGAACTACAAGCCCAACCCCTGCCCTCCCGGGAGCGATAGGCCCGAAAGGGGCCCGAGACCGACAGCCAGGAGGTCGGGAGCCCGGGAGCCCGGGAGCCGCCGTCCCGCCGCCCCCATCCAGCCGATCGCGACCGGCTCCGCGGCCCGCCTCCCGCCCGCAGGCCCCGGCCACCGCCTACCTACGCCGGCCCTCCGTCTGTTATTGTGGTCGAGAGGGAGGGAAAATTGCGACCGATGCTTCCCGCGGCCCCCACCGCCGTGGTACTTCCGCTTCCGCCGCCGCTCGGGCACTTCCGGAATGTGGTTATCTTGGGCTGGGCGCGCACCGGCGTCCATATTGGGTGTGGGAAACGGGCGTCAGTGCGCCGGAGCCATGTTGAGAGTGGCCTCCCAGTAGGAGGGCGCGCGCGTGCGCGCACACACACACACACACACACACACACACACACACACACACACTCCTGTCACATGACACACTCCTGTCACGTGACATGTGCCTGTCACATGACACACACTCCTGTCACGTGACAGCGTCGCCGAGCCTGCAGTCCCACGCTGGGCACATATCCAGGGCTCTGGCTGTTGCAGCCAGCCGTTTGGACTGAGAACCGGAAGCCCGTGGTGGGCCTTGCACCGCAGGATTTAGGGCAGGACGGAGGTGGGTCAAGGGAGAGTTCCTCCCCTCCCTGCAGAGAGACCACAATCAAGCACTTGACCTGTAAGCCTCAGTCAGCGGTTCTCAACCTGTGGGTTGCGACCCCTTTGGCGGTGGAACGACCCTTTCACAGGGGTCGCCTAAGACCATCCTGCATATCAGATATTTACATTACGATTCACAACAGTAGCAACATTACAGTTAGGAAGTAGCAACGAAAATAATTTTATGGTTGGGTCATAACATGAAGAACTGTATTGAAAGGGCCAGAAGGTTGAGAACCACTGTGTGAACATGGACATCGTTATGGTCCCTACTTAACCAACCTCTGCAGAAGGTAATGGCTTCACACAGTGGATTATGCTTCTGCCGAGCTTCTGCGGGTGGACTGGGCTCCGCTGGCCAGTTTCAGTCCGAGTCTCATCCCTCCGCGGGCGGGCAGAGGTCCGAGGAGACCGTGGCTGACTTCCGGCGGAGGGGGTGTTGCGCGCTGGCTGCTCAGACCGGCAGCGCCGAGGGGCTCAGCTGGAGCTGTGGATCCAGGTGCCTGCAGGCGCCCTCGCCCTCCGTGTGGGTTTGTCACAGCCCAGCGCTCCGGTGGAGGAAGCCCTCGGGAGCGGGGGGCGCTACAGGACAGGCTGAGGTCCAGCCTGGAAGCCCCCCCGAGCCTGCTCTGTCCCTTCTCCGGGCAGGGAAGCCACCGAGCCCGCCTGGAGCCACGGGAGAAGGAAGGGCTTCACCTCTTACTGACGGAGTGGCAAAGAATGTGTAGCCATCTTTAATTTACCAAAGCACCTCTTTGTTTATTTTTTAATTCTTTTTAGACATATGTAGATTTTATTAGCACAGGTATCAAAAAGGAAGGCTGGGAGCTCCACCAGTAAAAAGTCTTGAGTGCACATGAATGATGCTTTACATGATTTTTTTCAAATTGTGGTAAAAAATGTAACATGAAATTTACCACTTTAATCATGCTCAAAAGTAGCATTAAATATACAGGGTGGGACAAACGTAGGATTACAGTTGTGAGGACGTGAAACACAAAGGTTATTCTTGTATGATTATTTGTTGTTATAGTATTTTCCATGCAACTGTAAACCTACTTTGCCCCACCTGTATTATTTGCATTGTTGTACAACCACATCACCGGCCACCTCCAGAACTTTTTCATCTTCCCAAATTGAAATTCTGTATCCACTAAAGGGCAACTCCCATTCTACTCCCCACCTCCACCCCCTACCCCCATGCTACTTTATGTCTCTAGGTATCTCATGTAAGTGGAATCATACAATATCTGCCTTTGCTGTTTTGCTTCTTTCACTTAACATCATGTCTTCAAGGTTCATTCATATTGTACCATGTGGAAGAATTTCCTCTCTTTTTAAGGCGGAGTAATACTCCATTGTATGTACATTCCACATTTTGTCTACTCATTAGTGGATGGACATTTGGGTTGCTCTTCCACCTCTTGACTATGATGAATAATGCTTCAATGCATATGAGCAAATATCTCTTCTAGATCCAGCTTTCCATTCTCTTGGATGTATGCCCCAGAGTGGGGTTGCTACCTTTAATTTTTCCATAGCATCTATACCATTTTACAGTCTCACCAACAGTGTATAAGGATTCCATGTTTTTTACATTCTTGCTCTCATTTGTTTTTTGTGGGTGATGTTTATAATCCACTTAGAACAGTGCCTGGCATACAGCAAAAACCCCACAAAGATTAGCTGTTATTATTTGGTTATTCACAGTCCTCTTTTCCTTCCTTTCTTCTCAGCTACATTTGAAATTACAAAGGCTGATTTCTCAGCATATGATATTTCTGAAGTGAACTTTTAAAGCATCCTAAGTTTTTCCATATTACATTAGGACATCCTGTAAACGATATTGTACATGGGTATATGTATAGAGAATTGCAGTTTTAAAACCAAACACAGGGCAGATTAGGCAAAAGAAAAAGAAGGAAGAAAATATATTGCATGGGAGGCTTTTATAAACATGAGCTCTGAGCAAGCATTAAGGAACAAAGCTTTGCTTTTCATTTTTTTAATTTGGACTATACTGCAGAAGATCAAGGTTATGTTATCAGAAAGTGAAAAGATTAAGGATGAAACTTAGGAAACTCAGCAAGCTTTTTTTTTTTTTTTTTTTAACAGTTAACCTTCCTGTGTTTTTCCTGTCACTACATGTAGTGCAAGTCTTTTATCCTGATCTCTAGAGGGATGAGAGTAAAGAAGTTATTCTTTAGAGAGAAAATCATTTGAAAAACTATGAGCTATTCACCATCAGCCAACATCTACTAAAAGACTGTATGGGACCTGGGGATATATTCCACACCAGAGCTGAAGAAATTACTAGGAAACAGTCTCTGCTCTTAGGCAGGCTGGGAGACCTTATTTACAAAGAACACTTAAGTAAAATTTGGGAGATCCTGGCACAGTGGTATGTCAGAATGTTAAAGCAGCACAGAAGGTGCTGAATCAGTCCAGTGTTCATGCATCGGCACTTGAAATACTTGCAAACACCCTCTTCAACTCACCTTTCTTCCTCCCATAGGCTTCTGGGTCACTCCTTCATTGCGTCTCTCTGTTTCATCTGGTTTTAGCTTCTCCCACACAAATCCTTATTTTTACTTGTGTATGTTTTGCTTTTGTTTATGCATTCTTTTAATCATAATGTGACTCTACCAATCATTTTAATTATCATCACATTTAATCCCTAAGAACTCTGTGAGGTAAGTATCGCTTGCCCCATTTATAGGTAATGCAACTCAAGTGCAGAGAGGTTAAGTATTTTTTAAAATGTCACATGGCTAGTAATGTGAAGAGAATTATTGTGAAATCTGAGCAACCTGACTTCAAAACCCATATTCCTAATTACTAAATGGTGCACTGTTGCAATTTCTTTTCTCCAAATGACAATCCAATAAAGCATTGTGTAAATTGTGTCAATGGCTCCTTTTTGCTTTAAACCTCAAAGTGTACACTTGTAACTTGTTAATCAGATATCTAAGGCCCAAAATGCTTTGGTCACAGCCTACCATTTCAATCTCATTTTCTTTCACAAACATCATGTCCCAGCTGCACACAGGACTCCACTCACATACCCTATGATACTCGTGTCCTTGGCCGAGGGAACAAATTGCCCCCTTGTAGGCAAAAGGTGAATGAACCTCATTCAGCCGGTGCAAGGAAAGAAGTGGAGGATGGTGGTGAACTGGGCCCATATAGATGTGCTCAATACTGGACCAGAAATGGATGGCCCTTAAATTCCAAAAGTAGCCCAGCCAGCGTGGCTGGGTAGTTGAGTGTCAACCTATGAACCAGGAGGTCATAGTCAGGGCACATGCCTGGGTTTCGGCTTGCTCCCCAGTGGGGAGTGTGCAGGAGGCAGTTGATCAATGAGAGCATCATTGATGTTTCTATCTCTCTCCCTTCCTCTCTGAAATCAATAAAAATATATTTTAAACATATTCCAAAAGTAACAGGGAGAAAAAAGGTGTAGTTTTCAAAAGCCCATTGCGTTGTGAGCCTGACACGGTTTATTCATTCATTTAATAAATATTTCCTGAGGGCTTGCTCTGGGGGTCAGCATTGGACTAGGCCAAGGAAACAATTGTGAAAAATTGATGTTTCTGCCTTCAGTTTGGCAAGGAGACAATCAATTAACCATACAGGCGAATCCATTTCTTAAAAATAAATACATAGGAGGTTGGCACACAGTTAAGTTTTGTTGAGTAAAGGAATTAATGAATGGATAAATCTAATATACTTAAATTTTCCTTTTAAGCATTTAAGTTTAACAAACAAACCTGTTTTTAACAAACAAACCCTTTCCAAATATATATTATAAGTCTGTTTAAACCTATAAATATGGCAAATGATAACTTCTCAAAATGCCAATCAGAGTCTTAATAAAGTTCTTATTCTTTCAACTTAAAATTCTAAGTTTAAATAAATACTCAAAAATTTCAAATCGGAATCATAAGCTTCATCATTTTCTTTAATATGCTATCTTTTCTTAAAATGCGACAAATAGTTTAAATGAAAATTATAGACTTTCTTAACCCAAAATAATAATATAGATGTGATTTAATCCTAATTTCTAAGCTTAAATTGAATATTTTGGGGGTTATAAGACAATCACTTAAAAAGCCATTCTATTTCCCGCGTCTGGGGATTGCAATTGCATATTAAGTGGAGGGGTAGTTGGCTGGGCTTCAGGATTCCCTTCTCACCCCCAACCCTTTTCTTTTTGGCCCCTGGCTGTAAGGACACATGCCTGGGGTGGTAGCAGCCATTATCTCATCATGTATATGGAGTGAGTACAGGAGACGATGAAACCAGCATTGAACGAAATTCATAGACTAGCAAAGGGCAGAGGTGGAGAGTAAGACTCCTGGTATTGCTTAAGTCTGTGAATACTGCTGTGTTTTAATTAAGACCCACCCTGGCTCACCCGAATTGCATGAACCCACACATTTCTTGTTTGGCTAAGCTAAGTTTCAGTTGGATTTTCATCACTCTTAACCAAAAGAATCCTGATATATTTATTATGCTGCATAAACCATTATTATTCTCCAATATTATCCCAGATCTTCAGGAATTCTTTGACTCTAATAGCCTTGAAAGTGCTTGAGGAATGGAAGGAGATGGGGAGATTCTAACATGCACCAAAGTGGTGGAGAGTGGGGCGTCAGTCTCGGAAGGTGAAATGAGGGGCTGATGGAGAACTCTGCAAAATTATGGATACAGAGCAAGTAGTGGCCATCAAAACACACATGCCCTGGGGTCTTCTGAAATTGAGAGGCCAACAGACTTTCCATTGTTTCTTTGTGGACGGGAAAAGTCAAATCATTTTGTATTGTTATGAAAGCATGTTTTCCAGAAGGCTTAGGTCTCTGGGTGACATTTCCTTGCTTTCTACCAAGAGAGTAAAGTTTTTCAGCTCCTGGGAGTATCATAATTTATTATGATACAAATAGTTAACTGTAGTAAAGGCAGAAAAATAGTGCCACAGCATCTGTTATTTTTGTTTGACTTGCATTCATTTCTCCTGGCAGTAGTGCCTCCATATTTTTTGGAGAATAATTCTTTACCCTCATCTAATCCATATATTGGGGACTGCCTCACCCCTAGCTCCTGCAGTGCCTTGTAATTCAGTTCATTTAATGAGAGTTGAGTATGCTTGTAGCCATAACAACTGATTCAGGAATCTTATCCTAAGGATGGGTTGGTCAAAGTCTATCTGAAAAGGAAGACAACATCAAGGAAGGCATGGATGGATAAAAAAAAAAAAAGAGGGGGAGGGAGAAAAATTTTTTATTCTTTTTTCTTTCTTTTTTTTAAAACTTCATTTACTTTGAGTTGGATTTTCTTTTAGATGTCAGTGCATGCGGACCAGTCTCCTCCCACCCCCACCTTTTATTCTTTTTTCTTTCTTTTTTTTAAAACTTCATTTACTTTGAGTTGGATTTTCTTTTAGATGTCAGTGCATGCGGTTTCCCCACTAGAGGGTGTAGCTCACTCACTGAGTTTGTTCAGAGAGGTAATGCTGGCAGACAGGCATTACTGCCACCTGCTGGACTAGTGCAGGGCCCCAGCCACAGAGTTCACATTCCTGATAGTACCCTTGTCTTAGGAGGACGGGGACAGCAGTCAGATAACAAGGCATGGCTACAGGGATAGAAACTGGAAGAGGACTAAAGTGTCAGGTTGAAGACTTGATCTCAAGAACCATGAAACCTCCTTAGTCTTAAAAAGAGAAAAAAGTAAAGGCAGGAATGGCAAATAGGTTTTGTCTTCCCTATCAAATCTGATTGCCAAGGCATGCCTGGATTTCTATGTTAAGAAAGATTTGGAGGCCACATCTAGCTCAGCAGAGTGTACTGATACGTACTATCATTGATTACTGGTATCTGGTATGGGCATGGGTAGAAGCAGGAGGATGGGATATAATCGATACTGCCAATCTATGGGTTTCTCAGCAGGACTACTACTGGCATTTCAATGGTTCAATCTTCACTGTGTGACACTGTCCAGTTCATTGCAGGGCCTTAGACCCCTGAATGCTAGTAGTACCACTCCAGTCATTGTGATGAGCAAAAACCAAGCCCCCACATACTTTAGGTGCCTCTTATGAGAACAGTACTGCTCTATTTGAAAATCATTAAGTTTAACCAAGAGTGACTTGACTTGGGTTGAATTACCTGAGGATTGAACTAGAGCTCCTAAAATTCTTTAAGACTAAAGGGAAAAATAACTGGGATTTTTAAATTTTGTTTTTTAGATCCAGAGTCCAGACTGAGCTTGCCCTCAGGAAGGAGTAGGGATTGAGAAAGTGAAGACTTTCCAGCAATAGGGAGAAGATGCCTATGGGGATAGGGAGTCAGGTAGAACCTTAAGCAGGGAACAATAGCCAAGGCTAGAGTTGAAATTGGTAAAGAAGCAGTCACTCATATTAGTGTAGATGGGGGATGTGGGTATTTTGTAGGTGGAATAATGTTCATGTTTTCCCTGTCTTCAGACATGCTTTTGGAGTGGCATGATCTTTGGTTACAGAGTGGCTTTTTCAGGTGTTAATGTTCTTTGCAATTATGTTAACATTGCGTACTGCATAGAAATCTCTAAGACATACGCCAGGGACCGCACGTTTTTGGGCAAACTGCACGTTATTTAGATCATCATAATGCACTTTAGGTGTTGTTTTTCAATAATTATAACATTTTTATTTACAAAAACAATTAAAGTTCCTAGTACTTTTTTAACGTATGGTACTGTGTAAAACATTTTCCTCTCTGAAGAGGGACCAAACAAAATTTACATAAGTATCTAGATTCGCTCCTTTTTCCATGGGCGTGAAAAACGAGAACACTCCTGAGCGGTCCTTAACAGATGGCGCGCGAAACACAAGAAAACTCCTGAGCGGTACGAAATGTGTTAAACAGGAGAACATCAAGGCCCAGTTGTGAGCAGGAAGCCAACCTGTAGCAATGTCAAGGTCAGCTCCTGTGTGTCAAGGATTTTCTCTTTTTCGCATTTTATCATTGTGTTTAATAGTCATTCATTTTCTTGATCCCTCACTGGACTGTAAACTGCACAAGGGCCTAGACCTGTTTTGATTACCACTGAAGACCCAGAGTCCAGCTAAGCCTCCCAGTCTCATGAAAACTTAAAGACTAGTTACTGAATAAATGTATGAATTGTCCAATTAGCCTATCAGACTGAGCGGCTTGAAGTTAGGAGTCACTTCCTATTCAGCTCTGTATTTCTAGAAACAAACAGTTCTGGTGCAACTCATTAAATATATCTTGAGTTAAAGAGGAGCTTTCCATCAGGTAAGATTTATTTTAAAAAAATAAGGTAATATGAATTCCACTTTTTGAAGGAAAGACCATGCTCAATTCAAACGAGCAGAATCAAGGGTTTTCGGCATTTTCCACTGTATTGAATTTGAAGAGTGAAGTTCAAAGCTCTAAGAGAAATTGACATAAATATTTAGAGACCATTGGTAGAAATATAACCTTTCTTCTTCCTCACTTAGTTATACTACAGTAAGTATTTTAAGGGAAGAGAGGCCTTGATTTGTAATCTCCTGACTTATAAATAGCCCATAGGCAGAGATTTGCCTCTCCCCTTACAACACCCCTGACACACCTCTGCTTTATAATCATGGTGAAACATCATTAGAGCTTTTAGCAAATGTGTGAACTTGTATGTTAAGAATAGAAGGAGGGAAAAACAATGAATCGCTGAGGAACCCCGGAAAAAGCTGACTTTTCTGAACCAGACGTTACCTTAAAATAGACATTACCTATAAAATCACCATAATGATAGGTGCCTAATATATATATATAATTACTTATTATATATAATATATTATATATATATACACAAATATATATACTTTTTCAATTATAGTTTACATACAATATTGTTTTGTATTAGTTTCACATGTACAGATAGTGGTTAAAAAATCATGTACTTTGCCGAAACCGGTTTGGCTCAGTGGATAGAGCGTCGACCTGCGGACTGAACGGTCCCGGGTTCGATTCTGGTCAAGGGCATGTACGTTGGTTGCGGGCACACCCCCAGTAGGAGATGTGCAGGAGGCAGCTGGTCGATGATTCTCTCTCATCGATGTTTCTAACTCTCTATCCCTCTCCCTTCCTCTCTGTAAAAAATCAATAAAATATATTTAAAAAAAAAAATCATGTACTTTGCAGAGTGGTCTCCACAATGTTTCAAGTACTCACTTGGCACCATACACGGTTATTATAATATTACTAGAGGCCCGGTGCACAAAAATTTGTGCACTCTGGGGGTCCCTCAGCCTGGCCTATGCCCTCTTGCAGTGTGGGACCCCTTGGAGGATGTCCACCCTGGTGGGGACCCTCAATCCATGGAGGTTTGGCCAGCCTGGGTGAGGGGCTAAAGGCTGTTTTCAGGCTGACCACACCCCCTTAGGGTGGGGGGTCCCCACTGGGGTGCCTGGTCAGTCTGAGTGAGGGGCTGAGGGCCGTTTTCAGGCTGACCAAGCACCCTGGCGACGTAAGCTCCCAGCCTCTCCTTTTTTCTTTTTCTTTGTTTTATTCTGGGATTTATTTACCTTCTATAATTGAAACTTTGTTGCCTTTAGCGGAGGCCTGAGGAAAGCTTGACTTCCTCCATTACCAGGGGCAACCCACTCCTGCTCGCTCCAGTTCTGTGGCCACGCTGGCTGAAAGCAGGTATCTGGGGTTTGTTTATCTTCTATAATTGAAACTTTGTTGCTTTCAGTGGAGCTCAGAGCCGGGCCGCGGCAGGGGGGAACCTTGGCTTCCTCCATCACTGGAGCAAGCAAGCCTCCTGCTCGCTCCAACTCCGTGGCTGGGTTAATTTGGATATAGTCACTCTGATTGGCTGGTGAGCATGGCTTAAGGCAGAGCGAAAGTGTGGTCAATTTGCATGTTTGTCTTTTATTAGTATAGGATTGACTGTTCCCTATGCTATAATGTACATCCCTTTGACTAGTCTGTAACTACCAGTTTGTAGGAAAAAGGAGATAGGGTCTTTGAGGCTCACTGTGAAAGTGCTCTAAAAGTTGCAAACAGGAAGGACTGGAAAACTTAAGTGAATACATTTGTCTTCTTCAGCAGAAATGTAATAACAACAGAAAGCCAATTACTACATTTTGTGCTAAATTATAGTCAATGGACTTTCACTATTGCATTTTTCATGCCCTCCAAAAAAAAGTGGTCCATTAAAAAACAATTAATAGCCACAGAGGACCTATTATGAAATGATAAAAACATTGTTCATCTTCTGTAAATACTTCTTATTTGACATTGGCAAAACAATTTGAAGTCTTTTCCTTTTATGTGTAAAAAGCAAATAATTTCATCCTTCCTATCATGCAGTATTGGTATGGGTCTCATACTTCCCTGATTGGGAAAGTACTTTCTAAGTTATAGAAGGTTTATAATCATACTAGAGGCCCGGTGCATGAAATTCATGCATGGGTGGGGTCCCTAGGCCTGGCCTGCGATCAGGGCTGATCGGGGCCAGGTTGATCAGGGCCAGGCCAGAGAGGAGGCAATGGTTATTGGGCCTGGTGCAGAAGGAATGGACACCAGACGCTGATGCTGCCATCATTGGCGCTCTGCCACTGCGCAGTTCCCTGCCTCCCCCCCTCCTCTTTCTCTTGCCACTGCACCGCCCCTTGGCGGGTGGGTGGCAGGCCGATCGGAGCCTGCCATCCAGGGGAAGGGACAGGGCACAGGAGGTTGGCTGCTGGCCCAGAGGAGGGGGTCGAGGGCTGCAACCACTGCCACCCACCCCGGTTCCCCATCCAAGCCCAGGGCTTGACCCTGATCAGGCAATCAGGGCCTGCCAGCCAGGTGGAGGGACCGCGGGAGGTTGGCCATGGGAGCGCACTGACCACCAGGGAACAGCTCCTGTGTTGAGTGTCTGCCCCCTGGTGTTCAGTGTGCATCATAGCAACCGGTCATTCTGGTCACTTAGGCTTTTATATATATAGATAGTAATAGCCTGGTAATATTAGTATTTTTTTTCTTTCCCTGCACCTAACACAGTTTGGGGGGACCAGGCCTGCAGGGGAGGGCAGTAGTGGGAGGACCAGGCCTGCAGGGGAGTGGTTAGGGGGTGATCAGGCTGGCAGGCAGAAGCAGTTAGGGGCAATCAGGCAGGCAGGCAGTCAAGCAGTTGGGAGCCAGCAACTATTTATTTATTTATTTATTTATTTATTTAATTCAACAAGTATTTATGATGCCTACTTGATGCCAGACACTGTGTGAAGTGCTAGGACTAAGTCACAAACCTGCCTGCTGACGTTATGGAACTTACGTTTAGTGGTAGGCCAAAAATAATGAAATAGGAAATAAATTATCTGGGAGTTATAAGACTCAAGAAGGAAAGAAAAGCATATTAACATGGAAAATATCAGAGGTAAATCTATTTTAGGGAGGATGGTCAGTAAAGGCATCTATAGGGGAGAAATATTTAGGCTGAAACCCTAATGATGAGGAACTAGACCTGTGAACAGCATGGAGAAAACATTCTTGTGGGACAGGACAGTTAGCCCAAAGGTCCTGAAGCAGGAGGGAACTTTGTGCTAGTATATCTGAAAATATTAGGAAAGAAGAGTGTGTATGGTTGGAGCATATTTAGCAAATGAAGCAGTAAATATAACCTCAGATTTGTAGATAAGAACCTGAGGTTTGGAGGACTTTTGAGACTTTCCCGGGCCACTTTAGCACAGGGGCAGGTAGGGCTCCGCCCAAGGTCTTCTGACTGATTGCTGAGACTTGAGGCTTTAATCTTACCTTGAAAAGGGTGATTTTTCCTATAGCTATGATTTTCAAACATTTTAGGAGCACAACTCTTTTTCAAATAAAATCTCATATTAAAACCTCATGTTCCAAACAGGTAAAGAGAGGCTTCCCTGCTGGAGCTGGAGGAGGGGACTCAGACTCTCAACTGTTTAGCTCCTGCGACCCTCCCCCACCTGGGGTTCAGCCAGTGGAACTGAAACCCCAATGACATTGTTTTTAGTTTTAAGAATCACGTCTCCAAAACATGTGGGAGTGTCATCAGTCACCTACACAATCTTTTCTCAAAAGAGGGTTCTGTCTAGAGTTTGCTGTTTCCACTTACATGTTAGCGAAGCAGTACACACAGGAATTCGGATATGTAACATGATTGGAGGCGCATAATGGGCTGGTCCTAATGGAGCATATATGTTTCCGTTGTACAGATTTCCGTTGATAATAACTGCACGAAATGTCCTAAAACAAAACTCACAGGTCAAACTCTCCATCCCACAATGATCTCTTAATAGCTTCTATTATAAATGCTTGGGAATTTTTTTTTTTTGTATAGCAAAGGTGGAAATTTATTGAAGAACAAGTACAGACTCCTACATGGGGAGAGGGAAAGAGGCCCACAGAACTGACTCCCATGTAGTGAGGGGGAAGAGTCCCCGGGAATTTTTTTTTTTATGCAGAAGGAAGATAATGATAAACTATGTCTCCTTTTAAACTTTGAACATTAAAACTTCCTGTCTTTGAAGGCTTGGGGAGGGGGACAGGCTCTGGCAGAAGAGGTCAATGGGGGCAAAAAGGGGACATATGTAATACTTTCAAAAATAAAAATTTAAGAAGAAACAAAAAACTTCCTGATCTTAAAATTCAGCAGCCAGATTCTTTGGAATTTCCACTTTGCAAGGCAGCTGAGGCAGACCGGATCTTTTACTGTGTAATATATATCTCCAACCTGTCAGAATACCATTCTGGGCAGTGAAAAAAAATGACTATCACTGCCTTGGCCAGTGTGGCTTGGTTGGTTGGGCATCGTCGCAGCACCAAAAGGTTCTTGGTTCAATTCTAGGTCAGGGCACATCCCTGGGTTATGGGCTCGATCCCTGGTAGGGGATGTGCAGGAGGCAGGTGATCATTGTTATGCTCTCAGATAATGTTTCTCTTTCTCTCTCCCTCTCCCTTCCTTTCTATCTAAAAATCATTTTTAAAAAATAACTATAACTACTGTCTAGAAATGACTACTACCACTGTCCAGGTACCTTTGGAATCCTTTTAGTTAATCACACACACACACACACCCCACCCCATAAGAAGCCTGCTTCAATACCATGGGCAAAAAGTGAGGAGGACTTGAATATGGGAAAAAATTTAAAGAAAAAAAAATTAAAAACAAAAATGATGAGCTTTAATTGCCAGTGGTTATATAAGCAGATGGAAGGGCAATAAGAGACAGGGATGAGTCCTGGTTTTCCCCAGAATGTGTTTGACATAAATGTTTGGATTGAGTCATAATGGATTGCTATTATGGAGATTTAAAAAGTGGTCAAATGTTAGCAGTTTCGTATGGTTCAATCTAATAGAAATACTATAAGCCTAAGACTGGAAAAATCATTCTTATGCAAGAAGTAGCTAACTTACCTTTTGTAAAATTTCACCAAAAATATCTGAAACAAAAATGTTCAAATAGAATCAAATAAAATAATGTAGTGTTGAGATGTGAAGAGTTAATTAGTCCACTAAGTAATATCATAAATTAATAACCATGAGTGTCATAAGAAAATATGTGGCTCTTCCACGCAAGGTTTATCTGGCCATGCCTGGTTCCCAAACACTGTTTGCTTCCTCTCTGCATGCCTGGGACACTTACTGTCCCATCTGATAATTCACCCTTTGTCCATTCCTAGGTGTCATCTGACCTTAGGCAGGGGAGGTTTAAACCCAAGCCTTATCATCTGGGACTCAGCATACCATCTACTGCTGGGCTGCTCATTGTGTGGACCCATTTTAGAGAATTGTCTAGCTCTTCTGACACAAATCTTAGATACTTGCCTTTGTTTCTGATGATTGCCTGTCTTGAATATGCTCTTTTTCCAAACTCTCTCTGCTTCTAAGGAATGCGTTTCCTTTGTTCAAGACCTCTGTGTCAACAACTGTTTACCCAAACTATGAACAGTTCCCATGACCTTCATATTTTATGTTCTCTTTTATAGCCTCAACTTCTTTTAACTATTGCAGCTGAGCCTCCTTGCCTCCCTGTAGACTTATGCTGACCTGCCAGCAGATTTAGTTTCATATCGTGGGCTTCCCTTGTTGGTGTCACTTTGCTGGACTTAATCAGGAAGCACTGAGTCCTCTTTGGATAGCTGATAGCATTGGTTGTGCTCTATCAGTAAGCCATTCCAGCCAATGACACTGTTTTGTGTAGAAGGCACTAGTGTGTGTGTGTGTGTGTGTGTGTGTGTGTGTGTACACACATGAACTACCAGTGTGTGGGGAATATGGTGGGAAAGTATTAGGAAGAAGAGGGAGGAGACATGAAATTGATTATCAACTCAAAAGACCAAATTATTTGTCAAATATTGAGTAAACCTCTCATAGGTAATCCCTTAAAATATCTCAAATCTGTCTATGGCAGTTCTGGGAATATTTAAAAAATCAATTCAATCACTGATATTCATTGTAGTTGAGGCAGTGAATGATTTATCTCTGAGAAAAACTTCAAAGTTTCAAAAAATTCCTACATCTAGAAAAAAGTTATCATTGGCTTGTTACTTCACTTAGAAGATCAAATGTTTTCTCCCTCCCCAAGGTTCTTTGATAAATACTTACATGAGAAATAGCCAATAGCCAAGACAGCAATACATAAAGTTTTCATCTTTTCCATAAAGTGATACCACTAGCATTCTTTCAGTCAGGTTTCCTAGCAAATCCTCATAGGCTCAGTTCTCTTGACAATCCATTCTGAGAACCTCCGACCCCATTATGAAGTCATTTGCAAAGGATCCTTTACATGTGACACCTGGAGTTAAGTCACCACGTCACCGAAAACCAAGCAGACTCCTAGGGGAAAATATTTCCTTCTTAACAGACTGTAGAGCTGTAGCATGACAGCATGATTTAACGTTATTTTGTTTGATTGTTAAATTATTCAGTTTCATAGAAGTAAGTCTGGTTTTTCAACTAGCAAGAAGCAGAAAATGTGGGGAAAAACAACAGATTTAGAATGAGTAAGTCTTGGGAACTTTTCAAAATTTATGTCTGCCTTCAACACCTGCTCCCCTTAACCCCAAAATTATGATTCAGTAGGTCCAGAGTGTGACTTAGACAAAACACACACACACACACACACACACACACACACACACACATTTAAATTACAGTCTGATTCACCTCTTTAATTGAGAACCAATGGGTTAGGAGACCATAATATTGTAATAATGGTCTAATTTTCTGGGTTCTTTCCCCCTTATTTCCTAAAGGCAATTGTTCTGTTTTGTTACAGTGATCTTTATACCTTTTATTATTGCCATAACCATTCCTACTTCCCTAGTCATAGTATCTACTATCTCATATTTCACATAAAACATCCTATCTAATAAAGAGGGAATATGCTAATTGACCCTCACACCATTGCAAAAGATGGCGGTGCCCACAGCCAATAAGGAGGGAATATGCTAATTGACTGCCATGCCCTCAAAGATGGCAGTGCCCACAGCCACAAGATGGTGGCGCCCAGTCCCTCCAGCCCCGCTGGGGCAGCAGGCATGCAGCAAGGCCAGGCTCACCCCCAGGTGGTCCCAGCTGCTCCGTGTGCCTGCCTCCGGAGACCCCCAGTTGTAGGGAGCAGCTATAGGGTTAAGCCTTGGACTGACCTGTTGGCAAAGCCACAAACAAGTCCCAGCTTAGATGGCACAGCCCTCTTAGCATAATTTTGACCTTGTGACCACTCGCTAGATCTTATCTGGGTAGCTGTGGGAGGTGCAGCAAGTGCTGCCAAAACAAGTGAAACTCACAAGAACATTGTAACTATGGTGACCACTACCTTGTTTATCTCTGACTATAAAATAAAGGCTCAACTTGCTGTCTGGGTCTCACTGTGTGGCCTCAGCCAGGCACAGGAGATCCACTAGACCCAGCTTATTCTCGTTGTCAGTCTTTTCTAAATCCTTCACCACCCCCCAACCCCCTCACACCCAGTCCTCTCAGCCCCCCAGCCACCCAGGGCCGGCCCGAAGTGTAGGAAAGCCTTGGATGGTGGCTACCCAGACACCCAGGGCCACCTGAGGCTCAGGTAACCAGGGCAGGCTGAGGATTGCGCTGCTGGCAGTGGCAGCAGGAGAGGTGTGATGGGGCATCGCCTTCCCCCGATCGCCAGGTCGCCTCCTGCCCCTGAGGGCTCCCAGACTGTGAGAAGGGGCAGGCCGGGCTGAGGGATCCCCCTCCAGTGCATGAATTTTCATGCACTGGACATCTAGTATGAAATAACCAGGAGGCATATGTGGAAACTCAAGTTCATTATATGTGATTTATTATAATACCTGGCTTGCAAAACAGCAGAGACTTGGAGATCATAAAATAAGCAATAATTCTATACCGTAGATTGTGTGATGACCAGGAGCAATGGGCTTAGTTCATATTGTTATGAAAACAAAGACATGAGACAATCTGACCTAACTCTTAAGGAAGTCTTATTTTTAAAATACCATCAGTTTTTAGTCTGTGCTGGCTGACATGGGGTTCTCTTCAAGGCTTTGAATCAAAATAATAAGTTTGAGAGCAAAGGTGGGAATACTGATTGTGGGAATACTTACTCTTTGGAGTAAGAATGGAGTATAGAAAAAGGGACCTTGGACTTGGAAGGTGACCATAATAATGAGGGGTTAGGTTAGTAAATAATGCCAGGCCATATTCCGTGCTCAGTAAATACAGAATAGACAAGTAAATAATAGATTTTTAAATTCTTAAAATCTAGGGTCAGTCATGATGACAAGTCAATGTTGATTTATACTCAATAAAGAGAATATTTTATTGACTCCAACGGGTCAAGAATGGGCTGCTCTTTTTGAAAAGAGTCTTTGTATCAGAGCAGAACGTAAATGATGATCACTTCTCAGGGATCTTCCAGGAAGCTTTCTATGTAGAGTGGGGAAGTTGGGTTAGATGAGCTTTATGGTCCATTCCAACTCCGAGTTCGTGTGATTCATTGATTTCTTGATGGAAAGGGAAAAATGCATTAAAACTACAACAACAACCAAAACCCAAAACTAAACAGACTTGCTCATCTCTGAGATGAAAGAATCTCAGGATTGCCTTGAGATTCTAAAGTTTAAGAAAAGTCTGAGAACCTCTGGAGGAGCTGTTGCTCCCATGATGCTGACAGTGGCCAAGGGCAGTAAGGTGGAGTTAAGAGAAGTGACCTATTGTCAGCCTAACCCATTTGAGGCTTGCATTATATCCTGGCCAGATGTGTCATCTCTATTAAGAATGCATACTTTCCAAAACAAGACCCTAGAACAGGTTTAAAAGACTCAATGAATCACGAAAGGTTTCCTTGTATGACTACATAATATGACCCAAATTAATGTTACTTCACATTTGGATGGTGCATAAACAGTTCTTGTGCTTTCACATAATTATGTTATTTGATTCGCATATAAGTCTGGGTTGGGTATTACCTTTACCTCCAGTTTAAGAGGAGGAAACTGGGTCTTAGAGAAGTTGTCTAAGATGTCACAACTAGGAAATATTTGAAATAAGCCTTAAGCACAAGTTCCTAGGCTTAGTGCTCATTTTCTGCAATAGTGCCATTTTCCTATATCTGTTGCAGTGCTCAGCATGGCTATCAGTAGCAACTACCTTGGTCCTTTACTTGGAGTCCTCATCTGGTTCCTCATCTGGAAGTTCACTGATATCCTCAAGCACAAGAATGAGGTGCATGTGGCTATCTCAAGAACCAGTGGTGCAGAAGCTGGGCTGCCTCCAATGCTTTGAGCCATGATTGCTTTGTCTCCAAAACAGAGCTAACCTTAAGAAACCAAGTACAGTTTGATGGATCAAGAGCTAGAGACCCCATTGCATTTAGTGTCCAGGGGCATACTTAGCTAGTGATATCATCAACTGCCCTGCCATTGTTCAAAACAAGGGCACCGTTGGCACTTTTCAATATGTCACGTATTAGGAAGTAAGTTATTTTGAATCAGTATTTTTTTAAAAAAAATTCTTCATGTATGTTGTTTGCTAAATGCTACAAGGACTCTTGACTATGCAAAATGACAATTGCAAAGAGCCATTCCATAGAACTATCCTAATAATAAAAGCCTAATATGCAAATTCGACCAAATGGCAGAAAGACCGGTCACTATGACACGCACTGACCACCAGGGGGCAGAGGCTCAATGCAGGAGCTGTCCCCAGCCTGCAGGCCCCAGGCCAGCCAAAGTGGATGCCAGCAGGGGCCCCCCTGATCACCCTGCCAGTCACCCTGCAGAGGGAGGCGACCGGTGGCGGACGGGGCCAGCGAGTGGGTGGCACCAGGCTGGCCAAGGTGGATGCCAGCGGGTCCCCCCCCCCCAATCTCCCTACTGGTCATCCCGCAGATTGGCCCTCATCACTGACTAGGCCTAGGGACCCTACCCGTGCACAAATTTCGTGAACTGGGCCTCTAGTGACAAAATAATTGGCAGCTCCTCTTACCTGCTGTGTTCATGGGCTAGAAGGCATTCTCTTTAACAATAGTGGACATAGTGGCTGTGCAATAGGGAACCCACATTGATCTCCCTGTAAGTGAATAAAGACAGCCAGAATCTCTCCAGGTGAGCTGCTCTGGGGATAGGGATTGTAATGTTGCCTAGGGAACATAGTGCCACAGTATTTCAGAGCTTGAGCTCTAGAATCAGAGCTTTATCAGTCATAACTCTACCATTTCCTATTCATGTTGGACAGCAACTCTGTCATCACTAAACCTTATTTCTCTTGAGTGAGAAAAAAGCAGATCCATTCATTAACTTATCACTGTTTTTGGAGTTTCTATCATGTTCCTGATGCTAGGTTTACCAATTAGACGCTAGATTTACCATGGTGGATAATAAAAACACTCTCCTTTATATTTAGATAAAGTTATTACTGGACTTGTTTTATGAATTACATGAGATAATGATATAGTATAGGACCTGGTCCAAGGTTTTTTTCAACTAACATTAGAACATTCAGGAGGTACATAAAAACTCTCTTAAAATTACTGAAAGTTTTAGGATTGGTGAGGGCATCACAGCTATGCCTGACCATGTTGTACCTCCCTTTCCCTCTACTATGGATCGAGACCAAGGACTTCCTTAGACCCCCAGAGGTGCCCGACTATCCTGGGCACAGGACTGGGTGATGTGCTAAATCTAAGCTTGATAGGAAGTTCTGACAGTAAGAGTTCCCATTAATGACTGCCTCAGAAAGGAGTGAGCTCCCTCTCACTCAGAGTCCAACAGAAGCTGCATGCTATCTTTTAGGAATCCCGTAAAGGCAGTCCCTCACTGAGTGTGAGGATTGTAGCCATCAGTGTTTTATACTTTTAAACAACAAGAATAGTATGTATTGAGTGCTTGTTATGTACCCTACGATGAATATCTAGATGCCCTTGATTTTTTTGCCTTACTCTTCATGGGAAATTTCATATGGCAGATTTCAGTGCCCATGTGCTCTAACAGAAGGTTCATGGTGCTGTCTCTCAGGACATGGTCAGGCAGGTTTCAGGCAGGCATGATGGAGTGGGGAGGAGATCAAGAGGGGCCAGAACCTAAATTAGAACCATCATTGTGCTTAAGGGACAAACTGAACAATCACAGAATTTTGCTATGATTCTTTTTTAAACCATTCATTTATTGTTTGCTAATTATGTGTCAGGCCCAATATTATGTATGTACCTAGGTTCATGCTAGTTCATAGGAACTGCTATTGCCCCCAGTGGGAAATGCAGGAACTGAAACTCAGAGGTTAACTCACTAACTCAAGGTTACTCAGAAGTAGCAAATCCAGATTTGACTCCAGGGTTCTCTGTTTCCAAAGCCCCATTGTGTTTTTAGTGTGTTTTTTGTTTGTTTGTTTTGTTTTATTTCTAAGTGCGCTTTATAAAAATTCAAGTGTAATTAATATATAACATTAATTAGATTCATATGTGCAGCATAATGATTGGATAGTTGTATATATTGCAAAATGATCACCACCTTAACCAATAGTTGTACATCTTAATCATTTATATTATAACCAAATAATTTCAGTCTGGCAAATTGAATGCTTTAATATCTATAGGGTGTGGCAGCAAACAGTTGCTAGTTCAGACAATCTGTTGGCCTCAAAAAGAAAGAAGA
Source organism: Myotis lucifugus (assembly GCF_000147115.1). NCBI lineage: Eukaryota > Metazoa > Chordata > Mammalia > Chiroptera > Vespertilionidae > Myotis > Myotis lucifugus. The sequence continues at coordinate 1,112,672 of NW_005871250.1, forward strand.
AAAACTGGAACTCAAACAGACAGGCAGCGGAAACAGAGACAGGGCGACCAGGGAGGTGAGCGCCCCAACAGAAGTTTGCCAATATTTTTGGGTGTCTGCCACGGGGCTCCATGTCTAGGAGAGGTGAAGTGGAGAGGAGGAGGGAGGCAAGGAGCACAACCCAGACGTGTAGAGAACTAGAGGGTCTGGGTACAGGGCAGGTTAGAGAGAGGCAGCCCCAGCCGAGGTCAGAACAGCGGGGCTGCGCATGCGCAAGGAAATACAGGGGGCTGGACTCTTGGTGAATGAAACCCCAACCCAGGCTTCCTCTTTGTTGAGTCACTCAGGGCATCACTGAGCCTGGCCTTAGTTCTACATCCTAATCCTATGTTTGAGCACTAAATGCCTCCTGTCCCAGGAAAGAAGCAACTGGGAATGATAGTTTCCTGCACCCTCCAGAGCATCTTTCAGAACTCCAGCAGCTTTTTCCAGTTGTAAGCAGGCACTCTAAAAAACCTATATTTTTGACTCAGTGTTTTCTTTTTTTTTCCTTAAGAAATTCTGAAAAGTGTTCAGGGTGCATCCAGCTGGATGCGTTTTGTTAAGACATGTATTTATAGACCTGACTTCCATTTCCTTGATCTGTACTCTTATTGTTCATGAAAATTCCAAAGCCAATGTTTAAGCATTTGTTCTGAGAACAACAGGAGGTACCTGTTCTAGAAGGACCTGTTAATCCGATGTAGTAATGCCTGCTATGCTTACATATGAGGAAGAACTAATTAAAAAGGAAACAGAGTGAGATTTCTTGTAATTGGAGTAGACTTCACTTCTAGTGACACATTTTGGCAATGTTTTTAATTGTTTTTTGTGTTATTTTATTCCTGCATCTTTAAAATTTTATGACAATGTTCTTTTCATGTTAAATGACAAGGATTTGCACAGTGGTGTTGGGAGAGCTGAGAGTAGAGGTTGGAATATAATGAGGAGCTTTAGGCTGTGTCTGTGCAAGGTAACTCCAGTCTGAGTCACTCCCACAGGATCTCTAGAAAAGCATTTCCTTTTGTGTGTGGATTCCTTTTATGGGAACTAGAAGAAGGACTTCAGAGTTTGAAAGCAAACAGAATGCTATGCATTAGGATGCTACTATACTTACAAATTCTGCAGCTGGATCAGGAGTTGATATCTGCTTTTAGGATTATCTGGGATAAAACACTATAATTTCCTTGCTTACTTGTGACAGAAGTACAATCCAGTTCATCTTAATTTAGTTTATTTATAAAGCATTAGTTGAACACCCCCTTTATCTGTTGGATTTTTTTTAGAACTAGGTCATGCACGGACGGTGTTTTCCCAGCTTGAGAAAGAAGAAGGCATCAGCTTTAGGTCCTTTGATTTTCTGATTCCCATACCGGTCTTAATTGGCTTTCCTCCACAGAATGTGACCATAAGGTGGTCTTTAGACAATACCCTAAAGTGAAACAAATCTAGAAGATTCTGCTCTTAAATAAAAAAAGTCAGGGATGTTTATTTCTCTCAGGTCTACTTTATTCTACAAAGAAATCAAGACAATGGTGGGAAGATCATATGGGAGAAGACATGTGCCTCTTGTGAATAGAGTCACAGGATAGATTCAACATTCCCCATAGCGTACAAATTTAAGTTTGTTGTCAGTTCTCCTGTGGAGAGAAAAGAGTAACAAATGAGATATTGAAGCCATCAGCATTTTATTAGCATCCAAACTTTACTAATGAACCCCCAAAATGTACCAGGATACCTCCTTTACCCACGTATTTAAGAGCAGTGATTGCAATTTAGAAATGTTTAACATAAGGAACAATGCTCATTGCATAAGGAACAATGCTCCAAATACAACACAGTTTATGGCCCTGAAAACATATTTTAATGGATTATTTTATTTAAAGGTGATGCATATTTAGATGCCTCCTGTCATAACATTGTAACTTGTTGCTTATTAAAAAAACCATTTGATTTATAATATATATTAGATGTTTGTTTTATCCATGTATATTTTGCAAATAGTTAAAAGGAACTATATGTTTCTATATATTCTAGTACATAACTTATCATTTAACTTTTTTTGAGCTGATGCTACTATATCTTGCAGACAATTACTCTTTAACCTTTAAAGTACTGTTGGCTATTTAATTTTTGTTAGCACTCCAACATACACATTTTGTGGAGAAATCATACTCTGAAACAGAGCAAGTTCTTTAGGTTTTGCAGCTATTGTCCCCCTTTTGTATCAGTCATTAGGGGACTCTAATGTATTTCAACTGTTGAAGCTGAACAATAAACATGCTACCAGATGCAGACTGGCATGCCGAGGAGGGGGAATGTTCCTTGTCCCTGGAAATAATCAAGCATAGACTGTGAGATGGCTTGGTGATGTTTTTGTAGAGGGAGTGTAACCAATAAGTTAGTAGTTGGAAGTGGAATTAGATTGCCCTTCAGTTACCTTCCAATTCAGAGATGCTAGGCTTCTCTGGTTGACTATTACTACCAGAATATGTAGGGGTACAATGGTACTAGGGACTTCATTTCCTATGAATTGTGAGAATCCCATTCATCACACTCAATGTGAGATGATCCACATATTCCTTATGCCTTAAACCACTTCTTTTAAATGTGAAACATTTTTCTTAACTCAGTTATTATACTTTAAATATAGAAAAGAAAAATGTTTCAATACTTACAGAACTTCATCACAAAAGAAGCAATCATTGCCATAAGTTTTGCCATCAGATCCACAAACTGGTTCATATACTGTATAACACAGTCCTGGTGGTAGGTGTTTATACTGACTACAATCAATCTGAAAATAGATATTAAAAATCTTCAGTTCCTTCTACCAAATTTTTATTCCCAGGATTTAGAATTTTCTAAGTAGGTTTAGAAGGCTCTCAATGCATTCATTTTGTATTCTAGTTGTCTGTCCTCATCTAACTTCTTTGAAATACATCAAATATAGAGATGTTTTATATAAGATATAAAATCATGAGTGGTAGCTGGTAATTAAATCACCATTTATTCAATGTAGAACCCACCCATAGTAGTTAGTGCTGGCTGATGTGTCAGTTCTTAATCCTTATGGTACATTTGGTTTCCTGCTTTCTCTCTTTCACTTAAAATGTTCTAAATGAATGAAAGTGTGAGATGTATTATAGAAATACTGTCGTTTTAATAACTAGTACACCATTGACAACTTTAAGTATTGGTAACAAATGACTTGCTGTACACATCATCAGCACATAGACAGATTTATGTTAACACTAGAGGCCTGATGCACGAAATTCATGCAAGAGAGGCCTTCTTCCCCAAGCGGCTGGCATTGGCTTCCCGCTGCCTGCTGGCAGGTACCCAGGTCCCAGGCTTCCCTCACAGCCCTGGCTTCGTCCAGAAGGTTGTCTGGTCTAATTTGCATATTACGATAGACTGTAGTTGATAACCACTGTGTTCCTGGAGCAAAGCCATGGGAATGAGCCACTTGTGGGAGCAAGTACACACCTGCTAAGCAAGAATTTCCTGGGTTTCTCATCTATGAGCAAATTGAAAAGTGTGGACAGAAAAATCAAACACATTGGAATTCAAATCCTGACTCTCTGAACCTGGGACAATTCTTTCGCCTCTCTGAGCCTTAGTTTTTTTAGCTGCAAAATGAAGGTGATGTACCTACATTGTCAGATTAAGTAACAAATGCATACCTGCGCAGATGTGTGTGAAATACTTAGCACTACACAACACGGAAAACACTGAATAAATAATAGCTATAATTTCTCTCCCTAAGCTTCCCTTCCAGGTCTGCACAAACTCCAGTTCTATATAGAAGACTGCATTCCCAGCTCTTTCTGCCCAAGAGTTCCAGACATTATATTTTACTTATTGTTTAATGTTTCTACTTGGATAACCTGAAATATGCTCAAAGTTAAAGTTGAATTCCTTCTCCTCTTCAGATATGTTCTAGGAGTGAACTTGGTCATTCCTCTAGTCACTGAGCCCTAGTCTTAGAGCTGAGCTGAGTGCTGGAAATACAAATAGTAAGCATGCTTTGACAGCAGAAGAACCTCAAGTCTAGTGGAGCAGAACAGAAAGTGTAGCGCCCCATGCTGAGGACACACAAGCATGATTTCACTTCCTCTCCTTGCCTGCTCATCTCCCAGTGCCAGAATTGGTGTGATGGTTAAATAGTGACCAGGAAATGACCAAGGCTTAATGCTCATTCATCCCTGTCATTCTCACACAGCTACTAAGTCGTGAAGGATGGCTTGAATTCAGGCCTGCCTGACTCCAAACTTATGTTCTTAACATCATTTTATTTATACGTTTAAAAAGACTCAAAGACGTGGAATGTTTTGCTTAGGCCACAGGGTCACACCACTAAAAAGCTGGAGAGGTTGGATTAGAACCCATAGTGCCTGGCTGCTGGTTTAAAGTTTTTGTAGTCACACCTACATTTTCTCAATAACAGTAATTACTTAATATGAGCCATGAAGGAAAGCTTCACATAAGCCAAAATGTTCATTTTTTAAGTCAGAGAACAAAGAGACGTGTGGACCACTTGAAAATGGTAAGAATCAGGACTTGTCCTTACTGAGCTTTCCTATGCGTGGGTACTGTGCTAAATCTTTCCAAGCACTAGGGCTGTAAGTGTCACCTGATCAAAGACTTGGGACTGAAACCCAGATGCTGGTATCTAACCATTTCCCCCCCCATCACCTCCATTTCAGAAAGGTCTGTGTACAGTTTTTGAATAAAAGCAGTTTTGAAACTTTAAAAAATAACTGTTCAAATGGATAGAAATGTAATTCTGTACAATGTCAAGCTTTCCTTACTGATACAGGCATTAAAATTACATAAAAGTAGCACTTTCAAAGCAAGACGGATGTACTGACCTGTTTTCCAGGTTGGGCATATACTACATCTGTAAGAAAAACAAGTACAAGAAAAAATTAATCTCTGGAAGAATCTAATCTCATTAGAAAAATAATATTTGATTTATGTTTCAGCTTTCTCAACCTGTCATGAAAAGTATAAGATTCTCTGCAGAACTTTTGTATCAGCATATCAAAAGTTGACGCACAAAACAGATTTTTGTTTTAGAGCAGAATTAGAGTGCAGTCAAAAGCATGGACAAGCTGCTATAATAATGAGTCTTGTTTCTTCCTATCACCATCAGAGTTTAGGAAATAGTAAGAGAAAACAATGGAGTTTTCTTTTTAGGAATTGTCTGCTCTTTCTTAGCAGGCAGAGATGGCAGGGGTTGAGAATTCTAGGGAGTCAGATCTTAACTCAATAGTGTAAGGAAAGTAACAGTTCATGCTGCCCAACAATGGGTTGGACTGCTTCATGAAGAAATCAGTCCCTGTAAATACTGATATGAAGTCAGAGGAGAGTCTGGATGAACACTTTCCAAAGCGGTTATACAAAATGAACTTGGTCTCAGTTGACCATTTATGTCCAACTCAATGCCTGAGATGATATGATTTAATGATGTATTGGTAGAGACCAAAGAAATGTGCCTTTTCAAATACTTCCCTTATTATCTATGTGAAATGTATACCCCAGAATTATGTGGGCAGAAGATGACTGGAGCTATTGGTATCAAGGGAGGGGCAGTGTTATGAGGGAGATACTCACAGATTAGTGCCAGGGCCAAGAGCAGGAAAAAGGCTGTCATTCTCATGCTGCTGAAGAGGAGAAGGGCAGTCAGATGGAGGCAAAAGAAGTGACTTTCTGGTGTCTGCCCAGCCACTTGCGTGCTGCTTTTATATTGTCAAGAGTTCCTGCCTCGATTGTGAAACACCTATTTGCAGGATCAGAATCCTGGGAGGTCAGAATCATCTGCCGGGTATGGAAGTTCTTTTATTGTGAAAGACAGATGAATTTACATGACCGTTTAATAGATGATAGGACCGGATAAAGCTGGCATTATTTCCTTGTCTCTTTATATTCTTAAAAGTTTGAGTGCTTTCACATCTGTTACACAATTTGATCTTCATAACAAATCTGTGACATAGTTATTTTTTGTTCTACAGATGAGGAAGTGAAGTTACGTGGAGGTTAAGTGATTTCACTAGTTTTGTTGCATGTACTTGTACTACTCTTGCAAGAACTGTCATCAGCATGGCAGTTTATAGGTGTTGAAATATTCCCAGGATCTCCTCTTTCTTCTCTAGTGTCAATGGGAAATATTGCCAATTGAGACAGCAGAATGGGCACAGAGAAAATGTATCAACTGCCAATTCTTGATTAAGCATAAACAAGCAATGACTCATACCCTTTAGCAGGGAGATAATTTTTCCAAGTATCCTACATTTGGGGATCTGGTACAACTGCTGTTTCCTGAGTTGGTGGAAGCTGCTGGGGGAGCAAGTCAGGCAGCTGAGATTGAGTTTGATTTCAGATATGAGCATGTTAGGTGTTCAATATTCATTTTTACAAATTGAGAAATAGTGTTCAGAAATTAATTCCTGTGCATTTTTCAAGTTCTGTGCCTTTGTACTTGTTTTCTGTTTCCATGGAATTACCTGTCCCCTACCCAACCCACACACTCAGATGAATTACAACTCAAGGGGAGGCTTCTTCAACACCCTAGGCAGAATTAGACTCAACTTCCTCTATGGTCCCAGAGCAGTTGGTAATGCTTATGACATACTAACCATGAATCAAGCACTATACTAATTACTGGGTATATAGAAATGTACATATAGTCCTGCCCTCAAGGAGTTTACAATCAGATAAGGACAGAAGAACACTACCACCAACTATTCAGGACAATTTAAATACAATGTAATACAAGATGCAAGGAAACAACAGGTGAGCAAATGATGAGTAGTCAGGGAAAGGCTTTAATATTTATTGTGTATATCTTGTAGGGTGCTTTGTGTTATTTCACTTAATCACAACAATAACCCCATTTGCCAAGCACAGGGTTTAGGTACCCACTCAAAGTTACACAGCTTGCATGTGACAGAACTAGTTTACAAAGTAACTGCTGACTCCTCAGCCACTTCTCTGCCAAACCAAATTCAGAGAAGGTTTCACAGGAGGGCTACATTTGAGCTGAAACCAGAAAAGTAGCAGCCATTTCCAGCAAAGAAAACTGTGCATGAACAGACACAGGGCCAGGAAAGAGGTTTGTGAGAGACAGTGTCCTTCAGAGATCATGGGAGAAGAAGAAGCTGGGTGGGTAACACCATGCTTAGGAGTCTGGATTCTATACCATAGACAATGGGTAACAGATGAAGGGTATTGAAGAGAGAAATAATAGAATGAGATTTACACTATAGAAAGATTATTCCAATATGGTACCTAGTAATGACTAATATCGCAGCATTTATAAGTGTGTATAATTATTTTTTAATTCTTGTTTATCTCCCCATCTAGATTTTGACCTTTAATTGAACTGAACTCCATTTCATTCCATGTGTATGTGTTCTGTGTGTGTGTGTGTGTGTGTGTGTGTGTGTGTGTGTGTGTGTGTGTTTGCATTTATTCCTTGGCAGCCACTTGGGATTTATTGTACAAAACTTTCTCCTGAACAACCAAATATATATGTTCCTCAGTTTTCTTCAAAACTGAGATCTTATACCCCGATTTAAGACACAAATAGAGACGGAAGTAAAGGTAAACTCTCTGGGGAGATTCTTTTAATGAGGTACAAAAAGAAGCCAGTAAGTCAGTTGGGCATGAGTTTGAAGGAAAGCACAACAACTTTCTCCACTCAACAAAGATGACTCCATATCTGCCCCTGCCCCCATCCTCCCCCGGCCCCATCCCCCAGAACCTGTGCCATGAGAAGGGAGAAGGTCATCAGAGCCCAGGGACGATGAAGATGACACAGGATATCATTGCTCCCCACCCATGTCTATGGAGAAGTTAACATCTTCCTTCGTGAAGAAACTGAACCTTTCCATCACTTTTCCTACAGGAAGACACAGGTAACAATTCATTAACACAAGAGGAAATTTTGCAAAATAATAGAGGTGAAAGGAACCAAAGAGATCTTGAGGCAGAACTTCATTTTGCAGGTGAAGCAATGGAGTCTCTGAAAGGAGTCCTTTTTAGAGGCAGAAGCAGAATTTCCCTAGGCTGGTGAATTCTCCACCCCACCTGCTGCTTCCACTGATCCCAGGGCCAAGGCTGGTCAACCAATGTCTTAAAACATCCAAGGAGGGATTCTGCCACAGGAAGTTGAAGTGCCTGCCCTTTAGCCTTTCCTGGTCAGCAGGACCTGCGATGGAGCTGGGTCCTGCTTTAGGAGGACAGCTTCCACCACACGTTCCCTCAGGGTCCTTGAATACAAGCTAGTCTCTAGGTCAAAGGCAGTGTGTGCATGTTAGAGAAGTGCCACTTTGGTGAAGCAAACATTCCTGCATAGGTGTAAATATGTAGACATATCCTTCTGGGCTTAGGGCTTAGGGCTTAACTTGATATTTTAACGTGTTAAGATAACCACAAGATGAAAAAGACAAGATCTAAAATAAGTGGCCAAAATACAGTGGGCTAAAAGAGAATTAACAATGAGCAAAGTGCACTTGCTGTAAAAACAGTAAATGCTAAGTTGCCTGTTCTACACCAAAGAAGTGACATCTTTCTAGTTGTTTTCCTTCAAGAACACTGTGCAGGACACACAAAATATGTAAAGAAATCATGCCCATGGGATCCAGGTCCAAGTGCTGACAGCCTGCATCCCCCTATTTTAAATATACTTTGATTCCAGAGAGGAAGGGAGAAGGAGTGAAAGAGAAACATCAACAATGATAGAGAATCATTGATTGGCTGCCTCCTACACGCCCCCTAGTGGGGATCTAGTTGGCAACCTTGGCATGTGTCCTTGACTGGAATCAAACCCTGGAATCTTAGTCTGCAGGCAAACACTCTACCCACTGGGCCAACCCCCTATTTTAGATAAAGAAAAAATATTTGTGGTAGCCATATTCCCTGTATCCCTCTTAAGACTACAGATATTTAGAGCCATGAGGAAACTGAGGAGGATAAAGGCCCTCTACCCACAGTTTATCTAAGGAACAAGCTGTGTTATGGACTTTCAGAAGTCATATAGGATAATAATTTTCAATTTTTTTGTCTGTATTGATTTGAGATAGAGAAACAGGTGTCTGAACAGAGAGATAGAAACATCAATGATGAGAGAGATTTATTGACTGGCTGCCTCTTGCATGCTCCCCTAATGGGGATTGAGCCTGAAACCTGGGCATGTACCCTGACTGGGAATTAAACTGGTGACCTCGGTGCATGGTGACCACATCAGCCAGGCTCAATTGTTTTTTAGTGTTGGGCTTGGGATCCTTTCTGCAAGCAAGATATTATATGGAACTCCACAACTGGAAATAGTCAAAAGCTGAACTTGGAGTTGGAGACCACCCCAGTTATCCTTTTAACACTTTAGGTGACTTCTGATTGCCTCTACAGTATCTCTGGACTCTGGGGCAGCAATTTGAAAACTCATGCTATTTTCGGACTTCAACTGAGAGATAGGAGTTGAGGTTCTGTAATGAATGGTTGAGCAAATAATGGAGGCCCATCCCTGGCCAGACTATGAGGTGGTCAGTTTTCTATTCACACCTGCTGCTTCTAGGTGGGACTAAGTACAGCTCACGGAGAGCTAAGCAGACTCATGGAAAGAAGAGAAGTTTGCAGTGGAGGGCACTGGCCCCAGCTTCTTCCCCCTCGCTGCCCCCATGAGGTACTCACAAGCTCTCAATGCACAAGTGGCATTCATTCCCATAGGTGATGTAGTCAGAACCACACACAGGCAGGTATGTGATGGGGCAAGGGATAGCCACCACTGGGTACTTCTTGTCAATGCTGCAGTCCACCTGTGACAGACACAAGGGAATGTTCTGCATTGCTCCTGGATCCCAGGCTAGGCTACCCTGGCCTGTATTGTACAGGAAGCAAAATACCAACCTAGAACTTCCAGCTCAGATATTCTGATGCTGGTGTCACTACTTTAAGCACTAATGTCACTATGACAAATACCAGTCACACTGGCACCACTTCTATTATGACTTGTGCATGCAGTTAACAATTCCTGAGCATTTCCAGGCCAGGCATTAAACTTAAATCTTAGAGAAATTTTGTTTAAACTTCAGAACAACTGAATAGAGTAGATTCTACTATTACCCCTATTGACAGGGTTGGGGGAGATGAAGGCTTGGAAGAGAGAATTTGTATAATATAAAAGCTAGGAAGTGGTGAGGTTGAGACCTGAATCTAGAGCCTGTGCAATTAAGCAAGATCCTACGTCTGAAATGTTGTCCTTTCCATTAAGACTTCACCAGTCTCTCAACTGGAAGTCTTCTCTCTCTTTTCTAACCTGGGAATAATTTTAAGTCTACGGTTATTTATGTCATCCTTCTTCAAACAGTAGAGGAGATTTTTTTATGTGTGTCTGCCTCCACATTTTACCACCCTAAACATACTGACTTAATGCTACATATATATTTGGTAATTATTTGTTGACTAAGTCAATAGTAACTGAAATGAAAATGTAATTCAATATACTCACAGTTCTTAAAGACAGACTAGCAGCTTCTGAAAGAGAAATAGAGATAGAAATGTTAACAGTAAAGCAAAGTCTTGAAGTCTCATTAATTAATGTCATTTTGATTCCAGAGATTAAGACTGTTTTCTCTTGGCAATAAGGCTCAGCATACACCCCATTCTTATGCAAAAATATTGGCTGTTTGCAAACATTCATTAGGTAAACCCTTGGTTCAGGCAAGAGAATTACCCAAATCTCCTCCCTTCCTTACCATGGGACACTTCTGGAGCTCATTGTGACATTGGTAGTGGTTTAAAGTCAGATCGCAACAGGCAGTATTACAGCCACCATTGCCAAGAACTGACACCATCTTGGATATTCTTCCCTTCTAATTGATATGAAGGGTTGCAATAACATTTTAAGGTGTTTACATCTTATTTTATTTCTTTAACCATAAAAAAGTCTAATTTTTGACTCTTGGCCTCTGGAGAATTGTACTTTATTGCAAACCTTCCGAATTGATTTAGGGAGGCATCCAAGTTGTTCTGCATCTTTGCTCAGAGGAATAGTATCCAATAACAGGAATACTATCCAATACTGTATAACAACTTCCAATGTTCTAATGAAGAAAAGAGTTCATTTCTTTGTTCCATGGATTTTTTCCCAAAAATCCTTGAATGGGAAGACACTAGAGCTAACCCCCCTACCCTCCCAATTCTATTAGGGACATAAGATTCTCCCTTCCCAGGCCAGGGCTGTTTCTTTTCTAAACCAGTATGCTTCTGATTCTAAACCCATATAGTTCAAATCCACACAAGCAGACACTTCTCTCAGATGGTCACCTCCTTGGAAAAACAAGCTTAATGGTTGTTCACTCTCTACCATTCCCTCACCTGAGCTGCTACAGAAGAAGGTCACTCTGAACAGCAGGAGGAGGCCCCCAATGATCTTCCTGGTGGAGGTCGCTGCTATGTAAAGGCTTCTCAAGCTGTCACAGCAGCTGTTTCAGCCATGAGGTCGGAAAGGGGCATGTTTATATGGCAATGTCTGGCTTCCCTGCCTCCCCTATGAAGTCATCCAGAGTCAATGCTGCCTTTGAGAGGCTCTCAAAACACAATGTCACACCCTGGGTGGTGTGGCAGTCCTTCTCACTTAATTGTTACTTCCTATCTGACCAACACATTAATTTTTTGAGGTGAGAACTATTTTTCTGTCTGTCCTAAAGATGGGGACTGTTAGAATTCTAAACCTCTTGTATTAGAAGAACTTGACTTGGCCTAGTTATGAAATAAGTGAAAATATCACAATTTCTTTAGTTCACAAACACCCAGATTTGACAGATCATACTTATGTTTATATTTTGGCTTCTGGGAAACTATAGTTTATATTTGAGGCAATAAACGTATGAAGCAAAAAGGGACCTAGTGGAAGGAACAGTGATTTTAGCATTTATGAAGTTTGGAGAAGAGTGTTGACATTTTCTAGCTGCGTGATCTTGGGTAAGTCATTTATGAAGCTACCAGGAACACCGGGTTATGTTGTGGTAACATATAACCCAAGGTGTATGTGGCTCAGAACAAATTATATTTTTTAATTAAGCTGAACATGTAAGGTGATCACCTAATGGTCCTGCATTATCTTCAACAGGTCCCAGGTGGGAGGAGTTATCACTATTTGGAATGTTGTTCATTGTCAAGTTTAAGTGTCAACTTGTTCTTGACTTTCTCCCTTTTGAGAAATTAAGTATTTCAGTCCAGAGGTGACACCACTGCCACTTCCCCTCACCACCAGGTGGGCTGCTCCAATCATAGAGGATGTGGAGTGTGTTGTTACCTTGTCCTTGGACAACCGGTGGGAGGAGAACTGAAAATAGTTTGCAAATGACACAGAATCTATCCGAGAACTTTAGCTGCATTTCATCTCGATTGGGAACTATTACTTGCCACAATAGAGTTCACATAATTGGTGTCATGTACGCGAAAATCCAAAGTGCAGTGCATGTAATTGTAATTGTGATGATGACGATGATTACTGATGAGTCAAGGGTTTCTGCTACAGGTTTCTGACATTAGCTTATAAACTGCATTGGGCCAAATGGCTGTTGTTTGTCTACTGAGTTTAAGGGCATATGAATGAATGAAAACCTGGGGGAAGTCAGTTTACTCTTCTCCCCCAGTGCTCTGCCCTGTAGGTTTATTTTAGTACATTCTGAAACACAATATCTACAAAATATTATAAGTTAATAAATTATGTTGAATGACTCTCTAAGTTTTTGATTCTTACATCTGTTTGGGGATCAATATAATCTAGTAGTAAGAATATAGCCATGGCCCAGCTGGTGTGGCTCAGTGGTTGAGAGTCGACCCATAAGCCCAGGTTGCAGGCTCAATCCCCAGTAGGGGGCATGCAGGAGGCAGCTGATCTATGATTCTCTCCCATCAATCATGTTTCTATCTATTTCTCCTTCTCCCTCCCTCATTCTGAAATCATTTAAAAAACATATATTAAAAAAATATATGGGCATGAAGTCCAGTGGATTTTATTTGTCATCTTATATTAAATATATGTTGACTCTGTGACTTTGAGTATATACGTTAAGCTCTGGATATTTTAGTTTCTCATCTGTGACAGACAAACAATGTTTTACCTCACAAAATGGTTTTGAGGGTTAAATGAGATTATATATATAAATTTGTGTGTGTGTGTGTGTGTGTGTGTGTGTGCCAAGATCATAATTAGAGCTTGACATGTGGTACTTAATTATAGGGAATGTGAGCTTCATGATAACTCATGAGGAAGGAATTTGTATGACCCTTATTTTATCCGTGAGTAAGTTGAGGCTCAGAGGATTTATGTAATCTTACCCAACACCAAGATATGAATTAATGGAGAAGACTGTTTTGAGTTCAGTCATGGATAAGAATCAAAGAAATTATCCTAATAAGAGATTTTTGTAAGTTTTATTATTTCTATGAACTTTTGAACAGAATGAATACTGAAAAAAAGCCATTATATTTCAAGAAGAGGAGTCTTCACTGCAGTTTGAAAATGCAATTTGAACAAAGAAGGTTGGGAATGGAATCAATTGATGACCAGGGTAAAGTGGAAAGATAAGGCTACAATATTTTTTTTTAGATGTGTGATAGTAAAGGGGGGGAGGAGAATAGAAGAGGCAAGTGCTTCAGAAAGGTCTAAGCTAGACTGTGCATTCCTTAAAGTCAAAGGGAAGAAGAACTTTAAAATACATGATGGAGGGTGGTTTATTAGAGGAATTAGAAAAGCAGGAAATAAGATGAACAGCACAGATGGAAGCACCATTCCCTCTGATACAGAGACAGAGAAGACTAGATGAATCTAAAGAAGATATTTGAAAGGTTGAGGGAGAAGAATGTGGGGAAACCCATGGTAAGGTTGGGTCCAGCTTTTAAGTTCTGATGGTGACTCTGGCAGTGCAAGATTTGGGTTGGTCTGGAAGCTAGAGACGGATTGAAAAGGCTTGGCACAGACATCAATGGGAGCATGTCAGAGAGTCAACTGGGCTATAAAAATGAACGGCCACTAGAAAAAATAGGCACTAGATATTAGCAGGTCCTGGCAGTACCATGCTGAATACTTCTGTATGGTACTGAGTGAGAAATGGAAAAAAGGGATTTTGTGGACAGGAAGTGTGTACATCAGAGACTTGAGGGGGAGCCATAAAGACTGTGGTCGGCTTGGAAGAGAGTGAAGTGTTCAAGAAGATTCTGATGGATTATGCAAGGTGTGAGCAGTTAAGGGTTCAGAGGTCAAGGTTTGGGCTTTGTGTGAACTTAAGTAGGTGTGGGCAATATGAACTTGAACAATTGTGTATGGAGGCAGTGGCTAGTAGACCAAGTTTCAGATGAATTTCTCTGGGATGGGGCTAAGATAATGATCCACAGGGTGTATCTCAAGATAAAGCAGATGAAGAATGGGTGGAGACAAAGGTCTTTGGGTTTTAAAAGGTGAGGAAACGTGAGGTCAAATGATCAAGTGTGAACTGTTTTGTAGTTTGGCAGCTATTCACACACAGAGAACATTTTCAAGCTGCACATTGAGCCACAAAGTGTAGAGGGTCCTCTGGGAGTGAAAGATAAGCCTGTGAAGAAAAACAACAAACAAACAAAAAATCTCCATTTTATGCCAAGGAACGTTTATTTATTCCTCCTCATATTCCTGCAAGGGGCCAAAACGGGAGGCCTTGTCAGAGAGCACCACTACAACAGTGTTTCCACTCTAGGAAATGCAGGACAGAATGAAAAACATAAAAATAAAAACAAATGTATGAAATAAGAAGACAGTTTGAGAGTGTTGAATCCTTCATTTCTTTCCCAGTGGACTTGGGGTGCCACAGGGAAGAGAAAGGTGACCCATTAGAGGGTTAGACGCGTGTCAGAGAATTAAATTGGAGCATGGCTTGAATGAAGACTTCTGGGGTTAGTTAACTGGAGGGAAAACAGCACCACAGCTGGGCAGGAATCCAAGACCAGAAGAATGGCTGTTGTAGGAAATGAAAGTAATAATCTGAAAATCAACCATGTAATAAGCACTTACTATGTGGCAGAGCTCTGCTACACCTGCTGTGTGCATGATCTCATTTAAGGCTTACAATAATCTTATAAAATAAAGGTGGTGTTTGTCCTGTTATTGAAAGGCAGCAGTTGCTTAGAGAAGTGGATAGTTTAAAGTTAAGAGCCAATGCTTTTAGTAACTCTGATGTATTGTCTTCACATTTAACTTTAGAGATAGATTTGGAGTCACATTGAACATTGGAATAACAGGAGTGGACCTGGCAGAATCAGAGCCGTCAGGAAGGACAGCTGATATTTCCAATGAGCCAGAGGGTGTGAGCAGTGGGTCAGAGTGTGTGGCATTTTCATGGGTGAGTATCATCTGGAGAGAGGGATGGGGACAGGGGATGATTGAGAGTCAGGACACAAGGGTTCTTTCCCTGTCCCCTCAACGTCATCTATCAGAGGTGCAATGTGTGACAGTCCCTTCTCCATGTTGTGCTTCCTGCTTCCCAAACATCTAGTGAGATTAGCCTAGGTGGCTGCTTCAAGTTCTCCAATTAAAAATTAGTATTCTTGGACACTAACTTGTACAAATGATGAATAAAGCTGATTTGGGTTGAGTGGCAAGAAGTTGGAATTCCCCTATGTATTTAGGTTTTTATTTCCTAATTGCTGCACCAGCCCACCCCCAAACACCAGGCTCCTTCCTTTCTGGCGTCCAGCAGAGACTCCATTAAACACCCTGCAGGTGAGGCCTTCTGGTGACAGTTTTAAAATCCATGGTCCATATTTGGCTGCACTAGCTCTAGCTATTTGTCCTCTTTTCCCTCCCTTATGTGATGATGCCTTTACACTCCAGCTCTTTTCTTATCTTCTTGTTTTCAGTTTTTGATGTAGTCCCTACTGTGATCATGCCTCTGTGTGCACTAAGGCACGGTGACATTTGCATTTTGATCATGTGTCTAGCATGAGTTCATTCGGATTCTCTTGGGAAAAGACATTAGCACATTCAGGAATATTATGTTTTGATTCTACTCAATTTTCTTTGAATGATTGAGAGTAAATAGTACCAATCATGGAACTATTGAATTGAACAGTAATGATTTTTTTTCTATTGGTTCATGTTGCTCCTCAATGACCGCACACTATCTGGATCTAGACCACACACACACACACACACACACACACACACACACCTCCCCCCCATCTCTTATTAGTAAAATAATGTCTAATTTGCTCACTAGTGAAGGGAACACCTGTTGCCCCAGTCAGCCAACATTAGTGAATATATTAGTCTGCTAAGGCTGCCATAACAAAATACCAAATATTGGGTAATAGAAATTAATGTTCGGCCCCGCTGGCATGGCTCAGTGTTTGAGCATCTACTTATGAACCTGGAGGTCATGGTTCGATTCCTGTTAGGGCACATGCCCGGGTTGCGGGCCACATCCCCAGTGTGGGGTGTGCAGGAGACCGCCACTCAGTGATTCTCTCTCATCACTGATGTTTCAATCTCTCTCTCCCTTTCACTTCCTCTCTGAAATCAATAAAAATATGTTATAAAGTAAATATATTACTGTTCTCACAGTTCTGGGTGTTGGCAATGCTGGTTTTTCTTAAGGCCTCTCTCTTTGGCTTGTAGACAACTATCTTCTCACTGTGTCTTCACATGACCTTTGCTCCATGTGCAGAACCCCTAGTGTCTGTTAGTACTATTTGATAAGGGGACCACCTTTATGACTTCATTTAACCCCAATTATCCAAGTAAAGCCATGATTTCTAAACATAGCCACACTAGGAGTTAGGTCTTCAACACATGAATTGGGGGAGACACAATTCAATCTATAACATTCTAGCACAGCGGTTCTCAACTTGTGGGTTGCAAACAATGAAAATACATCCTGCATATAAGATATTTACATTATGATTCATAACAGTAGCAAAATTACAGTTATGAAGTAGCAAGGAAAATAATTTTATGGTTGGGGGTCACCACAACATGAGGAGCTGTATTAAAGGGTCGTGGAATTAGGAAAGTTGAGAACCACTGTTAGTGTCTGTACTCCCACCCCCAAATTCATATCTTTCTTACTTGCCGAGAATCATAGACCTTTAATCTTTAAGACACTGGTATCCCATGAAAAGTTAACTAGTATTTCCTGACTAAACGATTCTCTGGTCACCAGATTTGGGAAACCCTGAATACTCAATTTCATTTGGGGAATTACTTATTAAAGGATCCATTATTATTTTTTTTTGCAATACAGATTTTTCTCCCTACTTTTTTAAAACTCAATGTTTCCCAAACTTAATTTGCCACAGTTTGTTACTTTACAGAACATTTAATAACATCTAAAGAGATGTTAGTGTTTTCTTGGACATTAAGAAAGGTTTTATTCCTATTTTCCCTGATGTCATGATATCTAATATATATACTTGTTACCAAGTAAGATGACTGCATTTCTGGTCTGCTTAGATTGTTCAGAAATTTTTTTCAAAATCAAAAGATCTCCATGTCTATATGGCTTCCAGACATTCTAGTTCTCTACAATGGAGCCCAACAGAATGAATCTGCTCTCTCTTTCTAAGAAGATCCCTTCAGATATGTAAAGGCAGGTCTAGAGTGCCTAGAAAGGCCTTTTTTCTCCAGATTGGGCAAATCAGCCACTTTAATATTTCCTTTATAGCATGTAACCCTGTAAGTCCTCCTGCCCTGACATATTAACATACCATTACTTAGCGACAGTCAGACACAGTAATAATCAACCTCATCACTTCTCTTCTCTGTCCAGTTTTCCTCATTGCAGGTTCACAGGTGAACAAGACAGACAAGGACTCTACTTCTTGGAACTTACTTTCTTGTATAATGAAAAGAAAACATAATTAAATGATGTAATCAATGATTTCATATGTTGACAAGTATTCAAAAGAAAATATATCATGGTATGAGGCTAGAGAATGACATGGAGATAGGGGACAAATTAGATTGAGTAATCAGAGAACTTCTCAGAGGAGCCTCAAGTTTGTGGCTCAAAAGCAATATTTAGGACAAATGAGGGGGTAAATACTATTGGGCAAATCTAAGCTTGATAGGAAGTTTTGACAGTGAGAGTTCCCATTAATGACTGCCTCAGAAAGGAGTGAGCTCCTTCTCACTCAGAGTCCAACAGAAGCTGCATGTTATCTTTTAGGAATCCCGTAAAGGCAGTCCCTCACTGAGTGTGAGGATTGTAGCCATCAGTGTTTTATACTTTTAAACAACAAGGATAGTATGTATTGAGTGCTTGTTATGTACCCTACGATGAATATCTAGATGCCCTTGATTTTTTTGCCTTACTCTTCATGGGAAATTTCATATGGCAGACTTCAGTGCCCATGTGCTCTAACAGAAGGTTCATGGTGCTGTCTCTCAGGACATGGTCAGGCAAGTGTCAGGCAGGCATAATGGGGTGGGGAGGAGATCAAGAGGGCCCAGAACCTAAATTAGGACCATCACTGTGCTTAAGGGACAAACTGGACAACCAGAGAATTTTTCTGTGATTCTTTTTTAAACCATTCATTTATTGTTTGCTAATTATGTTCCAGGCCCAATATTATGTACTGTATGTACCTAGGTTCATGCCAGTTCATAGGACCTGCTATTACCCGCAGTGGGAAATGCAGGAACTGAAACTCACAGGTTAAATCACTAACTCAAGGTTACTCAGAAGTAGCAAATCCAGATTTGACTCCAGGGTTCTCTGTTTCCAAAGCCCCGTTGTGTGTTTTGTGTGTTTTTTGTTGTTGTTTTCCTTTTATTTCTTAGTGCACTTTATAAAAATTCAAGTGTAATTAATATATAACATTATATTAGATTCATATGTGCAGCATAATGATTGAATAGTTGTATATATTGCAAAATGATCACCACCTTAACCAATAGTTATACATCTTAATCATTTATATTATAACCAAATAATTTCAGTCTGGCAGGTTGAACGCTTTAATATCTATAGGGTGTGGCAGCAAACAGATGGTAGTTTAGACAATCTGTTGGCCTCAAAAAGAAAGAAGAAAAACTGGAACTCAAACAGACAGGCAGCGGAAACAGAGACAGGGTGACCAGGGAGGTGAGCGCCCAACAGAAATTTGCCAATATTTTTGGGTGTCTGCCACTGGGCTCCATTTCTAGGAGAGGTGAAGTGGTGAGGAGAAGGGAGGCAAGGAGCACAACCCAGACTTGTAGAGAACTAGAGGGTCTGGGTACAAGGCAGGTTAGAGAGAGGCAGCCCCAGCCAAGGTCAGAACAGCGGGGCTGCGCAAGGAAATACCGGGGGCTGGTATCTTGGTGCATGAAACCCCAACCCAGGATTCCTCTTTGTTGAGTCACCCGGGGCATCCCTGAGTCTGGCCTTAGTTCTACACCCTAATCCTATGTTTGAGCACTAAATGCCTCCTGTCCCAGGAAAGAAGCAACTGGGAATGATAGTTTTCTGCACCCTACAGAGCATCTTTCAGAACTCCAGCAGCTTTTTCCAGTTGTAAGCAGGCACTCTAAAAAACCTAAATTTTTTTTGACTCAGTGTTTTCATTTTTTTATTGAGAAATTCTGAAAAGTGTTCAGGGTACATCCAACTGGATGCATTTTGTTAAGACATGTATTTATAGACCTGACTTCCATTTCCTTGATCTGTACTCTTATTGTTCATGAAAATTCCAAAGCCAATGTTTCAGCATTTGTTCTGAGACCAACAGGAGTTACCTGTTCCAGACGGACCTGTAAATTGAATGTAGTAATGCCTGCTATGCTTACATATGAGGAAGAACTAATTAAAAAGGAAAGAGAGTGATATTTCTTATAATTGGAGTAGACTTCACTTCTAGTAACATATTTTTGCAATGTATTTAATTGTTTTTTGAGTTATTTTATTCCTGCATCTCTAAAATTTTATGGCAATGTTCTTTTCATGTTACAAATGACAAGGATTTGCACAGTGGTGTTGCAAGTGCTGAGAGTCGAGGTTGAATTATAATGAGGAGCTTTAGGCTGTGGCTGTGCAAGGTAACTCCCGTCTCAGTCACTACCACAGGATCTCTAGAAAAGCATTTCCTTTTGTGTGTGGATTCCTTTTATGGGAACTAGAAGAAGGAATTCAGAGTTTGAAAGCAAACAGAATGCTATGCATTAGGATGCTACTATACTTACAAATTCTGCGCCTGGATCAGGACTTAATATCTGCTTTTAGGATTATCTGGGATAAAACACTATAATTTCCTTGCTTACTTGTGACAGAAGTACAATCCAGTTCATCTTAATTTAGTTTATTTATAAAGCATTAGTTGAACACCCTCTTTATCTGTTCGATTTTTTTTAGAACTAAGTCATGCATGGACGGTGTTTTCCCAGCTTGAGAAAGAAGAAGGCATCAGCTTTAGGTCCCTTGATTTTCTGATTCCCATACCGGTCTTGCTTGGCTTTCCCCCACAGAATGTGACCATAAGGTGGTCTTTAGACAATACCCAAAAGTGAAACAAATATAGAAGATTCTGCTCTTAAATAAAAAAAGTCAGGGATGTTTATTTCTCTCAGGTCTACTTTATTCTACAAAGAAATCAAGACAATGGTGGCAAGATCATATGGGAGAAGACATGTGCCTCTTGTGAACAGAATCACAGGATAGATTCAACATTTCCCAAAATGTACAAATTTAAGTTTGTTGTTAGTTCTCCTGTGGAGAGGAAAGAGTAACGAATGAGATATTGAAGCCATCAGCATTTTATTAGCATCCAAACTTCACTAATGAACCCCAAAATGTACCAGGTTACCTCCTTTACCCACGTATTTAAGAGGAGTGATTGCAATTTAGAAATGTTTAACATAAGTAACAATGCTCATTGCATAAGGAACAATGCTCCAAATACAACACAGTTTATGTCCCTGAAAACATATTTTAATGGATTATTTTATTTAAAGGTGATGCATATTTAGACGCCTCCTGTCATAACATTGTAACTTGTTGCTTATTAAAAAAACCATTCGATATATAATATACCATATATATTAGATGTTTCTTTTTATCCATGTATTGGAAATAGTTAAAGGAACTATATGTTTCTATATATTCTAGTACATAACTTATCATTTAACTTTTTTCGAGCTGATGCTACTATATCTTGCAGACAATTACTCTTTAACCTTTAAAGTACTGTTGGCTATTTAATTTTTGTTAGCACTCCAACATACACATTTTGTGGAGAAATCATACTCTGAAACAGAGCAAGTTCTTTAGGTTTTGCAGCTATTGTCCCCCTTTTGTATCAGTCATTAGGGGACTCTAATGCATTTCAACTGTTGAAGCTGAACAATAAACATGCTACCAGATGCAGACTGGCATGCCGAGGAGGAGGAATGTTCCTTGTCCCTGGAAATAATCAAGCATAGACTGTGAGATGGCTTGGTGATGTTTTTTGTAGAGGGAGTGTAAGCAATAAATTATTAGTTGGAAGTGGAATTAGATTACCCTTCATTTTCCTTCCAATTCAGAGATGTTAGGCTTCTCTGGTTGACTATTACTACCAGAATATGTAGGGGTACAATGCTACCAGGGACTCCAAATCCTATGAATTTGAGAATCCCATTCATCACACTCAATGTGAGATGATCCACATATTCCTTATGCCTTAAACCACTTTTTTGAAATGTGATACATTTGTCTTAACACAATTATTATTCTTTAAATATAGAAGAGAAAAATGTTTTAATACTTACTCAACTTCCTCACAAAAGAAGCATTCATTGGTATAAGTTTTGCCATCAGATCCACAAATTGGTGCATATACGTCACTACACCGTCTCACTTCTCTTGGTGGTAACTTTTTGAACTTACCACAATCAACCTGAAAATGGATATTAAAAATCTTTAATTCCTTCTACCAAATTTTTATTCCCAGGATTTAGAATTTTCTAAGTAATTTTAGAAGGCTCTCAATGCATTCATTTTCTATTCTAGTTGTCTGTCGTATTCTAAATTCTTTGAAATATATCAAATATAGAGATGTTTTATATAAGATATAAAATCATGAGTGGTAGCTGGTAATTAAATCACCATTTATTTAAATGTAGAATCCACCCACTGTAGTTAGTACTAGCTGATGTGTCAGTTCTTAATGCTTATGGTACATTTGGTTTCCTGCTTTCTCTCTTTCACTTAAAGAGTTCTAAATGAATGCAAGAGTGACATGTATTATAGAAATACTGTCGTTTTTATAATGAGTACACCACTGACAATTTTAAGTATTGGTAACAAATGACTTGCTGTACACATCATCAGCACATAGACAGATTTATGTTAACACTAGAGGCCCGATGCACGAAATTCATGCATGAGTAGGCCTTCCTTCCCCAAAATGCTGGCCTAGGCTTCCCTCTGGCACCCAGAACCAGGGCTTCCCTCTGCCTGCCTGCAGGCATTCAGGACCCAGGCTTCCCTAGCAGCCCTGGCTTCGTCCAGAAGGTTATCCTGTCTAAGTAGCATGTTATGCTTTTATTATTGTAGACTATAGTTGATAACCACTGTTTGAAATTCCTGGAGCAAAGCCAAGGGGATGTGCCATTTGTAGCAGCAAGTACACAACTACTAAGCAAGAATTTCCAGGGTTTTTCATCTATGAGCAAATTGAAAATTGTGGACAGAAAAATCAAACACATTGGAATTCAAATCCTGACTCTCCGAACCTGGGACAATTATTTCGCATTTCTAACCTTAGTTTCTTTATCTGCAAAATGAAGGTGATATACCTACATTGTCAGATTAAAGTAACAAATGCATACCTGAGCAGATGTGTGTGAAATGCTTAGCACTACACAACATGAAAAACACTGAATAAATAATAGCTATAATTTCTCTCCCTAGGTTTCCCTTCCAGGTCTGCACAAACTCCAGTTCTATATAGAAGACTGCATTCCCAGCTCTTTCTGCCCAAGAGTTCCAGACATGATATTTTACTAATTGTTTAATGTTTCTACTTGATATCCTGAAATATGCTCAAAATTAAAGTTGAATTCCTCCTCCCCTTCAGATATGTGCTAGGAGTGAACTTAGTCATTCCTTTAGTCACTGAGCCCTAGTCTTAGAGCTGAGCTGAGTGCTGGAAATACAAATAGTAAGCATGCCGTGATAGCAGAGGAACCTCAAGTCTAGTGGAGCAGAACAGAAAGTGTAGCGCCCCATGCTGAGGACACACAAGCATGATTTCACTTCCTGTCCTTGCCTGCTAACTCCCAGTGCCAGAATTGGTGTGATGGTCAAATAGTGACCAGGAAATGACCAAGGCTTAATGCTCATTCATCCCTGTCATTCTCACACAGCTACTAAGTCGTGAAGGATGGCTTGAATTCAGGCCTGCCTGACTCCAAACTTATGTTCTTAACATTATTTTCTTTAATAGGTTAAAACAAAAGACTCAAAGACGTGAAAGGAGCTGCCTAGGCCACAGGGTCACACCGCTAAAAAGCTGGAGAGCTTGGACTAGAACCCTTAGTGCCTGGCTGCTGGTTTAAAGTTTTTGCAGTCACACCTACATTTTCTTAATAAAAGTCATGACTTAACATGAGCCATGAAGGAAAGCTTCACATGAGCCAAAATGTTCATTTTTTAAGTCAGAGAACAAAGAAACGTGTGGACCACTTAAAAATGGTAAGAATCAGGGCTTGTCCTTACTGAGCTTTCCTATGCGTGGGTTCTGTGCTAAATCTTTCCAAGCACTAGGGCTGTAAGTGTCACCGGATCAAAGACTTGGGACTGAACCCCAGATGCTGGTATCTAACCATTTTCCCCCCATCATCTCCATCTTAGAAAGGTCTGTGTACAGTTTTTGTATAAAAGCAGTTTTGAAACTTTAAAAAATAACTGTTCAAATGGATAGCAATGTAATTCTGTACAATGTCAAGCTTTCCTTACTGACACAGGCATTAAAATTACATAAAAGCAGCACTTTCAAAGCAAGACGGATGTACTGACCTGTTTTCCAGGTTGGGCATATACTACATCTGTAAGAAAAACAAGTACAAGAAAAAATTAATCTCTGGAAGAATCTAATCTCATTAGAAAAATAATATTTGATTTATGTTTCAGCTTTCTCAACATGTCGTGAAAAGTATAAGATTCTCTGCAGAACTTTTGTATCAGCATATCAAAAGTTGTCGCACAAAACAGATTTTTGTTTTAGAGCAGAATTAGAGTGCAGTCAGAAGCATGGAAAAGCTGCTATAATAATGAGTCTTATTTCTTCCTATCATAATCAGAGATTAGGAAATAGTAAGAGAAAACAATGGAGTTTTCTTTTTAGGAAGTGTGTGCTCTTTCGTAGCAGGCAGAGATGGCAGGGGTTGAGAATTCTAGGGAGTCAGATCTTAACTCAATAGTGTAAGGAAAGTAACAGTTCATGCTGCCCAACAATGGGTTGGACTGCTTCATGAAGAAATCAGTCCCTGTAAATACTGATATCAAGTCAGAGGAGAGTCTGGATGAACACTTTCCAAAGTGGTTACACAAAATGGACTTGGTCTTAGTTGACCATTTAGGTCCAACTCAGTGCCTGAGATGATATGATTTAGTGATGTATTGGTAGAGACCAAAAAAATGTGCCTTTTCCAAAACTTCCCTTATTATCTATGTGAAGTGTATACCCCAGAATTATGTGGGCAGAAGATGACAGGAGCTATTGGTATCAAGGGAGGGGCAGTGTTATGAGGGAGATACTCACAGATTAGTGCCAGGGCCAAGAGCAGGAAAAAGGCTGTCACTCTCATGCTGCTGAAGAGGAGAAGGGCAGTCAGATGGAGGCCAAAGAAGTGACTTTCTGGTGTCTTCCCAGCCACTTGCGTGCTGCTTTTATATTGTCAAGAGTTCCTGCCTTGATTGTGAAACACCTATTTGCAGGATCAGAATCCTGGGAGGTCAGAAAGATCTGCTGGGTATGGAAGTTCTTTTATTGTGAAAGACAGATGAATTTACATGACCGTTTAATAGATAATAGGACCCGATAAAGCTGGCATTATTTCCTTGTCTCTTTATGTCCTTAAAAGTGTGAGTGCTTTCACATCTGTAACACAGTTTGATCTTCATAACAAATCCGTCACATAGTTATTACCATTGTTTTTTGTTCTACAGATGAGGAAGTGAAGTCACAAGGAGGTTAAGTGATTTCACTAGTTTTACTGCATGTACTTGTACTACTTTTGCAAGAACTGTCATCAGCATGGCAGTTCATAGGTGTTGAAATATTCCCAGGATCTCCTCTTTCCTCTCTAGTGTCAATGGAAAATGTTGCCAATTGAGACAGCAGAATGGGCACAGAGAAAATGTATCAACTGCCAATTCTTGATTAAGCATAAACAAGCAATGACTCATACCCTTTAGCAGGGAGATAATTTTTCCAAGTATCCCACATTTTGGGATCTGGTACAACTGCTGTTTCCTGAGTTGGTGGAAGCTGCTGGGGGAGCAAGTCAGGCAGCTGAGATTGAGTTTGATTTCAGATATGAGCATGGTAGGTGTTCAATATTCATTTTTACAAATTGAGAAATTGTGTTCAGAAATTAATTTCTATGCATTTTTCAAGTTCTGTGCCTTTGTACTTGCTTTCTGTTACCCTGGAATTACCTGTCCCCTACCCAACCCACACACTCAGATGAATTACAACTCAAGGGGAGGCTTCTTCAACACCCTAGGCAGAATTAGACTCAACTTCCTCTATGGTCCCAGAGCAAGTTGGTAATGCTTATGACATACTAACCATGAATCAAGCATTACACTAATTACTGGGTATATAGAAATGTACATATAGTCCTGCCCTCAAGGAGTTTACAATCAGATAAGGACAGAAGAACACTACCACCAACTATTCAGGACAATTTAAATACAATGTAATACAAGATGCAAGGAAACAACAGGTGAGCAAATGATGAGTAGTCAGGGAAAGGCTCTAATATTTATTGTGTGTATCTTGTAGGGTGCTTTGTGTTATTTCACTTAATCACAACAATAACCCCATATGCCAAGCACAGGGTTTAGGTACCCACTCAAATTTACACAGCTTGCATGTGACAGAACTAGTTTACAAACTAACAGCTGACAACTCAGCCTCTTCTCTGCCAAACCAAATTCAGAGAAGATTTCACAGGAGGGCTACATTTGAGCTGAAAACAGAAAAGTAGCAGCCATTTCCAGCAAAGGAAACTGTGCATGTACAGACACAGGGCCAGGGAAGAGGAGTGTTAGAGACAGTGTTCTTCCGAGATCATGGGAGAAGAAGAAGCTGGGTGGGTAACACCATGCTTAGGAGTCTGGATTCTATACCATAGACAATGGGTAACAGATGAAGGGTATTGAAGAGAGAAATAATAGAATTAGATTACACTATAGAAAGATTAGTCCAATATGGTACCTAGTAATGACTAATATGGCAGCCTTTATAATTGTGTATAATTATTTTTTAATTCTTGTTTATCTCCCCATCTAGAGTTTGACCTTTAATTGAACTGAACTCCGTTTCAATCCGTGTGTATGTGATCACGTGTATATTTGTGTGTGTGTGTGTGTGTGTGTGTGTGTGTGTGTGTTTGCATTTATTTCTTGGCAGCCACTTGGGATTCATTGTACAAAACTTTCTCCTGAACAACCAAATATGTATGTTCCTCAGATTTCTTTCAAAACTGAAACCTTATACCCGGATCTAAGACACAAATACAGACGGAAGTAAAGGTAAACTCTCTGGGGAGATTCTTTTAATGAGGTACAAAAAGAAGCCAGTAAGTCAGTTGGGCATGAGTTTGAAGGAAAGCACAACAACTTTCTCCACTCAACAAAGATGACTCCACATCTGCCCTTCTCCCACCCTCCCCCGGCCCCATCCCCCAGAACCTGTGCCATGGTGAGGACAAAGGTCATCAGATCCCAGACATGATGAAGATGACACAGGATATCATTGCTCCCAACCCACGTATATGGTGAAGTTAACATCTTACTTCGTGAAGAAACTGAACCTTTCCATCACTTTTCCTACAGGAAGACACAGGTAACAATTCATTAGCACAAGAGGAAATTTTGCAAAATAATAGAGCTGAAAGGAACCAAAGAGATCTTGAGGCAGAACCTCATTTTGCAGTTGAGGCAATGGAGTCTCTGAAAGGAGTCCTTTTTAGAGGCAGAAGCAGAATTTCCCTAGGCTGGTGAATCCTCCACCCCACCTGCTGCTTCCACTGATCCCAGGGCCAAGGCTGGTCACCCAGTGTCTTAAAATATCCAAGGAGGGATTCTGCCACAGGAAGTTGAAGTGCCTGCCCTTTAGCCTTTCCTGGTCAGCAGGACCTGCGATGGAGCTGGGTCCTGCTTTAGGAGGACAGCCTCCACCACACGTTCCCTCAGGGTCCTTGAATACAAACTAGTCTATAGGCCAAAGGCCCAGTGTGTGCAGGTTAGAGAAGTGCCATTTGGTAAAGCAAACATTCCTGCATAGGAGTAAATAAGAACACATATCCTTCTGGGCTTAGGGCTTAGGGCTTAACTTGATATTTAAACTTGTTAAGATAATCACAAAGATGAAAAAGACAAGATCTAAAATAAGTGGCCAAAATACAGTGGGCTAAAAGAGAATTAACAATGAGCAAAGTGCACTTGCTGTGAAAACAGTAAATGCTAAGTTGTCTGTTCTGCACCAAAGAAGTGATATCTTTCTAGTTGTTTCCCTTCAAGAACACTGTGCAGGCCACACAAAATATGTAAAGAAATCATGCCCATGAGATGCAGGTCCAAGTGCTGACAGCTTGCATCCCCCTATTTTAAATATACTTTGATTCCAGAGAGGAAGGGAGAAGGAGTGAAAGAGAAACATCAACAATGATAGAGAATCATTGATTGGCTGCCTCCTACACGACCCCTAGTGGGGATCTAGTTGGCAACCTTGGCATGTGTCCTTGAGTGGAATCAAACCCTGGAATCTTAGTCTGCAGGCAAACACTCTACACACTGGGCCAACCGCCTATTTAGATAAAGGAAAAAATATTTGTGGTAGCCATATTCCCTGTATCCCTCTTAAGACTACAGATATTTTAGGCCACCAGGTAACTGAGGAAGATAAAGGCCCTCTAGCCACAGTTTGCCTAAGGAACAAGCTGTGTTATGGCCTTTAGAAGTCATATAGGATAATAATTTTCAATTTTTTGTCTGTATTGATTTGAGATAGAGAAACAGGTGTCTGAACAGAGAGATAGAAACATCAATGATGAGAGAGATTCATTGACTGGCTGTCTCTTGCATGCTCCCCTACTGAAGATTGAGCCTGAAACCTGGCCATGTACCCTGACTGGGAATTGAACTGGTGACCTCGGTGCATGGTGACCACATCAGCCAGGCTCAATTGTTTTTTAGTGTTAGACTTGGGACCCATTCTGCAAGCAAGTTATTATATGGAACTCCACAACTGGAAATAGTCAAACTCTGAACTTGGAGTTGGAGACCACCCCAGTTATCCCTTAACACTTTAGGTGACTTCTGATTGCCTCTACAGTATCTCTGGACTCTGGGGCAGCAATTTGAAAACTCATGCTATTTTCGGACTTCAACTGAGAGATAGGAGTTGAGGTTCTGTAATGAATGGTTGAGCAAATAATGGAGGCCAATCCCTGGCCTGACTATGAGGTGGTCAGTTTTCTATCCACACCTGCTGCTTCTAGGTGGGACTAAAAACAGCTCACAGAGAGCTAAGCAGACTCATGGAAAGAAGAGAGGTTTGCAGTGGAGGGCAATGGCCCCAGCTTCTTCCCCCTCCCAGCCCCCATGAGGTACTCACAAGCTCTCAATGCACAAGTGGCATTCATTCCCATAGGTGATGTAGTCAGAACCACAAACAGGCAAGTATGTGATGGGGCAAGGGATAGCCACCACTGGGTACTTCTTGTCAATGCTGCAGTCCACCTGTGACAGACACAAGGCGAATGTTCTGCATTGCTCCTGGATCCCAGGCTAGGATACCCTGGCCTCTATTGTACAGGAAGCAAAATACAAATCTATAAGGTCCAGCTCAGATATTCTGATGCTGGTGTCGGTACTTTAAGCACTAATGTCACTATGACAAATACCAGTCACACTGGCACCACTTCTATTATGACTTGTGCATGCAGTTAACATTTCCTGAGCATTTCTAGGCCAGGCATTAAACTTAAATCTTACAGGAATTTTTTTTAATGTTCAGAACAACTGAATAGAGTAGGTTCTACTATTACCCCTATTGACAGGGTTGGGGGAGATGAAGGCTTGGAAGAGAGAATTTGTATAACATAAAAGCTAGGAAGTGGTGAGGTTGAGATCTGAATCCAGAGCCTGTGCAATTAAGCAAGATCCTACCTCTGAAATGTTGTCCTTGCCATCAAGACTTCACCAGTCTCTCAACTGGAAGTCATCTCTCTCTTTTCTAACTCGGGAATAATGTTAAGTCTATGGTCATTTATGTCATCCTTCTTCAAACAGCAGTGGAGATTTCTTTATGTGAGTCTGCCTCCACTTTTTACCACCCTAAACATACTGACTTAATGCTACATATATATTTGGTAATTATTTGTTGACTAAGTAAATAGTAACTGAAATGAAAATGTAATTCAATATACTCACGGTTCTTAAAGACAGACTAGCAGCTTCTGAAAGAGAAATAGAGATAGAAATGTTAACAGTAAAGCAAAGTCTTGAAGTCTCATTAATAAATGTTATTTTGATTCCAGAGATTAAGACTGTGTTTTCTCTGGCAATAAGTCTCAGCACACACCCCATTCTTATGCAAAAATTTTGGCTGTTTGCAAACAGTCATTAGGTAAACCCTTGGTTCAGGCAAGGGAATTACCCAAATCTCCTCCCTTCCTTACCATGGGACACTTCTGGAGCTCATTGTGACATTGGTAGTGGTTTAAAGTCAGATCGCAACAGGCAGTATTACAGCCACCATTGCCAAGAACTGAAGCACCATCTTGGATATTCTTCCCCTTCTAATTGATATGAAGTGTTGCAATAACATTTTAAGGTGTTTACATCTTATTTTATTTCTTTAACCATATAAAAAGTCTAATTGTTGACTCTTGAACTCTGGAGAATTGTATTTTATTTCAAACCTTCCGAATTGATTTAGGGAGGCATCCAATTTGTTCTGCATCTTTGCTCAGAGGAATAGTATCCAATAACAGGAATACTATCCAATATTGTATAACAACTTCTAATGTTCTTATGAAGAAAAGAGTTCATTTCTTTGTTCCATGGATTTTTTTGCCCAAAAATCCTTGAATGGGAATACACTAGAGCTAACCCCCCTACCCTCCCAATTCTATTAGGGACATAAGATTCTCCCTTCCCAGGCCAGGGCTGTTTCTTTTCTAAACCAGTATGCTTTTGATTCTAAACCCATATAGTTCAAATCCACACAACCAGACACTTCTCTGAGATGCTCACCTCCCAGGAAAGGTTATTTGGAAAAACAAGCTTAATGTTTGTTCACTCTCTACACTTCCCTCACCTGAGCTGCTGCAGAAGTAGGTCACCATGCATAACAGGAGGAGGCCCCCAATGATCTTCATGATTGAGGTGGCTGCTATGCAAAGGTTGCTCAGGCTGTCACAAAGCTGATTCATCCATAAGGTAGGAAAGGGGCCATGTTTATATGGCAATGCCTGGCTTCCCTGCCTCCCCTCTGAGGTCATCCAGAGGCAATGCTGCCTTTGAGAGGCTCTCAAACACAATGTCACACCCTGGGTGGTGTTGAAGTCCTTGTCACTTAATTGTTACTACCTATATGACCAACACATTAATTATTTGAGGTGATAACTACTTTTCTGTGTGTCCTAAAGATAGGGACTGTTAGAATTCTAAACCTCTTGCATTAGAAGAACTTGACTTGGCCTAGTTATGAAATAAGTGAAAATATCAAAGTTTCTTTAGTTCACAAACACCCAGATTTGACAGATAATACTTATGTTTATATTTTGGCTTCTGGGAAACTATAGTTTTATTTTTGAGGCAATAAACCTATGAAGCAGGCTGGGACCTAGTGGAAGGAACCGTGCTTTTAGCATTTATGAAGCTTGGAGAAGAGTGTTGACATTTTCTAGCTGTGTGATCTTGGGTAAGGCATTTATGAAGCTACCAGGAACACCGGGTTATGTTGTGGTAACATATAACCCAAGGTGTATGTGCCTCAGAACAAAGTATATTTATTAATTAAGCTGAACATGTAAGGTGGTCAGGTAATGGTCCTGCATTATCTTCAACAGGTCCCATGTGGGCAGAGTTATCACTATTTGGAATGTTGTTCATTGTCAAGGTTAAGTGAAGATGTGTTCTTGAGGCTCTCCCTTTTCAGAAATTAAGTATTTCAGTCCAGAGGTGACACCACTGCCACTTCCCCTCACCACCAGGTGGGCTGCCCCAATCACAGAGGATGTGGAGTGTGTTGTTACCTTGTCCTTGGACAACCAGTTGGGGGAGAACTGAAAATAGTTGGCAAATGACACAGAAACTATCCCAGAAATTTAGCTGCATTTCATCTCGACTGGTAACTATTACTTGCCACAATAGAGTTCACATAATTGGTGTCATGTACGTGAAAATCCAAAGTGCAGTGCATGTAATTGTAATTGTGATGATGACGATGATTACTTATGAGCCAAGGGTTTCTGCTACAGGTTTCTGACATTAGCTTATAAACTGCATTGGGCCAAATGGCTGTTGTTTGTCTACTGAGTTTAAGGGCATATGAATGAATGAAAACCTGGGGGAAGTCAGTTTACCCTTCTCCCCCAATGCTCTGCCGGGTAGGTTTATTTTAGTACATTCTGAAACACAATATCTACAAAAGATTATAAGCTAATAAATTATGTTGAATGACTCTCTAAGTTTTTGAACCTTACATCTGTTTGGAGATCAATATAATCTAGTAGTAAGAATATAGCCATGGCCCAGCTGGTGTGTCTCAGTGCTTGAGTGTGGATCCATAAGCTGGAGTTGCAGGATCAATCCCCAGTAGGGGGCATGCAGAAGGCAGCTGTTCTATGATTCTCTACCATCAATCATGTTTCTATCTATCTCTCCCTCTCCCTCCCTCATTCTGAACAATTAAAAAACATATATTTTTAAAAGATAATGTGGGCATGAAGTCCAGTGGATTTTATTTGTCATCTTATTTTAAATATATGTTGACTCTGTGACTTTGAGTATATAGGTTAAGCTCTGGATATTTTAGTTTCTCATCTGTGACAGAGAAATAATGTTTTACCTCACAGAGTTGTTTCAGGGTTAAATGAGATTATATATAAATTATTATTGTGTGTGTGTGTGTGTGTGCGTGCGCCAATATCATAATTAGAGCTTGATATATGGTATTTAATTATAGGGAATGTGAGCTTCATGATAACTCATAAGGAAGGAATTTATATGACCCTTATTGTACCAGTGAGTAAGTTGAGGCTGAGAGGATTTATGTAATCTCACCCAAGACCAAGTTATGTATTAATGGAGAAGACTGTTTTGAGTTCAGTCATGGAAAAGAAGCAAAGAAATTATCCTAATCAGAGATTTTTGTAAGTTTTATTATTTCTATGAACTTGTGAAGAGAATGAATCCTGAAAAAAAAGCCATTATATTTCAAGAAGAAGAGTCTTCACTGCAGTTTGAAAATACAATTTGAACAAAGTGGGGTGGGAATGGAATCAATGGATGACCAGGGTAAAGTGGAAAGATAAGGCTACAATATTTTTTTTAGATGTCTGATAGTAAAGGGGAGGAGGAGAATGGAAGAGGCAAGTGCTTCAGAAAGGTCTAAGCTAGACTGTGCATGCCTTAAAGCCAAAGGGAAGAAGAACTTTAAAATACATGATGGAGGTTGGTTAATTAGAGGAATTAGAAAAGCAGGAAATAAGATGAACAGCACAGATTGAAGCACCATTCCCTCTGATACAGAGACAGAGAAGACTAGATGAATCTAAAGAAGATATTTTGAAAGGTTGAGGGAGAAGGATGTGGGGAAACCCATGGTGAGGTTGGGTCCAGGTTTTAAGTTCTGATGGTCACTCTGGCAATGCAAGATTTGGGTTGGTCTGGAAGCTGGAGAAGGATGGAGAAGGCTTGGCACAGACATCAATGGGAGCATGTCAGAGAATCAACTGGGCTATAAAAATGAACGGCCACTAGACAAAATAGGCACTAGATATTAGCAGGTCCTGGCAGTACCATGCTGAATACTTCTGTATGGTACTGAGTGAGAAATGGAAAAAAGGGATTTTGTGGACAGGGAGTGTGTACATCAGAGACTTGAGGGGGGGCTCTAAGGACTGTAGTTGGCTTGGAAGAGTGTTAAGTGTTCAAGAACCTTCTGATGGATTATGCAAGGTGTGAGCACTTAAGGGTTTAGAGGTCAAGGTTTGGGCTTTGAGTGAACTTAAGTAGGTGTGGGCAATATGAACTTGAACAATTGTGTATGGAGGCAGTGGCTAGTAGGCCAAGTTTCAGATGAATTTCTCAGGGGTGGGGCTAAGATAATGATCCTCAGGGTGTATCTCAAGACAAAACAGATGAAGAATGGGTGGAGACAAAGGTCTTTGGGTTTTAAAAGTTGAGGAAACGTGAGGTCAAATGATCAAGTGTGAACTGCCTTGTAGTTTGGCAGGTATTCAGACACAGAGAACATTTTCAAGCTGCATATTGAGCCACAAAGTGTAGAGGGTCCTTTGGGAGTGAAAGATAAGTCTGTGAAGAAAAACAAACAAACAAACAAACAAAATCTGTACATTTTATGCCAAGGAAAGTTTATTCCTCCTCATATACTTGCAAGGGGCCATAACGGGAGGCCTGTCAGAGAGGACCACTACAACTGTGTTTCTTCTCTAGGAAAGGCAGGACAGAATGAAAAACATAAAAATAAAAACAAAAGTATGAAATAAGAAGAAAGTTTGAGAGTGTTAAATCCTTCATTTCTTTCCCAGTGGACTTGGGGTGCCACAGGGAAGAGAAAGGTCACCCATTAGAGGGTAGACACGTGTGAGAGAATTAAATTGGAGCATGGCTTGAATGAAGAGTTCTGGGGTTAGTTAGCTGGAGGGAAAACAGCACCACAGCTGGGCAGGAATCTAAGTACAGAATAATGGCTGTGGTAGGAAGTGAAAATAATAATATGAAAATCAACCATGTAATAAGGGCTTACTATGTGGCAGAGCTCTGCTACACCTGCTGTGTGCATGATCTCATTTAAGGCTTACAATAATCTTATAAAATAGAGGTGGTGTTTGTCCTGTTATTGAAAGGCAGCAGTGGCTTAGAGAAGTGGCTAGTTTAAAGTTAAGGGCCCATGCTTTTAGTAACTCTGATGTATTGTCTTCACATTTAACTTTAGTGATAGATTTGGAGACACATTGAACATTGGAATAACAGGAGTGGACCTGGCAGAATCAGAGCCCTCAGGAAGGACAGCTGATGTTTCCAATGAGCCAGAGGGATTTGAGCAGTGGGTCGGAGTGTGTGGTATTTTCATGGGTGAGTATCATCTGGAGAGAGGGATGGGGACAGGGGATGATTGAGAGTCAGGACACAAGGGTTCTTTCCCTGTCCCCTCACCATCATCTATCAGAGGTGCAATGTGTGACAGTCCCTTCTCCATGTTGTGCTTCCTGCTTCCCAAACATCTAGTGAGATTAGCCTAGGTGGCTGCTTTGAGTTTTCCAATTAAAAATTAGTATTCTTGGACACTAACATGTATGAATGATGAATAAGGCTGATTTGGGGTGAATGGCAAGAAGTTTGGATTCCCCTATCTATTTAGGTTTTTATCTCCTAAATGCTGCACCAGCCCACCCCCAACCACCAGGCTCCTTCCTTTCTGGCATCCAGCAGAGACTCCATTCAACACCCTGCAGGCAAGGACTTCTGGTGACAGTTTTAAAATCCGTGGTCCAGATTTGACTGCACTAGCTCTACCCATTTGTCTGTCCTCTTCTCCCTCCCTTATGTGATGATGCCTTTACACTCCAGCTCCTTTCTTATCTTCTTGTTTTCAGTTTTTGATGCAGTCCCTACTGTGATCATGCCTCTGTGTACACTGAGGCACAGTGACATTTGCATTTTGATCTTGTGTCTAGCATGAGTTCATTCCGTTTCTCTTGGTAAAAGGAAGTGAGCACATGCAGGAATATTATTTTTTGGTTCTCCTCAATTTTCTTTGAATGATTAAGAGTAAATAGTACCAATCATGGAACTATTGAATTGAACAGTAATGATTTTTTTCTATTGGTTCATGTTGCTCTTAGATGACTGCACACTATCTGGATCTAGACCACACACACACACACACACACACACACATACACACACACCTCCCATCTCTTATTAGTAAAATAATGTCTAATTTGTTCAGTAGTGAAGGGAACACCTGTAGCCCCAGTCAACCAACATTGGTGAATATATTAATCTGCTAAGGCCGCCAAAAAGAAATACCAAATAATGGGTGATTTTATCATCATAAATTAATGTTCTGCCTGGCTGGCATGGCTCAGTGTTCGAGCATCTACCTATGAACCATGAGGTCATGGTTCAATTGCAGTTAGGGCACATGCCTGGGTTGTGGCTAGATCCCCAGTGTGGGGCATGCAAGAGGCAGCCACTCAGAGATTCTCTCTCATCACTGATGTTTCTATCTCTCTCTCCCTTTCCTTTCCTCTCTGAAATCAATAAAAATATGTTAAAAAATAAATATATTAATGTTCTCACAGTTCCGGGTGTTGGCAGGGCTGGTTTGTCTTAAGGCCTCTCTCTTTGGCTTGTAGACAACTATCTTCTCACTGTGTCTTCACATGACCTTTGCTCCATGTGCAGAACCCCTGGTGTCTCTTCGTTTTCTAATAAGGATTAAAGTACTATTAGATAAGGGCCCCACCTTTATGACTTCATTTAACCCTAATTACCCATGTAAATCCACGATTTCTAAAGATAGCCATGCTAGGAGTTAGGTCTTCAACACATGAATTGGGGGAGACACAATTCAATCTATAACATTCTAGCACAGCGGTTCTCAACTTGTGGGTCGCAAACAATGAAAATATATCCTGCATATCAAATATTTACATTACTATTCATAACAGTAGCAAAATTTACAGTTATGAAGTAACAACGAAAATAATTTTATGGTTGGGGGTCACCACAACATGAGGAACTGTATGAAAGGGTCGTGGCATTAGGAAGGTTGAGAACCACTGTTAGTGTCTGTACTCCCACCCCCAAATTCATATCCTTCTTACTTGCCGGGAATCATAGACCTTTAATCTTCAAGACACTGGTATCCCATGAAAAGTTAATTAGTATTTCCTGACTAAAGAATTCTCTGGTCAACCAGATTTGGGAAACCCTGAATACTCAATTTCATTTGGGGAATTACTTATTAAAGTCTCCTTTATTATTATTATTATTTGTTTTGCAATACAGATTTTTCCCCTACTTTTTTAAAACTCAATGTTCCCCAAACTTAATTTGCCACAGTCTGTTATTTTACAGAACATTTAATAACATCTAAAGAGATGTTAGTGTTTTCTTGGACATTAAGAAAGGATTTACTCCAATTTTCCCTAATGTCATGATATCTAATATATAGACTTGTTACCAAGTAAGATGACTGCATTTTTGTTCTGCTTAGACTGTTCAGAAATTTTTTTCAAATTCAAAAGATCTCCATGTCTATATGGCTTCCAGACATTCTAGTTCTCTACAATGGAGCCCAACAGAATGAATCTGCTCTCTCTTTCTAAGGAGATCCCTTCAGATATGTAAAGGCAGGTCTAGAGTGCCTAGAAAGGCCTTTTTTCTCCAGATTGGGCAAATCAGCCACTTTAATATTTCCTTTATAGCATGTAACCCTGTAAGTCCTCCTGCCCTGACATATTAACATACCATTACTTAGCGACAGTCAGACACAGTAACAATCAACCTCATCACTTCTCTTCTCTGTCCCAGTTTTCCTCACTGTAGGGTCACAGGTGAACAAGACAGACAAGGACTCTACTTCTTGGAACTTACTTTCTTGTAGAATGAAAAGAAAACATAATTAAATGATGTAATCAATGATTTCATATGTTGACAAGTATTCAAAAGAAAATATATGGGAGAACCAAGATCGCGGTGTAGGGAGTAGACCTGTGCCTCCCACAACTTCATTGAAACTACCAACTATAAGACAAGCAACCACCATTCAGAACCATGGGGAAGTTGGTCCAGTGGAATTTCTACAATTGGAAGGAAAGAAAGAATCGCAGTGAGACTGAGTAGGAGCTATAGAGGCGCCAAAAACAGAGGTACACAGTCACAGGCCAGGCGGGCTGCAACTGGAAGCACGTTTTTTTTTCAATCGGATTGCTAGGGGCGGGTCTCTGGGGCCCTTGACCCCATGGGGAGAGGGGGCACAGCCTTGCAGAGGTTGGAAAGCGAGGGAGGCTCTGGCGTGGAGCTGCTTGCCAGCACTGGGGGATGCGAAGTCCCAGAGAGGCGAGGAGCCTGGAGACTCCACCATTGCTATTTGCCCTGCCCTGGGGACTCCCTGAGACCCCGCCCTACTCCATTTACATTCCCATCCAGGCTGTGCCAGAGGCACAAGAGAAAAGGCCTGTGCTTTTACAAACTCTCGAATCCACCAAGCTGGTTCGGGTGGGATCATGAGGCACCAGACACTAAGGGGAGAGGTGGCATGGCCTTGCAGTGGTCGGAAAGCGAGGGAGGCTCTGGCGCACAGCTGCTCGCTGGCACTGGGGGACACGAAGTCCCAGAGCCCCAGAGAGGTGAAGAGCCTCGGAGATGCCATTGCTATTTGCTCCGCCCTGGCGACTCCCTGAGACCCAGCCCTAATCAATTTACATCACCATCCAAGCTATGCCAGGGGCACAAAAAGACCCACCTGTGCTTTTGCAGCCTAACCCAGCAAATTGCAGACTTCAACTCCTTGCACCCATGGGAGACACACTCAGAAAGCAGACCTAGGAGAACAAAGATGGCAGCGTAAGGTACAGACCTGTGCGTGCTGCCTCCCACAACAACATCGAAACTACCAACTATAGGACAAACAGCTATCATACGGAACCATGGGAGAGCTGGCCCAGTGGAAGCTCTACAACTGGAAGGAAAGAAAGAAGAGCATTGAGACTGAGTAGGATGTGCAGAGGCACCAAGTACAGAGCCCAACCCAGCAGGCTGCAGATTTCAGTTCCTCGCATCCAGGAGGGACGCACTCAGGGAGCGGAGTCGGGTTTGGGGCAGGCCAGGGCTGGGTCTGGCTGGGCTGGCGATGTTGAACCACTGTACCAGCAGGCGCACAAGCACGCCCATCAGTTCCAGTCTTGTGTGGGATGCTGGGGGACAGCAGACGGGCAGTCTATGCACTTGGTGGAGGGCAAAGTCCGAGCAGGCGTGCTGGATGTTTGGCCACCAGGAACGCCTGGAGATTTTGTCTGGTGGGGAGCCGCCCGGCAGGGGACAGAGTGCCAAACTTTGTGTTTCCCAGGTGAGGCTGGGACGGCCCTGGTGAGGCCAGGAAGGCCCGGTGAGGTCGAGATGGCCCCAGTGAGGTTGAAACGGCGCTAGTGAGGTCAGGACGGCCCCAGTGCGGTTGGGACGGCCCCGGTGAGGTTGAAACAGCCCACGTGAGGTCGGGACTGCCCCGGTAAGGTTGAAATGGCCCTGTTGAGGTTGGGACGGCCCCGGTGAGGTTGAAACGGCCCCAGTGAGGCTGGAATGGCCCCGGTGAGGCCGAAGCGGCTCTGGTAAAGTCGGAATGACCTAGTGAGGATGAAACGGCCCCAGTAAGGTTGGGACGGCTCCAGTGAGGTTGGGACAGATAATGGGGACCAGTATAGACTGATGAAAGGGGTAGATGAAGAGGCAGAGCAGCATTGAACAGACTGTCAAACTACAGTGGGAAGCCTGGAGAGGGTTTGGGGGGGTGGTTAAGAGATCAACCGGAGGACTTATATGCATGCATATAAGAATAACCAATGGACACAAGACACTAGCTGGTAGGGGAGGCTGGGGGAATGTCAAGGGGGGGTGGAAAGGAGACATATGTAATACTATTTGTAATACTTCAAGAAATTAAAAAAAAGAAAATATATCATGGTATGAGGCTAGAGAATGACATGGAGATAGGGGACAAATTAGATTGAGTAATCAGAGAACTTCTCAGAGGAGCCTCAAGTGTGTGGCTCAAAAGCTATATTTAGGACAAATGAGGGAGTAAATACTATGGGGCAAATCTAAGCTTGATAGGAAGTTCTGACAGTAAGAGTTCCCATCAATGATTGACTCTGAAAGGAGTGAGCTCCTTCTCACTCAGAGTCCAACAGAAGCTGCATGTTATCTATTAGGAATCCCGTAAAGGCAGTCCCTCACTGAGTGTGAGGATTGTAGCCATCAGTGTTTTATACTTTTAAACAACAAGAATAGTATGTATCGAGTGCTTGTTATGCACCATACCATGAATATTCTAGATGCCCTTGATTTTTTTGCCTTACTCTTCATGGGAAATTTCATATGGCAGACTTCAGTACCCATGTGCTCTAACAGAAGGTTCACGGTGCTGTCTCTCAGGACACGGTCAGGCAGGTGTCAGGCAGGCATGATGGGGTGGGGAGGAGATCAAGAGGGGCCAGAACCTAAATTAGAACCATCATTGTGCTTAAGGGACAAACTGGACAACCACAGAATTTTGCTGTGATTCTTTTTTAAACCATTCATTTATTGTTTGCTAATTATGTGCCAGGCCCAATATTATGTACTGTATGTACCTAGGTTCATGCCAGTTCATAGGAACTGCCACTGCCCCCAGTGGGAAATGCAGAAACTGAAACTCAGTGGTTAAATCACTAACTCAAGGTTACTCAGAAGTAGCAAATCTAGATTTGACTCCAGGGTTCTGTTTCCAAAACCCCATTGTGTTTTTTGTTTGTTTTGTTTTATTTCTTAGTGCACTTTATAAAAATTCAAGTGTAATTAATATGTAACATTATATTAAATTCATATGTGCAACATAATGATTGAATAGTTGTATATATTGTAAAATGATCACCACCTTAACCAATAGTTATACATTTTAATCATTTATATTATAATCAAATAATTTCAGTCGGGCAGGTTGAACGCTTTAATATATATAGGTTGTGGCAGCAAACAGATGGTAGTTCAGATAATCTGCTGAACTCAAAAAGAAAGAAGAAAAACTGGGACTCAAACAGACAGGCAGCGGAAACAGAGACAGGGCTACCAGGGAGGTGAGCGCCCCAAAAGAAGTTTGCCAATATTTTTGGGTGTCTGCCACTGGGATCCATTTCTAGGAGAGGTGAAGTGGAGAGGAGGAGGGAGGCAAGGAGCACAACCTAGACGTGTAGAGAACTAGAGGGTCTGGGTACAGGGCAGGTTAGAGAGAGGCAGCCCCAGCCAAGGTCAGAACAGTGGGGCTGCACATGCGCAAGGAGAATCAGGGGGCTGGGCTCTTGGTGAATGAAACACCCAACCCAGGCTTCCTCTTTGTCAGTCACTCAGGGCATCGCTGAGTCTGGCCTTAGTTCTACACCCTAATCCTATGTTTGAGCACTAAATGCCTCCTGTCCCAGGAAAGAAGCAACTGGGAATGATAGTTTCCTGCACCCTACAGAGCATCTTTCAGAACTCCAGCAGCTTTTTCCAGTTGTAAGCAGGCACTCTAAAAAACCTAATTTTTTATTTGACTCGTGTTTTCTTTTTTTTCTTGAGAAATTTTGAAAAGTGTTCAGGGTACATCCAGCTGGATGCGTTTTGTTAAGACATGTATTTATAGACCTGACTTCCATTTCCTTGATCTGTACTCTTATTGTTCATGAAAATTCCAATGCCAATGTTTCGGCATTTGTTCTGACCAACAGGAGTTACCTGTTCCAGAAGGACCTGTTTATTGGATGTAGTAATGCCTGCTATGCTTACATATGAGGAAGAACTAATTAAAAAGGAAACAGAGTGAGATTTCATATAATTGGAGTAGACTTCACTGCTAGTGACACATTTTGGCAATGTTTTTACTTGTTTTTTTTGTTATTTTATTCCTGCATCTTTAAAATTTTATGGGAATGTTCTTTTCATGTTACAAATGACAAGGATTTGCACAGTGGTGTTGCAAGAGCTGAGAGTAGAGGTTGGAATATAATGAGGTGCTTTAGGCTGTGGCTGTGCAAGGTAACTCCAGTCTCAGTCACTCCCACACGATCTCTAGAAAAGCATTTCCTTTTGTGTGTGGATTCCTTTTAGGGGGACTAGAAGAATTCAGAGTTTGAAAGCAAACAGAATGCTATGCATTAGAATACTACTGTACTTACAAATTCTGTGGCTGGATCAGGAGTTGATATCTGCTTTTAGGATTATCTGGGATAAAACACTATAATTTCCTTGCTTACTTGTGACAGAAGTACAATCCAGTTCATCTTAATTTAGTTTATTTATAAAGCATTCGTTGAACACCCTCTTTATCTGTTCTATTTTTTTTAGAACTAAGTCATGAACGGATGGTGTTTTCCTAGCT
This sequence comes from Myotis lucifugus, assembly GCF_000147115.1. Lineage (NCBI taxonomy): Eukaryota > Metazoa > Chordata > Mammalia > Chiroptera > Vespertilionidae > Myotis > Myotis lucifugus. The sequence goes on from NW_005871250.1 coordinate 1,154,300, forward strand.
TGAGAAAGAAGAAGGCATCAGCTTTAGGTCCTTTGATTTTCTGATTCCCATACCGGTCTTAATTGGCTTTCCCCCACAGAATGTGACCATAAGATGGTCTTTAGACAATACCCCAAAGTGAAACAAACCTAGAAGATTCTGCTCTTAAATAAAAAAAGTCAGGGATGTTTATTTCACTCAGGTCTACTTTATTCTACAAAGAAATCAAGACAATGGTGGCAAGATCATATGGGGGAAGAAATGTGCCTCTTGTGAATGGAATCACAGATTAGATTCAACATTCCCCAAAACGTACAAATTTAAGTTTGTTGTCAGTTCTCCTGTGGAGAGGAAAGAGAAACACATGAGATATTGAAGCCATAAGCATTTTATTAGCATCCAGACTTTACTAATGAACCCCCAAAATGTACCAGGTTACCTCCTTTACTGACGTATTTGAGAGGAGTGATTGCAATTTAGAAATATTTAACATAAGGAACAATGCTCATTGCATAAGGAACAATGCTTCAAATACAACACAGTTTATGGCCCTGAAAACATATTTTAATGGATTATTTTATTTAAAGGTGATGCATATTTAGACGCCTCCTGTCATAACATTGTAACTTGTTGCTTATTAAAATTATTCCATATATAATATACCACATATATTAGATGTTTGTTTTTATCCATGTATATTTTGCAAATAGTTAAAAGGAACTATATGTTTCTATATATTCTAGTACATAACTTATCATTTAACTTTTTTTGAGCTGATGCTACTATATCTTGCAGACAATTATTCTTTAAACTTTAAAGTACTGTAGGCTATTTAATTGTTGTTAGCACTCCAACATACACATTTTGTGGAGAAATCATACTCTGAAACAGAGCAAGTTCTTTAGGTTTTGCAGCTATTGTCCCCCTTTTGTATCAGTCATTAGGGACTCTAATGTATTTCAACTGTTGAAGCTGAACAATAAACATGCTACCAGATGCAGACTGGCATGCAGAGGAGGAGGAATGTTCCTTTTCCCTGGAAATAATAGAGCATACACTGTGAGATGGCTTGGTGATGTTTTTGTAGAGGGAGTGTAAGCAATAAATTAGTAGTTGGAAGTGGAATTAGATTACCCTTAAGTTTCCTTCCAATTCAGAGATGCTAGGCTTCTCTGGTTGACTATTACTACCAGAATATGTAGGGGTACAATGGTACCAGGGACTCCAAATCCTATGAATTGTGAGATTCCCATTCATCACACTCAATGTGAGATGACCCACATATTCCTTATGCCTTAAACCACTTCTTTAAAATGTGATACATTTGTCTTAACACAATTATTATACTTTAAATATAGAAAAGAAAAATGTTTCAATACTTACAGAACTTCATCACAAAAGAGGCAATCATTGTCATACGTTTTGCCATCAGATCCACAAATTGGTGCATATAATTCATAACACGATCTCACTTCTCCTGGTGGTAACTTTTTATACCTACTACAATCAACCTGAAAATAGATATTAAAAATCTTCAATTCCTTCTATCAAATTTTTATTCCCAGGATTTCGAATTTTCTAAGGAAGTTTAGAAGACTCTCAATGGATTCATTTTCTATTCTACTTGTCTGAGCTCATCTAACTTCTTTGAAATATATCAAGTATAGAGATGTTTTATATAAGATATAAAATCATGAGTGGTAGCTGGTAATTAAATAACCATTTATTAAATGTAGAATCCACCCACTGTAGTTAGTACTGGTTGATGTGTCAGTTCTTAATGCTCTTGGGACATTTGGTTTCCTGCTTTCTCTCTTTCACTTAAAGAGTTCTAAATGAATGCAAGTGTGAGATGCATTATAGAAATATGTCGTTTTAATAACGAGGACACAACTTTAACTATTGGTAACAAATGACTTGCTATACACATCATCAGCACATAGACAGATTTATGTTAACACTAGAGGCCCGATGCACGAAATTCTGGCAAGAGAAAGCCTTCCTACCCCCAGCTGCTGGCATTGGCTTCCCTCTGGAACCCGAGACCTGGGCTTCCCTCTGCCTGCTGACAGGTACCCAGGACCCAGGCTTCCCTCGCAGCCCCAGCTTTGTCCAGAAGGTTGTCCAGTCTAATTAGCATATTATGCTTTTATTATTATACACTGTAGTTGATAACCACTGTTTGAAATTCCTGGAGCAAAGCCATGGGGATGAGCCACTTGTGGGAGCAAGTACACAACTACTAAGCAAGAATTTTCTGGGTTTCTCATCTAAGAGCAAATTGAAAAGTGTGGACAGAAAAATCAAACACATTGGAATTCAAATCCTGACTCTCTGATCTTGGGACAATTATTTCGCCTCTCTGAGCCTTAGTTTCTTTATCTGCAAAATGAAGGTGACATACCTACATTGTCAGATTAAGTAACAAATGCATACCTGAGCAGATGTGTGTGAAATGCTTAGCACTACACAACATGAAAAACACTGAATAAATAATAGCTATAATTTCTCTCACTAGGCTTCCCTTCCAGGTCTGTACAAAATCCAGTTCTATATAGAAGACTGCATTCCCAGCTCTTTCTGCCCAAGAGTTCCAGACATGATATTTTACTAATTGTTTAATGTTTCTACTTGGATAACCTGAAATATGCTCAAAGTTAAAGTTGAATTCCTTCTCCCCTTCAGATATGTGCAATGAGTGAACTTAGTCATTCCTCTAGTCTTAGAGCTGAGCTGAGTGCTGGATATACAAATAGTAAGCATGCCGTGATAGCAGAGGAACCTCAAGTCTAGTGGAGCAGAACAGAAAGTGTAGCACCCCATGCTGAGGACACACAAGCATGATTTCACTTCCTCTCCTTGCCTGCTCAACTCCCAGTGCCAGAATTGGTGTGATGGTCAAATAGTGACCAGGAAATGACCAAGGCTAAATGCTCATTCATCCCTGTCATTCTCACACAGCTACTAAGTCGTGAAGGATGGCTTGAATTCAGGCCTGCCTGACTCCAAACTTATGTTCTTAACATTATTTTCTTTAATAGGTTAAAACAAAAGACTCAAAGACGTGAAAGGAGCTGCCTAGGCCACAGGGTCACACCGCTAAAAAGCTGGAGAGCTTGGACTAGAACCCATAGTGCCTGGCTGCTGGTTTAAAGTTTTTGCAGTCACACCTACATTTTCTTAATAACAGTCATGACTTAACATGAGCCATGAAGGAAAGCTTCACATGAGCCAAAATGTTCATTTTTTAAGTCAGAGAACAAAGAAACGTGTGGACCACTTGAAAATGGTAAGAATCAGGACTTGTCCTTACTGAGCTTTCCTATGCGTGGGTTCTGTGCTAAGTCTTTCCAAGCACTAGGGCTGTAAGTGTCACCTGATCAAAGACTTGGGACTGAAACCCAGATGCTGGTATCTAACCATTTTCCCCCCATCACCTCCATTTCAGAAAGGTCTGTGTACAGTTTTTGTATAAAAGCAGTTTTGAAACTTTAAAAAATAACTGTTCAAATGGATAGCAATGTAATTTTGTACAATGTCAAGCTTTCCTTACTGATACAGGCATTAAAATTACATAAAAGTAGCACTTTCAAAGCAAGACAGATGTACTGACCTTTTTCCTAGGTGGGGCACATTCTACATCTGTAAGAAAAACAAGTACAAGAAAAAATTAATCTCTGGAATAATCTAATCTCATTAGAATGCTAATATTTGATTTATGTTTCAGCTTTCTCAACCTGTCATGAAAAGTATAAGATTCTCTGTAGAACTTTTGTATCAGCATATCAAAAGTTAATGCACAAAACAGATTTTTGTTTTAGAGCACAATTAGAGTGCAGTCAAAAGCATGGACAAGCTGCTATAATAACGAGTCTTATTTCTTCCTATCATAATCAGAGTTTAGGAAATAGTAAGAGAAAACAATGGAGTTTTCTTTTTAGGAAGTGTGTGCTCTTTCGTAGCAGGCAGAGATGGCAGGGGTTGAGAATCCTAGGGAGTCAGATATTAACTCAATAGTGGAAGGAAAGTAACAGTTCATGCTGCCCAACAATGGGTTGGACTGCTTCATGAAGAAATCAGTCCCTGTAAATACTGATATCAAGTCAGAGTAGAGTCTGGATGAACACTTTCCAAAGTGGTTACACAAAATGGACTTGGTCTTAGTTGACCATTTAGGTCCAACTCAGTGCCTGAGATGATATGATTTAGTGATGTATTAGTAGAGACCAAACAAATGTGCCTTTTCCAAAACTTCCCTTATTATCTATGTGAAGTGTATACCCCAGAATTATGTGGGCAGAAGATGACAGGAGCTATTGGTATCAAGGGACGGGCAGTGTTATGAGGGAGATACTCACAGATTAGTGCCAGGGCCAAGAGCAGGAAAAAGGCTGTCATTCTCATGCTGCTGAAGAGGTGAAGGGCAGTCAGATGGAGGCAAAAGAAGTGACTTTCTGGTGTCTGCCCAGCCACTTGCATGCTGCTTTTATATTGTCAAGAGTTCCTGCCTCGATTGTGAAACACCTATTTGGATGATCAGAATCCTGGGAGGTCAGAAACATCTGCTGGGGATGGAAGTTCTTTTATTGTGAAAGACAGATGAATTTACATGACCGTTTAATAGATAATAGGACCCGATAAACCTGGCATTATTTCCTTTTCTCTTTATGTCCTTAAAAGTGTGAGTGTTTCACATCTGTTACACAATTTGATCTTCATAACAAATCTGTCACATAGTTATTACCGTTGCTTTTTGTTCTACAGATGAGGAAGTGAAGTTACAAGGAAGTTAAGTGATTTCACTAGTTTTACTGCATGTACTTGTACAACTTTTGCAAGAACTGTCATCAGCATGGCAGTTTATAGGTGTTGAAATATTTCCAGGATCTCCTCTTTACTCTCTAGTGTCAATGGAAAATGTTGCCAATTGAGACAGCAGAATGGGCACAGAGAAAAGGTATCAACTGCCAATTCTTGATTCAGCATAAACAAGCAATGACTCATACCCTTTAGGAGGGAGATAATTTTTCCAAGTATCCCACATTTGGGGATCTGGTACAACTGCTGTTTCCTGAGTTGGTGGAAGCTGCTGGGGGAGCAAGTCAGGCAGCTGAGATTGAGTTTGATTTCAGATATGAACATGGTAGGTGTTCAATATTCATTTTTACAAATTGAGAAATTGTGTTCAGAAATTAATTCCTATGCATTTTTCAAGTTCTGTGCCTTTGTACTTGCTTTCTGTTTCCCTGGAATTACCTGTCCCCTACCCAACCCACACACTCAGATGAATTACAACTCAAGGGGAGGCTTCTTCAACACCCTAGGCAGAATTAGACTGAACTTCCTCTATGGTCCCAGAGCAAGTTGGTAATGCTTATGACATACTGACCATGAATCAAGCATTATACTAATTACTGGGTATATAGAAATGTACATATAGTCCTGCCCTCAAGGAGTTTACAATCTGATAAGGACAGAAGAACACTACCACCAACTATTCAGGACAATTTAAATACAATGTAATACAAGATGCAAGGAAACAACAGGTGAGCAAATGATGAGTAGTCAGGGAAAGGCTCTAATATTTATTGTGTGTATCTTGTAGGGTGCTTTGTGTTATTTCACTTAATCATCACAACAATAGCCCCATATGCCAAGCACAGGGTTTAGGTACCCCCTCAAAGTTACACAGCTTGCATGTGACAGAACTAGTTTACAAACTAACTCCTGACTCCTCAGCCACTTCTCTGCCAAACCAAATTCAGAGAAGGTTTCACAGGAGGGCTACATTTGAGCTGAAACCAGAAAAGTAACAGCCATTTCCAGCAAAAGAAACTGTGCATGTACAGACACAGGGCCAGGGAAGAGGAGTGTTAGAGACAGTGTCCTTCAGAGATAATGGGAGAAGAAGAAGCTGGGTGGGTAACACCATGCTTAGGAGTCTGAATTCTATACCATAGACAATGGGTAATAGATGAAGGGTATTGAACAGAGAAATAATAGAATCAGATTTACACTATAGAAAGATTAGTCCAATATGATACCTAGTAATGACTTATATTGCATCCATTATAAGAGTGTATAATTATTTTTTAATTCGTCTTTACCTCCCCCTCTAGAGTTTGAGCTTTAATTGAACTGAACTCCATTTCATTCCGTGTGCATGTGATCATGTGTATATTTGTGTGTGTGTGTGTGTGTGTGTGTGCATTTATTTCTTGGCAGCCACTTGGGATTCATTGTACAAAACTTTCTCCTGAGCAACCAAATATGTATATTCCTCAGTTTCCTTTGAAAACTGAGACCTTATACCCCGATCTAAGACACAAATACAGACAGAAGTAAAGGTAAACTCTCTGGGGAGATTCTTTTAATGAGGTACAAAAAGAAGCCAGTAAGTCAGTTGGGCATGAGTTTGAAGGAAAGCACAACAACTTTCTCCACTCAACAAAGATGACTCCACATCTGCCCCTGCCCCCGTCCTCCCCTGGCACATCCCCCAGAGCCTCTGCCATGGTGAGGACAAAGGTCATCAGAGCCCAGGGATGATGAAGATGACACAGGATATCATTGCTCCCCAACCACGTCTATGGAGAAGTTAACATCTTCCTTCATGAAGAAACTGAACCTTTCCATCACTTTTCCTATAGGAAGACACAGGTAACAATTCATTAGCACAAGAGGAAATTTTGCATAATAATAGAGCTGAAAGGAACCAAAGAGATTTTGAGGCAGAACCTCATTTTTCAGGTGAGACAATGGAGTCTCTGAAAAGGAATTTACTTTTAAGAGGCAGAAGCAGAATATCCCTAGGCTGGTGAATCCTCCACCCCACCTGCTGCTTCCACTGATCCCACGGCCCAGGCTGGTCACCCAATATCTTAAAACTTCCAAGGAGGGATTCTGCCACAGGAAGTTGAAGTGCCTGCCCTTTAGCCTTTCCTGTTCAGCAGGACCTGTGATGGAGCTGGGTCCTGCTTTAGGAGGACAGCTTCTACCACACGTTCCTTCAGTGTCCTTGAATACAAGCTATTCTATAGGCCAAAGGCCCAGTGTGTGCAGGTTAGAGAAGTGCCACTTTGGTGAAGCAAACATTCCTGCATAGTAGTAAATATGTAGACATATCCTTCTGGGCTTAGGGCTTAGGGCTTAACTTGATATTTTAACTTTTTAAGATAATCACAAATATGAAAAAGATAAGATCTAAAATAAGTGGCCAAAATACAGAGGTCTAATAGAGGATTAACAATGAGCAAAGTGCACTTGCTGTAAAAATAAATGCTAAGTTGCCTGTTCTACACCAAAGAAGTGACATTTTTCTAGTTGTTTCCCTTCAAGAACACTGTGTAGGCCACACAAATTATGTAAAGAAATCATGCCCATGAGATGCAGGTCCAAGTGCTGACAGCTTGCATCCCCCTATTTTAAATATACTTTGATTCCAGGGAGGAAGGGAGAGGGAGCGAGAGATAGAAACATCAACAATGATAGAGAATCATTGATTGGCTGCTTCCTACATGCCCCCTACTCGGGTTCGAGTTAGCAACCTTGGCATGTGCCCTTGATTCGAATCAAACCTGGGAATCTTCAGTCTGCAGGCAAACACTCTACCCACTGAGCCATCCCCCTATTTTAGATAAAAGAAAAAATACTTGTGGTAGCCATATTCCCTGTATCCCTCTTAAGACTACAGATAATTAGAGCCACGAGGAAACTGAGGAAGATAAAGGCCCTCTAGCCACAGTTTGCCTAAGGAACAAGCTGTCTTATGGCCTTTTAGAAGTCATGTAGGATAATAATTTTTAATTTTTTTGTCTTTATTGATTTGAGAGCGAGAAAAAGGTAGACAAAGAGAGAGATAGAAACATCAATGGTGACAGAGATTCATTGACTGGCTGCCTCCTGCATGCTCCCCTAATGGGGATTGAGCCGAAACCTGGGCATGTACCATGACTGGGAATTGAACTGGTGACCTCGGTGCATGGGACGATGTTCAACCACCTGAGCCACATCAGCCGGGCTCAATTGTTTTTCAGTGTTGGGCTTAGGACCCTTCCTGCAAGCAAGATATTATATGGAACTCCACAACTGGAAATAGTCAAAAGCTGAACTTGGAGTTGGAGACCACCCCAGTTATCGCTTTAACACTTTAGGTGACTTCTGATTGCCTCTACAGTATCTCTGGTCTCTGGGGCAGCAATTTGAAAACTCATGCTATTGTTGGACTTCAACTAAGAGATAGGCGTTGGAGATTCCGTAATGAATGGTTGAGCAAATAATGGTGGCCCAACCCTGGCCTGACTACAAGGTAGTCAGTTTTCTATCCACACCTGCTGCTTCCGGGTGGGACTAAGTACAGCTCAGGGAGAGCTAAGCAGACTCATGGAAAGAAAAGAGGTTTGCAGTGGAGGGCACTGGCCCCAGCTTCTTCTCCCTCGCTGCCCCCATGAGGTACTCACAAGCTCTCAATGCACAAGTGGCATTCATTCCCATAGGTGATGTAGTCAGAACCACACACAGGCAGGTATGTGATGGGGCAAGGGATAGCCACCACTGGGTACTTCTTGTAAATGCTGCAGTCCACCTGTGACAGACACAAGGGGAATGTTCTGCATTGCTCCTGGATCCCAGGCTAGGCTACCCTGGCCTCTATTGTATAGGAAGCAAAATACCAACCTAGAAGTTCCAGCTCAGATATTCTGATGCTGGTGTCGCTACTTTAAGCACTAATGTCACTGTGACTAATACCAGTTACACTGGCACCACTTCTATTATGACTTGTGCATGCAGTTAACAATTCCTGAGCATTTCCAGGCCAGGCATTAAACTTAAATCTTACAGGAATTTTGTTTAATCTTCAGAACAACTGAATAGAGTAGGTTCTACTATTACCCCTATTGACAGGGTTGGGGGAGATGAAGGCTTGGAAGAGAGAATTTGTATAACATAAAAGCTAGGAAGTGGTGAGGTTGAGATCTGAATCCAGAGTCTGTGCAATTAAGCAAGATCCTACCTCTGAAATGTTGTCCTTTCCATCAAGACTTCACCAGTCTCTCAACTGGAAGTCATCTCTCTCTTTTCTAACTCGGGAATAATTTTAAGTCTATGGTTATTCATGTCATACTTCTTCAAACAGCAGAGGAGATTTCTTTATGTGTGTCTGCCTCCACTTTTTATCACCCTAAACATACTGACTTAATGCTACATATATACTTGGTAATTATTTGTTGACTATGTGACAGTCAATAGTAAGTGAAATGAAAATGTAATTCAATATACTCACGGTTCTTGAAGACAGACTAGCAGCTTCTGAAAGAGAAGTAGAGATAGAAATATTACTATAAAAGCAAAGTCTTGAAGTCTCATTAATTAATGTCATTTCGATTCCAGCGATTAAGACTCTATGTTTTCTCTGGCAATAAGTCTCAGCACACACCCCATTCTTATGCAAAAATTTCAGCTGTTTGCAAACAGTCATCAGGTAAACCCTTGGTTCAGGCAAGGGAATTACCCAAATCTCCTCCCTTCCTTACCAGGGGACACTTCTGGAGCTCATTGTGACATTGGTAGTGATTTAAAGTCATATCGCAACAGGCAGTATTACAGCCACCATTGCCAAGAACTGAAGCACCATCTTGGATATTCTTCCCCTTCTAATTGATATGAAGGGTTGCAATATCATTTTAAGGTGTTTACATCTTATTTTATTTTTTTAACCATATAAAAAGTCTAATTGTTGATCCTGGAAAGTAACAATTGATGCTGCCCAACAATGTCTTAGTTGACCATTTAGGTCCAACTCAGTGCCTGAGATTGATTTAGGGAGGCATCCAAGTTGTTCTGCATCTTTGCTCAGAGGAATAGTATCCAATAACAGGAATAGTATCCAATATTGTATAACAACTTCCAATGTTCTTATGAAGAAAAGAGTTCATTTCTTTGTTCCATGGATTTTTTCCCAAAAATCCTTGAATGGGAAGACACTAGAGCTAAGCCCCCTACCCTCTCAATTCTATTAGGGACATAAGATTCTCCATTCCCAGGCCAGGGCTGTTTCTTTTCTAAACTAGTATGCATTTGATTCTAAACCCATATAGTTAAAATCAACACTACCAGACACTTCTCTCAGATGCTCACTTCCCAGGAAAGGTTATTTGGAAAAAGAAGCTTAATGGTTGTTCACTCTCTACCCTTCCCTCACCTGAGCTGCTGCAGAAGTAGGTCACTGTGTACAGCAGGAGGAGGCCCCCAATGATCTTCATGGTGGAGGTGGCTGCTATGCAAAGGCTGCTCAGGCTGTGACAGCAGCTGTATCAGCCATGAGGTAGGAAAGGGGCCATGTTTATATGGCAAGCCTGGCTTCCCCACCTCTCCTCTGAGGTCATCCTGAGTCAATGCTGCCTTTGAGAGGCTCTCAAAGCACAATGTCACACCCTGGGTGGTGTGGCAGTCCTTGTCACTTAATTGCTACTTCCTATATGACCAACACATTAGTTATTTGAGGTGAGAACTATTTTTCTGTCTGTCCTAAAGGTGGGAACTGTTAGAACTCTAAACCTCTTGTATTAGAAGAACTTGACTTGGCCTAGTTATGAAATAAGTGAAAATATCAAATTTTCTTTAGTTCACAAACACCCAGATTAGACAGATCATACTTATGTTTATATTTTGGCTTCTGGGAAACTATAGTTTTATTTTTGAGGCAATAAACCTATGAAGCAGGCTGGGACCTGGTGGAAGAAACAGTGATTTTAGCATTTATGAAGTTTGGAGAAGAGTGTTGACATTTTCTAGCTGTGTGTTCTTGGGTAAGTCATTCATGAAGCTACCAGGAACACCGGGTTATGTTGTGGTAACATATAACCCAAGGTGTACGTGGCTCAGAACAAATTATATTTTTAAATTAAGCTGAACATGTAAGGTGGTCAACTAATGGTCCCGCATTATCTTCAACAGGTCCCAGGTGGGCAGAGTTATCACTATTTGAAATGTTGTTCATTGTCAAGGTTAAGTGAAGATGTGTTCTTGAGGCTCTCCGTCTTCAGAAATTAAGTATTTCAGTCCAGAGGTGACTCCACTGCCACTTTCCCTCACCATCAGGTGGGCTGCTCCAATCATAGAGGATGTGGAGTATGTTGTTACCTTGTCCTTGGACAACCAGATGGGGGAGAACTGAAAATAGTTTGCAAATGACACAGAATCTATCCCAGAACTTTAGCTGCATTTCATCTCGATTGAGAACTATTACTTGCCACAATAGAGTTCATATAATTGGTGTCATGTACGTGAAAATCCAAAGTGCAGTGCATGTAATTGTAATTGTGATGATGACGATGATTACTGATGAGCCAAGAGTTTCTGCTACAGGTTTCTGACATTAGCTTATAAACTGCATTGGGCCAAATGGCTGTTGTTTGTCTACTGAGTTTAAGGGCATATGAATGAATGAAAACCTGGGGGAAGTCAGTTTACTCTTTTCCCCCAATGCTCTGCCAGGTAGGTTTATTTTAGTACATTCTGAAACACAATATCTACAAAAGATTATAAGCTAATAAATTACATTGAATGACTCTCTAAGTTTTTGAATCTTACACCTGTTTGGGGATCAATGTAATCTAGTAGTAAGAATATAGCCATGGCCCAGCTGGTGTGGCTCAGTGGTTGAGTGTCAACCCATAAGCCCAGGTTGCAGGCTCAATCCCCAGTAGGGGTCATGCAGGAGGCAGCTGATCTATAATTCTCTCCCATCAATGATGTTTCTATCTATCTCTCCCTCTCCCTCCCTCACTCTGAAATCAATTAAAAAACATATATTTTTTAAAAATAATTTGGGCATGACCCTGTGGATTTTATTTGTGATCTTATTTTAAATATATGTTGACTCTGTGACTTTGAGTATATAGGTTAAGCTCTGGGTATTTTAGTTTCTCATCTGTGACAGAGAAATAATGTTTTACCTCACAGAGTTGTTTCAGGGTTAAATGAGATTATATATAAATAATTGTGTGTGTGTGTGTGTGTGTGTGTGTGTGCGTGCGCCAATATCATAATTAGAGCTTGATATATGGTACTTAATTATAGGGAATGTGAGCTTCATGATAACTCATGAGGAAGGAATTTGTATGACCCTTATTGTACCAGTGAGTAAGTTGAGGCTCAGAGGATTTAAATAATCTCACCCAAGACCAAGTTATGTATTAATGGAGAAAACTGTTTTGAGTTCAGTCATTGAAAAGAAGCAAAGAAATTATCCTAATAAGAGATTTTTGTAAGTTTTATTATTTCTATGAACTTGTGAAGAGAATGAATACTGAAAAAAAGCCATTATATTTCAAGAAGAAGAGTCTTCACTGCAGTTTGAAAATACAATTTGAACAAAGTGGGGTGGGAATGGAATCAATGGATGACCAGGGTAAAGTGGAAAGATAAGGCTACAATATTTTTTTTAGATGTGTGATAGTAAAGGGGAGGAGGAGAATGGAAGAGGCAAGTGCTTCAGAAAGGTCTAAGCTAGACTGTGCATGCCTTAAAGCCAAAGGGAAGAAGAACTTTAAAATACATGATGAGGGTGCTTAATTAGAGGAATTAGAAAAGCAGGAAATAAGATGAACAACACAGATTGAAGCACCATTCCCTCTGATACAGAGACAGAGAAGACTAGATGAATCTAAAGAAGATATTTTGAAAGGTTGAGGGAGAAGGATGTGGAGAAACCCATGGTGGGTTGGGTCCAGGTTTTAAGTTCTGATGGTGACTCTGGCAGTGCAAGATTTGGGTTGGTCTGGAAGCTGGAGAAGGATGGAGAAGGCTTGGCACAGACATCAATGGGAGCATGTCAGAGAGTCAAATGGGCTATAAAAATGAACGGCCACTAGACAAAATAGGCACTAGATATTAGCAGGTCCTGGCAGTACCATGCTGAATACTTCTGTATGGTACTGAGTGAGAAATGCAAAAAAGGGATTTTGTGGACAGGAAGTGTGTACATCAGAGACTTGAGGGGGAGCCATAAAGACTGTGGTCGGCTTCGAAGAGTGTTAAATGTTCAAGAACATTCTGATGAATTATGCAAGGTGTGAGCATTTAAGGGTTTAGAGGTCAAGGTTTGGGCTTTGAGTGAACTTAAATAGGTGTGGGCAATATGAACTTGAACAATTGTGTATGGAGGCAGTGTCTAGTAGGCCAAGTTTCAGATGAATTTCTCAGGGGCAGGGCTAAGATAATGATCCTCAGGGTTATCTCAAGATAAAACAGATGAAGAATGGGTGGAGACAAAGGTCTTTGGGTTTTAAAAGGTGAGGAAACGTGAGGTCAAATGATCAAGTGTGAACTGTTTTGTAGTTTGGCAGGTATTCAGACACAGAGAACATTTTCAAGCTGCACATTGAGCCACAAAGTGTAGAGGGTCCTTTGGGAGTGAAAGATAAGTCTGTGAAGAAAAACAAACAAACAAAAACTGTACATTTTATGCCAGGGAAAGTTTATTCCTCCTCATATTCCTGCAAGGGGCCAAAACTGGAGGCCTTGTGAGAGAGGACCACTACAACAGTGTTTCCACTCCAGGGAAGGCAGGACAGAATGAAAAACATAAAAATAAAAACAAAGGTATGAAATAAGAAGAAAGTTTGAGAGTGTTGAATCCTTCATTTCTTTCCCAGTGGACTTGGGGTGCCACAGGGAAGAGAAAGGTGACCCATTAGAGGGTAAGACACGTGTGAGAGAATTAAATTGGAGCATGGCTTGAATGAAGAGTTCTGGGGTTAGTTAGCTGGAGGGAAAACAGCATCACAGCTGGGCAGGAATCCAAATACAGAATAATGCCTGTTGTAGGAAATGGACATAATAATATGAAAATCAACCATGTAATAAGGGCTTACTATGTTGCAGAGCTCTGCTACACCTGCTGTGTGCATGATCTCATTTAAGGCTTACAATAATCTTATAAAATAGAGCTGGTGTTTGTCCTGTTTTTTAAAGGTAGCAGTGGCTTAGAGAAGTGGCTAGTTTAAAGTTAAGAGCCAATGCTTTTAGTAACTCTGATGTATTTTCATCACATTTAACTTTTGAGATAGATTTGGAGACACATTGAACATTGGAATAACAGGAGTGGACCTGGCAGAATCATGGGTGAGTACCATCTGGACTGAGGGATGGGGACAGGGGATGATTGAGAGTCAGGACACAAGGGTTCTTTCCCTGTCCCCTGACCATCATCTATCAGAGGTGCAATGTGTGACAGTCCCTTCTCCATGTTGTGCTTCCTGCTTCCCAAACATCTAGTGAGATTAGCCTAGGTGGCTGCTTCAAGTTCTCCAATTAAAAATTAGTATTCTTGGATACTAACTTGTACGAATGATGAATAAAGCTGATTTGGGTTGAGTGGCAAGAAGTTGGAATTCCCCTATGTATTTAGGTTTTTATTTCCTAATTGCTGCACCAGCCCACCCCCAACCACCAGGCTCCTTCCTTTCTGGCATCCAGCAGAGACTCCATTCAACACCCTGCAGGCAAGGACTTCTGGTGACAGTTTTAAAATCCATGGTCCAGATTTGGCTGCACTTGCTCTAGCCATTTGTCTGTCCTCTTTTCCCTCCCTTATGTGATGATGCCTTTACACTCCAGCTCCTTTCTTATATTCTTGTTTTCAGTTTTTGATGTAGTCCCTACTGTGATCATGCCTCTGTGTTCAGTGAGGCACAGTGACATTTGCATTTTGATCTTGTGTCTAGCAGGAGTTCATTCCGATTCTCTTGGGATAAGGAAGTTAGCACATGCAGGAATATTATTTTTTGGTTCTCCTCAATTTTCTTTGAATGATTAAGAGTAAATAGTACCAATCATGGAACTATTGAATTGAACAGTAATGATTTTTTTCCTATTGGTTCCTGTTGCTTCTAGATGACCGCACACTATCTGGATCTAGACCACACACACACACACACACACACACACATACACACACACCTCCCATCTCTTATTAGTAAAATAATGTCTAATTTGTTCAGTAGTGAAGGGAACACCTGTAGCCCCAGTCAGCCAACATTAGTGAATATATTAATCTGCTAAGGCCGCCAAAACAAAATATCAAATATTGGGTAATAGAAATTAATGTTCTGCCTGGCTGGCATGGCTCAGTGTTCGAGCATCTACCTATGAACCAAGAGGTCATGGTTCAATTGCAGTTAGGGCACATGCCCGAATTGCAGGCTAGATCCCCAGTGTGGGGCGTGCAGGAGGCAGCCACTCAATGATTCTCTCTCATCACTGATATTTCTATCTCTCTCTCCCTTTCCTTTCCTCTCTGAAATCAATAAAAATATGTTAAAAAAATAAATATATTAATGTTCTCACAGTTCCGGGTGTTGGCAGGGCTGGTTTGTCTTAAGGCTTCTCTCTTTGGCTTGTAGACAACTATCTTCTCACTGTGTCTTCACATGACCTTTGCTCCATGTGCAGAACCCCTGGTGTCTCTTCCTTTCTAATAAGGATTAAAGTACTATTAGATAAGGGCCCCACCTTTATGACTTCATTTAACCCTAATTACCCATGTAAATCCACGATTTCTAAAGATAGCCATGCTAGGAGTTAGGTCTTCAACACTTGAATTGGGGGAGACACAATTCAATCTATAACATTCTAGCACAGCGGTTCTCAACTTGTGGGTCGCAAACAATGAAAATACATCCTGCATATCAGATATTTACATTACGATTCATAGCAGTAGCGAAATTACAGTTATGAAGTAGCAACGAAAATAATTTTATGGTTGGGGGTCACCACAACATGAGGAACTGTATTAAAGTGTCATGGCATTAGGAAGGTTGATAACCACTGTTAGCGTCTGTACTCCCACCCCCAATTTCATATCTTTCTTACTTGCCGAGAATCATAGACCTTTAATCTTTAAGACACTGGTATCCCATGATAAGTTAACTAGTATTTCCTGACTAAAGGATTCTCTGGTCAACCAGATTTGGGAAACCCTGAATACTCAATTTCATTTGGGGAATTACTTATTAAAGGCTCCATTATTATTATTTTTTTTTGCAATACAGATTTTTCCCCTACTTTTTTAAAACTCAATTTTTCCCAAACTTAATTTGCCACAGTTTATTATTTTACAGAACATTAATAACATCTAAAGAGATGTTAGTGTTTTCTTGGACATTAAGAAAGGATTTACTCCAATTTCCCCTAATGTCATAATATCTAATATATAGACGTGTTACCAAGTAAGATGACTGCATTTTTGTTCCGCTTAGATTGTTCAGAAATTTTTTTCAAATTCAAAAGAACTCCATGTCTATATGGCCTCCAGACATTCTAGTTCTCTACAATGGAGCCCAACAGAATGAATCTGCTCTCTCTTTCTAAGAAGATCCCTTCAGATATGTAAAGGCAGCTCTAGAGTGCCTAGAAAGGCCTTTTTTCTCCAGATTGGGCAAATCAGCCCCTTTAATATTTCCTTTATAGCATGTAACCCTGTAAGTCCTCCTGCCCTGACATATTAACATACCATTACTTAGCGACAGTCAGACACAGTAACAATCAACCTCATCACTTCTCTTCTCTGTCCAGTTTTCCTCACTGCAGGTTCACAGGTGAACAAGACAGACAAGGACTCTACTTCTTGGAACTTACTTTCTTGTAGAATGAAAAGAAAACATAATTAAATTATGTAATCAATGGTTTCATATGTTGACAAGTATTCAAAAGAAAATATATCATGGTATGAGGCTAGAGAATGACATGGAGATAGGGGACAAATTAGATTGAGTAATCAGAGAACTTCTCAGAGGAGATGATATATTTGAACAGATACCCAAAGGATGAGAAGCCAGCCTAGAGATTCCATTTTCTCCGATTTCACTGTTATCTAATATGGGTATTTTCCCTTAAAACTTGTAAGTCAGACAAGCGCTAGCCTGTGTTTTCTGTGATTATTGTAAATGTTTGTACTAAATTCCATGCAAGATTGGATTTAAAAATTTTCACCTAGTTTTCTTTTTTAAATTACCTTTTCTCCATGTTTCTCTCTTCTTATTATTTTCTATTATAAGCTTTTGTTATGGTGATTTTAATTAGAGTATGTGTCTAGGAGTTCATGGTCTCAAATATTTATTTAGTGTCTCTTTATTGAACTTCTATTATTTGCCTCACTTGTTATTATCTGCCTTTGTTTTATTCATTGTCATCACAGCATTCCTTACTACCTGCCATTGCCTGTTCCTCTCCCTGTATATTATTCATCTCTCATCACTAGAATGCAGGTTCCACAAGAAAAGGATCCGGCCTGTCTCGTTTGCTTGCTTAATCCAGCACCTAGCACAGTGCATTGCATAGAGTAGAGACTCTCAACAAATAATTACTAAATGAACAAGGAGTCCTTAGTTAAAAGGTAGAGGAACACAGAATGCACCCAGCATTTGGGAGAAATAATCTGTTCTGCATCAGTGAATTAAAAAAGAAATGCTTACTTAACTGGAACTTCAAGTAATTCAACCATTTTAGGATAATTTTAAACTTCAATAAGAAGAGCAAATTGTGAAATGTTTAACACATCCTCCTCTACTTTTCCCCCCAAATGATTCAGAATTGTCTTTAAGTTGAAACCATTATATAGCCTGACTGAACAAGGGCCTCTTGCAGAGCTACCTTCAGTGGCAAAAGGCCACAAGACGAATGTACCCAATGAGCTGACAGAGAACCTCTACCTACTTCTCTGCAGCTGCTACCACCATGTCATCAATACAAGGGACCCACCAGTCCTGGTATTGTCCAAATGTAATTGAGAAAAGAATTTATCAGCTAATCAAAACTTTAATCCATTGAGGTTATGCCTAAATACTTTAAGATGCATACTACCTAAATGTAGCATGTCCAGACCATGTAGCATGAAATAATAAAAATAATAAATATATTTGACTTGAGAAATGACTGAAGTAAATGGAGAAAAATGATTTGAGTATATATTGATTAGAAGACAGAATATTCATCTTCTACTGATAACTGTGAGTAAACTGTTCTGTCATGAAAGGATCTGATGGTTGAAAGCACCATAAATGTAAGTTTTGATTCAAGGCAAGCAGTGCTTCCTAATAATCATACCTCTATAGTGTTATTTATACTTTATCAGGCAGTGAATTTCCCATTAGTGGGAAATCTGGGTACATGCTATCCCATTAGGAATATTGTGGAAGAAGTCACAGATTGTTTATATGATCTCTGAGTCCTCTATCCAACTCAGAAAGCCAATGACTACCTGAATTAGGCTCTCAGTCAATGCATTTTGGGTTTAATTGACCTCACTTTACTCATGTTTGATATAGTGACAAAGACAAAGCAGTATGCATAGCAATGCTAATTATATAAATGTTATATAACTTTTATTATCCAAGTTAAAATTCTCATTGTAGAGATAAAACAAGTTAGCCTAGAGAGAAGTTACCTCCCCAATGTCACTTCCTCAGTAACATCACTACTTGCACTTTCAATTCTTCCAGTTGTTGAGGACATGCTGAGGAATGGAGGGACTCAGTCTAGAAAACAGTTCTCACCACACTGATGGGAATGTAAAATGGTACAGCCACCATGGAAACAGTTTGGAGGTTCCTTTAAAAATTAAGAATAGTACTTATCCAGCGATCCCTTTTCTATCCAAAAAAATTTGAGAACATTTATTTGTAAAGATATATGCACCCCTATGTTCATTTGCAGTATTATTCACAGTGGCCAAGACATGGGAACAACTGGTGATGATTGGATAAAGAAGATGTGGTACATATACACAATGGAATGCTACTCAGCCATAAAACAAGATGAAATACTTATATTTTTGACAACATGAATGGATCTTGAGAATATCATGCTAAGCAAAGTAAGTCAGAGTGAAAAAGTAAAAACAGACACATATGATTTCACTCATGTGGATATAAAACTGAAAACAAACGAACAAACAAAAACATAGATACAAAGGGAAAGGACAGAGGTAGAAAAGGGTAAAGGGTTCAAATATATGGTGAAGGAAGAAAACTTGACTTTGGGTGGTGAATACACAACTATATAGAGACTGACGCACAAAATTCGTGCAAGAGTAGGCCTTTGCAGCTCTGGCTGCCTTAGCCCTCGTGGCCCTCACTGCCTTGTGGCCCCGTCCCCTGCCCACTGGTCATTCCAGAAGGTCGTTCCGCCATCCAGTCTAATTAGCATATTAGCTCTTTATTACATAGGATGGTGTATTATAAATTGCACACTTGAAAGCTATATAATTTTATTAACCAATGTCTCCCCAATAAATGTAATAAAATAGAAAAAGAAAGAAAATAGTTTTCAAATGTAGACGTGCACTAGAATCACCTGAAGAATTAACACAGAACACAGAAGCCCAGGCTCTTTAAAATAGGACAGGCCTGGGCCTCTATATACAAGAACTTGTACAAAACCAAGGAAGGTAGAAGCGGTAAGAGGAGGAGGGTCCCTGTTGCCAGCTGAAGTAGACTGTGGATTAGCTGGAAAGTAGAGTTGTAGGACCTCCTCTGGAAGATAACTGGTTAAATCAAGAACTTGTCAAACTAAGAAGAGACTGACACCTAGTGGCAACAATAGGTAATGACACAGAGCACACAGAAGCCCAAGTTTTTCACTGTTCATTTCCCCAGCCTGAAATGTAAAAATAACATGAACTCCCTGTATTAACCAAGACATTTAAGTTTAAGTGACAGGTTGTAAGTAGGATTAAGCAAAAAAGAAAAAGGAATTTATTGACCAATGAAATAGGAACGATGAGATGGAGTGAAAATTAGGTATGCTGGAATCAGGGGAATCACATGTTATCAATGCCTTCTAGCTCTCCCTAAAACATGTCTGCCCCCCAAAACTCTAGGCTATCCTTCTCCCTCTTCTTATTAGCACGTGGAAAGTTTTCTCTCCTAATGCAGGTGGGCTTCACTCATGAATATCAGGTAGAAAGTCTCAAACAGCTGTGTGAATTATTTTCTCTTTTGCTCAGGTGTTTAAGTGAGATGAGAGGGGCAGGGCCAGACCTTGCAAATAAGCCTGCAATCTGCAATAAATTTAATCCAGGAGAGTGTTGGGTAAGCCCACCTGATCACAGATCTTAGATTAGTGGTTCCCAACCTTTTTTTGGCCATGCCCCACCTAAGCATCTCTAAAATCCTGATGTCCCCCTGTGACATATAATTCTTATTCAAAAAGTGAGCTCCTATTCTTGTGAAGGAAGCCTAAAAGACCATTAACTTGGTCTAAACAAGCTTCCAAAGAATATGGCACCCATGAAAGAGAAAAGTAAAAGAACAAAAGGACAGTTGAAGTACTGAGGAAGAAATCACTAAGAAACTTAAAAAATAATATGAAGTGATATGAAAAAATAGCAAATAGCAAATAAAGTTTCAAAACATATAACAGAGACCGAAATGCATAGATATGTCACAATATACATTTATATACTGTATGTGAGGCCCCTAGAACCATAAGAAATGCAAAAAAGTCACTGTAAATAACTAATTCTCAAATTGTCCCCCTTAAAAATCAAATTGCCCCCCCCCCGCCGTAAGACATGTGTCCCATGTTGGGAACCACTGTCTTAGACCCACACACAATGAAAGCTGACTTTAAACAATCGGCACCCAGAGATGAACACTGAACACCTTTTTTGTTATAATGTTTATTCGTAATAAATGCAGTATTTAGTTCTCCATTAGCTTAATTTTTCCCCAATTTTATTACAAATTTGGATGCAGCATAGACAGGCATGTTATTTATTATACAGCCTCAAATTCCAAGAGAAATGATTTTCAGAATTAAGTAATGAAAAGAATAAATGAATGGAATACTCTATTGCACATGCTCACATTTTCCATAGTGACCAAACTTAATACGATGACCAAATTCCCTAAAGAGAAGACAAAAAAAGATTAGTATCACAAGGAAAGTGGACATTGTTACACATTCTCTTATCTTTCAAATGTCATCCTAAGAAAGAGAGATGCTTTTACAGTTGCCTTTATACCCATCTCTTCTCCATTCCTGCTTATCACCACCACAGCTTGCCTATTCCTCCTCTATGTCATGATTATTCAAAGTTTTATGTGAAATTTTTCAACAGAGAATCTTTCATCCCCTAACCCATTCCTATTCTGATACCTTTCCATTCAACATAGCAATGCCAGATTTTTTCTACCAGGAAGTAAAAAATAACTACAATAATATGATGCACAATTCACATAGTTCACACACTCTGCTCAAATTCTCACTAGGTTTGCATGCCAATAGCTACAGTCTATTTTCTAATATTTATATTTTCCAGAAGTTAGCCTCTGCCTAACTTTCCATCCTTATATATCACTGTTATCTAAATATTATATATTTGGATATATTTATGTAACATTATATAACATTCCTTTCAACACAATTTTCTCTTTGTTTTCCTAAACACATTGCACATTTTATCAATTCCCAATGTTTTCTCAAGCAATGAGCCCTGTGTAAATTGCCTGTTATATTTTCTTTTGCATTTTGTTGTTTTGTTGAATGTTCACTACATTTAAAAAAAAGAAATCACTATATATTTAGTCTGTCTGCAATCTTTTGTGAATAATAGTGGCTATTGAAAAAAATCCCATGCATTAGTAAATCCAGCTCCTTGGCTAAGATTATTTGACATTTCTGTGAAGAAATATATAGGAAAAATGACATTTTAACTGGAACTTACCACTGAGCAAGACAAAAGAAACACTCATTCTGAAAAGTGTGGCCGTTTGAAGCACAAACAGGGGCAGCTATAGGAGGGCATTCTGGTTCATCTGGTTCATAAAGGAGATCCATTGGGAAGTACATCTTACATGGGGGCTGCAAATAATATAAAATATCATGTAGGTAATGATTGATAGATTTCTTCTATTTATTCCTATCCTGCCACTACTGCCCCACATAGAAATAACATCAATTATTACTAGTCAGTTGATCTTTTATAAGGATTTTCTCTGTTTTGGTCTATGGTCAGACAGGTTTTTTTTTTTTTCTGACAGCAGTGCCTTTGCTCATCCCACCATTTCTTCAAGTATGAGCATTATAACATCTCAGCTTCAACCCCAAATGCAAAGCCTTCATTTAAACTAGGAGTACCAATGCCAGAAGCTCACTATAAGGAGTATGTGAGCTAGAGGACAGGGTGAGGGCTTATCAGAAACAGACTTATAGATACAGAGAACAGAGTGACGATGCTTGCCAGGGGGAGGGATTTTTGGGGACTGGGCAAAAGAGGTGAAGGGATTAAGAAGTACAGATTGGTGGTTACAAAACAATCATGGAGATAGAAAGTACATGACAGGGAATATCTATGCTAAATTAGACCAGATGACCTTGCGGATGAAGCCGGAGCTGCGAGGGCCAAGGCAAGCCGACGCGGCTGCGAGGGTCAAGCCCCTTGCATGAATTTCGTATATCGGGCCTCTAGTCATCAATAATATTATAATAACTATGCATAGTGCCAGGTGGGTACTTGAAAATTTAGGGTGATCATTTATGTAACTTATAAGGTTGTATAAGCACGATGCTGTACACCTGAAACTAATATAAAATAATATTGAATAGCAACTTTAATTGAAAAATAAAATTTAAAAAAAGATTTAGGGTTTATAGGGTTTATATTGAGACTGGAAATAATTCCTGTATATACCATGGTTTAGCCTTGTGACCTTGAACAAGTGACAGGTATGGCTTCATTTAATGCTCAGAAGTATATTTTCCTACTATCGTGCTTATGTTACCTGGGTGTAAATATAAGTCTGGAGAGGTTAAGATACATGTCCAAGGTCACACAAATATTTCCATTCTACTTTACCACTATGAAGTTTTAGGGCTCTTGTGTTAAGAGAGTGATCAGGTTAGAATCAGAATTCAGAATTGAGAAATTTAAATTTACTGGAGGCCATTTAGCGGGGTCCGGCGGTCTCAGTCCTGCAAATAAAGACACAAGAGATTAAAAAAAGTTTTCCATAGAATATGATTTCACTTATTGAAGTTACTAACTGAATAAAGAAGCATAATTTAATTACTCATTTGCACAAAATTATACAATGGAATTTATGAGTGGTAACTACTTTATATATTTATTTATTCTTTCTTTTATTTCCACAGTCCTGACTTCATTTATAAATTTGCTGTGTCATTGAGAAAAGAGTAAAAACCTTTCAGGATTGTACACATAATGTGCCAACTATATTATTTTCATTAAGTAACTTGGCTTTTGTTGGCTTTAGTGTCATCTTCACTGTAAGTGGGATAAGTATATGGCTCAATATGGCTTGGCTGGGTGTGGCTCAGCAGTTGAGCACTGACCCAGGAACCAAGAGGTCACAAGGTTTGGTTCCGGTTGGGGCACATGCCCAAGTTTCGGGCTCCATCCCAGGAGACAGCCGATCGATGATTCTCTCTCACTGATGTTTCTATCTCTGTCTCCCTCTCTCTTCCCATCTGAAATCAATAAAAAATATATATATTGTAAAAAGTTCAACATGATACAGTAAATAAAGTATTAGGCTTGTTCCTATCAAGAGGCTGAATTAAAGATGACAGTGAATGATGAGAAAACCTAGGAGTTCCCTGAGCCCTGGAGAGGCTGAGAGATTCAGTGAACTGGTTTGCGTGAGTGGTGCTGGTGTTGCCTGGGGATAGAGGATGACCAGCTGGATGTGGGGGAATGAAATAAGATCTATTATAGTTCTGCTCTTCCTTATCTCTCACCATCAGATGATATTTAAAATATCCAAGAATACATGTTTCAAATGAGAGTATTATGCTAAGTAAAATAAGTCAAACAGGAAAGGACAGAAACTATGATTTCACTCACATGTGGGATATTAAATAAAAAGTAACAAACGAACAAACGACAACAAATTCAACTGGTACCTATCTATAGCATGCTATTGTTTATGTAAGAAAGTAGGAGGAATAATAAAATGTACATATATACGTTTATTTGAGCAAAAAAAATACAAAGTTTGATAAAGTAGAATCTAATGAGATTGGGTACATGCCAGATGATGGTGGGATTGGACTAAAAGGAAAAGGGTATGGAGGCAATGACATATGTTTGAACCTAAACTTTTGTTCATTTTCTTTATGTTAAAAATAATTTTGAATTGCCCTTATGATTTTTCTTGACCCATGCATCATGTAGAGGCATGTTACTTAGTTTTCAGATAGTGATGTTTCTAATAATGATGCCCAATTGATACCAATTTGCATTATCAAGCCCAAAGGCCCATGTTTCAGCAAAACATTTTCCATCCATTCATGTTATTCTTTTTCTTCCCTACAACTAAAAGAAAATCAGATGTTTCTCTCCCAAGACCCACACATTTGCTTACCTGAAAAAACAGTAGGTGCCCAAGTGGAGGAGACCAAGAAAAATATGATCACGCATGGAAAGGCAGCCATTCGATCTCATTTAAAGTCCTGCTTGGGTGAGGCCTGTGAAAATGCTCAGGAGAGTTAATTCCTAATCCCTTGCACAGCTGGCTTTCCACAGATGGACTAACCCAGCACCCTGCGGTGGTGCCATTTCCAGACACTTGGCCATGGCTGTCTCACCTTGTCCTGGTTTCCAGGGATTCAGACCAGACAGGGCCCTTCTGTTCTAAATAAGGAAAGAAAACAATTAAAATAACTTTTTCTTTTTTCTTTACCAGCAGCCGGTGTGTAGTCCCCGTCCTGGTTTGGAAGAGGAATCAGGCTCAGCGCTTTCACAAGGGGTGACCTCAGGCATGTTACCTACAAACAGGCTCACCCTAAAATAGATCCTCTCCACTATACACTCCTGCTAGGGAATGAAGACTATAAGAATTTTTAAGAATTCAGAAATCACAGGTGTGAACTCAGGTCTGTCCTGCATCATCAGGAAAACGTCATTTTATAATGCAAGTCATTTGATTCCCAGGGACCAACCAATTTCTCCCACACTGAAGTCTTCCTTTTCCTAATGAAGTTTCTTCTTCCAGGCCAGTTACCTGCACTCAGATACAAGGAATGAATTAAAATTGGAATTGTTGGTCCTGGGGCATAATTATGTATATCTTCCCTGATGCAAGAATAAGTATATACAGCTATAGCTAGATCTAGAATTAATTTTTATGATTTTTATAAATTATATGACTCATATATAGGTACACAATGGTTTTTATGACTCATATGCAGATACTCATGGATAGATATGACATATGATATCTATATCTATATCTATATCTATATCTATATCTATATCTATATCTATCTATCTGAGTGCAAATTCAGGCTTCAACCTCTCTTAGAAATGTGAGCCTGAGAAGCATGAACTTTATAGGATATTGAGAAGATCAAGTGATATTAATATACATAAAGAGCATAACTATATTAAATTGCCAATTTCTTTGGCCAAACTCTTCTTTTGTAAGGATGGAAATATTGAGGCCCAGAGAAGATACTTTCCAAGTCATTTTATTACCTTCCTCATGCCCTACTCTATCCATTCTGTCTCTTCTCCAAAGCACAGCTGGTGGGCACATAGAGAAATGAGGAAGGAAAACGTTAGCTACGAAGTTTTCCCTAAGATACAGGGAAATCTACTGACAGAGAAGAAAGCCAAAGAGATCCCAGAACAGACTTGGTGAATGGGTAGAGGTGAAGAGATGCTACCTGAATAAGGCTGCTACCAAAAGTCAGCCTGTTGTAGTCATTCCGAGGTCACGGCTAGCCTCGAGCAGTCTCGCTGTGGCCAGGAACACCTAAGGCTATTTCCTGGTTTGCTCTGTCCACCTCCCTGAACCACTCCTTGTGATGTTTCATGCTCCAGTAGGCAAGGATAGCCCTGGAGGTTCTGTACTTGTGGTTTTTATAGAGGGAAGAGCACATAAGAATAGAGCCACACTTGTTTTATAATGATTACTAATGTTGCCAACTATAGATAAGAGGTTTTCTTGCAGACCCTGGGAAACTGGAGGATGTGCTGCAAGAAGAAAATACATTTTAAAAGCAGACCAAGAACAGGACACCCTTTGATTTGGTTGCTGTGCCCGGACTGACCCACTCCAGGAGTTTGCCTCAGGAATGCTGACCATCTCCTGGTCCTAGGAACGGGCTGAGCTGTTTGTAACATCATAGAAGATTAGCCCCCTTGTTATCGGACTTCGAGCTCCTGAAGGCCGGACTGCAGGCCCTACCCAACGCCTTTGGCGAGAGCAGAATTTTCAGGGTGACCAACTGCTCTCCCCATACTGCCAACATTATTGGAATAAACACTCATACATTATTCAACCCTGTCTCTGCTTAATTTGGCTCAAGTAGCGACAGGCAGCCTCATACCCATTGTGTCCAGAATCAGTTTCTCATTGTGGGTAATAAGTGAAAGGGCGAGGGCTATGCCCTCCATCTTGCCTGTATCCTCCATGTTGGGGCCACGTGCGGCCTTCTTCCCGGAAGCCCAGGCCTCTGCTGGCCACGCCCGGGATTTTAAACTAACCAATGACAATCAAGGGAAGTGCGCGCCATAGATATGACCACATTCTGTGTAACAGGACCCGGCTTGCGCCTGGCCAATCGGCAGAGCACAGTCCTTTCTCCTCCCCTTACTCCGACCCCCCCCCCCCCTATATAACCGGTCTCTGGGCAGGGTTCGCTCTCTTGGCCACTTGGGTAGCCGATGTGTCGGTGAGTCTGGTGGATGGAGAGCTCAAGCTAGCTTGAAATACAGATTCTTATGCTTTTGCATCGGATTGGATGGCTCCCTGATGTGGTTTCTTGGGAATCTTGAAATCTGGGCATAACAATAAGAACAAGAAAAAACTGCATACTAAATATCTGATGACATTTGCAAATCAGATTACCTACCACATTCCAGATGATGTGATGAACTTTCTTGTTGAATTCAATACTAGTTCCAATCTTTGCCATCTCCTCTCCCCACTGAAGTCACTCCTGCTTTTCAGAAGGTTTACTTGTTTTATCCTTCTAGGACATGATTTCTGATATTAGCCTGGGACACTCTGGCACCATAACCAATCATCTTTGCAATACCCAAGCCTCCCCAAATCTCCGCTTGTTTCTCTCCACTACATATCAGCTTAGGCAAGCCTGAAAATTATTTGCCATTATCGGGCACATTTTTATTTCCTAGACTTTAATCTCTCCTTTTGCTGCTGTATAGTCTCTTCCCAGCCTGAGTTCCAAGGTCTGACATTTATAATTAGCCCTTTGATGTGACTGTACTCTCTTGACATCCTTCTCTTTACTCCTTCCTCTTTCTTCCAACCTGGGCCAAATGTAGTTTTCTATTTTCCTGGTCCAGAGATTGTTTGTGGAGCAAGGAGATAACAAATTCCACACAATGGACTCTACAGTCCTGCTATAATCAGCTAAGCCCTCTAGACTCCTAAGGAAGCCTCTTATTTAATGTCATGTTGCCTCCTATGCCACCCATCTCCATATCATTTCTTTTTACTCATTTTTAAAAGCTATCTGACCTCACTTCCTCTACCTTACTTTGAATGGGAAACTTCACCTCTTCTTTATGGAGCAGGGCAGCCTCAGGATGGATAGCTCCTCTTTTTCTCCCTTTGCCATATAATTAATTTTTCCATCTACCTTATTTTATCATCTCCATATCAATTTCCCTAGATATCTTCACATTTATCCATCTCTTTCTTTCTGCCAGCACCTGGTTATATGGTTGACATTCCTAATCACAATAATCCCATGAGGTTTATACCACTCTGAAACTTGTATAAAAAAGAAAAATCTGAGGCTGATAATTCATTTGCTGACACTAGCTAGTAACAAAGCTACTAATGGGTAGAGATGGGATTCAAACACACGTTTAGCTCCAAAGTCTATGTTCACTTATTTTCTCTAACTTTGGTCAACAATGTTCCCTTCCTTTAACTTATTATCCATTAGTCTTCTTAAACCAAAACCATAAATGTCTTTTGTGATACCCTATGCCTTTCTTAGCCAGTGTCTTTGATTTCCCCCTTCTTTTCCCTCTTTCCAAAGCCAGTACTTTTAATCTCTCTACAATACTGCTTCCTAGATAATTAAATTGTATGCTCTATGAAGGAACAGACTCCATCTATACCCAATTTTGACCTTGTAAATGTAGTGCATTGCAATTTTTTTAATCACTTGATAGGTATTCAGTAATATATACAAAAGGAAGAAAGGAATCCACCCATCTTTTTTTTTTCTTACTGTGTATATTCTTGAAAATGTGTTTTCACCAATTTATTGGCTTGATTTTTTTGTCTTTTTAAGATACTTTTTATTTCTGGACAGCCTGCAGCATAGGAATCATAAGAAAAACCTGAAGACCCTCCTAGCCACCCCCTGCCAGCCCTGGGGTTCCACCATCAGGCTGCCCAGCTTGAAGGCAATTTTCATGGGTGGCTTCCTTTGGGGCTCCACCACCACTGCTGCTGCTGCTGCTGAGGGTAGAGAGGGAGCCCGAGGGCCATGCTGGAGGGCTGGGGTGAGGGTAGCAGTCTTTGAATCTAGGCTGACTGAGGAAGTGGGCATCCTTGCTTTCAGGCTGGCTGGGTGATTGGCAGGGTATTTGGAATTCTTATTGGTTGGTGGAACCTCTTGGCTTGAGGAAACACTGTAAGTGAGGTCACAGGCGTGGTAGGGCCTTACCCTGATACTACGGCCCTTCATCTTGGTTTTCCTGCTATCTAGAATTAGTAAATCTTCATGATATTATTATATTTTCTTTATGTTATTGACTCCTGGATCTCATGCTGATTCTTCATTACTTCTGGTACCTGAGGGTCCAAGTCACCCCAGGGTGGCTCAATGTATGGCCTCAGTTCCTCCTCCTGGTCCATATTGACCCATGGGTCCTTTATTATATCTTCCAGGGTTGGTCTTTAGATGGGGTCAATAGTCATTCATTTTTTTAAAGTTGTTGACATTCTAGAGCAGCCGTGGGCAAACTATGGCCCGCGGGCCGGATCCGCGGCCCGTTTGAAATGAAGAAAACTAAAAAAAAAAAAAGACCATACCCTTTTATGTAATGATGTTTACTTTGAATTTATATTAGTTCACACAAACACTCCATCCATGCTTTTGTTCCGGCCCTCCGGTCCAGTTTAAGAACCCATTGTGGCCCTCGAGTCAAAAAGTTTGCCCATCCCTGGGCTAGAGACATAAAAGATGGTTCACAGAAGTGCCCACTCAATATCCATTTCTTCTCTTGCCCAAAGGTCAGTCCCACAGATGGCAGACTCCCTGTCAACATCTGGTAGAGAACTACCTCCAGGCTCCATATGTCAATCTTCAGGCCATAATAGGGTTGGAACGTCAAGATTTCTGGGACCATAGGCGATGGATCCACAGAAGGTGCTCAGTTTCTAATCTGTAAATTCCGTACTAATGCCAAATGCTACTTTGAATGTCATATCACTCTCTGAGTATGTTCTATGGCTTCAGGTCCCTATGTACGATGTCCCTCTGGTGGCAGTACTGTATTGCTGATATACCTGGTGAAACATGGTTCGGGCTTCCTCTTCAGTCATGCATCCACATTCCCCCACATAATCAAATAAGTGACCTCTGCTCACATACTCCATGAAGAGATACAGTTTGTCCTGGGTGGCAAACACCTCAAATAATTGTGATGTTTAGGTGATTCAAGCCTTTAAGACAATGAAGTTCTCTCAAATCTTCAGAGGAGCCCCGCAAATTCACAACTTTCACAGCCACGTCTGTGCCAGGAAAAGTGTGCCAGGCCAAACTCACCTCTGCAAAGGATCCCTTGCCTATGGTGTTCAGGAGGATGTAATCACCAATATGCTGCTCCTTGTTGGCGGGGATGGCTGCAGTTATTAGACATAATGACTTAAAGAACAAGAAAAAGAAGACAAGCTAACTTAGTCCAAGTCACATGAAGGGAGGAGCATGACGCAGTGTTTCCAGTGTCTAGCACAGTGAGTGGCAACAAAATAAGTGTTTAGTAAATATTTGTTCATTGGATTAACAGAAGAGTTTGGGGGAACAAAAAAATACAGCCAACTATTTATTTAAAGTGATTCATAAAACATTTCAAAAAGCAAGTCATGTTCTGTCCTCACTCAGCTTTTGGGAAGATAAGATAGGACAGAGGAGGGCTGAATACATATGAATCATCATTATTACATTTTTATCCTTGTGTGTGTGGGGGGTGAAATTGGATTGAAATCCACTTTTAAAACATCAAATAGGCTTAATTAGTCTTATTTCACCCTTTAGTAAAGAGAGATTCCCTCAGTTTAGCTATTCCTTTAATTGTTCACTTAAAAAACTTCACAAGGAAGGACAGAAGATGGCGGCCAGCAGGATGGCAGTGAGGGAGAGAGTGTGAGTGAGTGAGGGAGCAAAAGGGGAGTGTATGGATGTGTGTGGTGTGTGTATGTGAGGAAGGGACAGTTATACCCTGCAGGACTTTCAGGGGCTGGTGGACCAGGCTCTCCTAGACAGAGAGCCCCTGCTACTTCTGAAATCACTCCCTGGGTGGCCAGCTCTGACAGAAACCATGCCATCTTGAAGGGGAGAGCTACTATGACTAGGAGTCCAGACTCACCACCACCCAGACTGGCCTAAGACACTACCCTGGACCCTACAGGCACTCTGGCCAAAGACCTGCTACCTCAGCTGCAGACCCACAGACACTGGGACTCCAGTCTCCTTGGATGCGGGTTCTTGTGGGTCCTGGAGTGTGCCCCCCTCCCAATGGCCTTGGACTGCACTCCCTGCCCACCAAGACCGCAGAGTCAGCCTCGGCCACACACATCCCACAGGCGAGCCTCTGACTATGATCCCTGCCCGCCAAGTCCGCAGCATTGCTCCAGCCCTGCATGTCCTGCCAGCAAGCCTCAGATTGTGTTCCCACTTGCCAAAACTGTGGCATCCTCCCGGGCCTGTGTGTCCTGCAGGCAAGCCTCTGACTGCACTCCCTGCCTGCCAAGCCTGAGGTGTGGGCCCCAGGCCCTGCACATCTCACCTGCAAGCTTTGGACTGCACCCTCCCACCTGCCAAGCCTGAGGTGTGACCCTGGGTCCCATGTGTCTTGGTGCCTCGACCCTTCTGTGAGAGCAAGAATGGGGTGACAAAGAAACAAGCCCCAAAGGAAAGAAAAGGAGTTGTCAGAAAAGGAACTAAATGAAACTGATGCATGCAATATGTCAGAAAAAGAATTCAGAATAAGGGTCATACATTTCCTGAACTGGCTGGATGAGAAAAATCAACAACTTATGTAAGAATCAAGAGGAAATAAAAAGCGATATAGCTACAATAAAAAAACACTACAGAAGGTTTCAACAGTAGACTAGAAGAAGCGGAGGACAAAATTAGTGAATTAGAAGACAGGACAGAAAAACACATCCAATCTGAATAGCAATTGGAGAAAAAAATTAGAAAGCAGAAGAAGAGTCTAAGGGAGCTTTTGGACAACATGAAATGAAGTAACACATGTATAATAGGGTTTCCAGAACAATAAGAAGAGGAGCAAGGATTAGATATAATGACCGAAAACTTACCTGATTTGGGGAAGAAAAAATTCACATAAGCACAGAGAGTCCCAAACAAGATGACCCCAAAAGGATATACACCAAGACACATCATAATTACAATGGCAAACGTTAATGACAAAGAAAGAATCTTAAGGGCTGCAAGAGAGAGACAGAAAGTTACCCAGGGAACTCCCATTACACTAGCAAATGATTTCTCAACAGAAACACATCAGGCCAGAAAGAAATGGAATGAAGTACACAAAGTGATGCAAAGCAATGGACCGAATCCAAGAATACTTTATCCAGCAAGGCTATCATTCAAAATTGAAGGGGCAATTAGGAGCTTCATAGACAAAAAAAGCCTAAGGGAATTTATCACTACCAAGCCAACAATGCAAGAAATGCTAAAAGGACTGTTGTAAAAAAAAGAAATAGAAAGACAAGAAGAAACACAGGGCACACAAAAAAAATGGCTACAAACAAGTACCTATCAATAATAACCTTATATATAAATTAAATGACCTTATATATGAATTAAATGCTCCAATCAAACGATATGGAGTGGCTGAATGGATAAGAAAACATGACCCACACATATGCTGTCTAAAGAGACCTACCTCACAACAAGGGACTCACAGAGACTAAAAGAGAAGAGATGGAAAAATATCTTTCAGGCAAATGGAAATGAAAAAAAAGGTGGGGTAGCAATACTTATATCTGACAAAATAGACCTCAAAGTGAAGGCCATAACAAGAGATAAAGAAGGCCACTTCATAATAATAAAGGGATCGATACAACAAGAGGATATAACTCTGGTAAACATATATGCTCCCAATGCAGGAGCACCCAAATACATAAAAAAACTCGCGGAAGATATCAAAGGAGAGATAGACAGCAATATAATCATAGTAGGGGACTTTAACATCCCATTGACATCACTGGATAAATCATCTAAATAAAAAATCAGCAAAAAAAAAAAGCAATCCTAAATGACTCACTAGATCAAATGGACTTAATTGACATCTTCAGAACATTTCACCCCAAAGCTACAGGATATAGATTCTTCTCACATGCACATGGGGCATTTTAAAAGATAGACCACATATTGGGACACTCTGCAAATTCAAGAAAAGTGAAATCATATCAAGCATCTTCTCAGATCACAATGGCATATTAGAAATCAATTACAATAAAAAACCCCTCAAACACATGGAAGCTAAATAGCATGCTATTAAACAATGATTAGGTTACCAAAGAGCTCAAAGAAGAAATTAAAAACATCCTGGAAACAAATGACAATGAAAACACAACAATCCAAAATCTATGGGACAGTCCTGAGATGGAAGTTCATAGTACTACAGGGTACCTCAAAAAACAAGAAAAGCTTGTAATAATTATCTAACTCCACAACTTAAATAATTAGAAATAGAGGAGCAAGAAAGCCTAGAGTAACTAGAAGGAAGGAAATAATAAAGATCAGAGCAGAAATAAATGACATAGAGACCAAACAAAAAACAAAAGCAAACAAACAAAAACAATACAAAAGATCAATAAAACCAAGAGCTGGTTCTTTGAAAGGATAAATAAGATTAATGAACCTCTAGCCAGGCTCACCAAGAAGCAAAGAAATAGGATCCAAATAAACAAAATCAGAAATGAAAGAGGAGAATTAACAATAGACCCTACAGATATACAAAGGATTGTAAAAAAACAAAACAAAACAAAACAAAACAAAACTATGAACAACTCTATTCCAGCAAACTGGTTAACCTAGAAGAAATGGACATATCCCTAGAAAAATACGACCTTCCAAAACTTAATCAGGAAGAATAAAAAAAAGCTGAATAGGCTGATAACTAAGGAGGACATTTAATCAGTCATCAACAAACTTCCAGCAAAAAGCCCTGGGCCAGACGGCTTCACAGGGGAGTTTTACCAAACATTCAAAGAAGAACTAAAACCTACCCTCCTCAGACTATTCTAAAAACTTCAAGAGGAAGGAACACTTCTAACCTCTTTTTTTGAAGCCAGCATTACCCTAATCCCAAAACCAGATAAAGACACTACAAAGAAAGAGAATTACAGGCCAATATCTCTGATGAACATAGATGCTAAAATCCTCAACAAAATCCTAGCAAATCGGATCGAGCATTACATTAGAAAGATCCTACACCAAGACCAAGTGGGATTTATTCCAGGGATGCAAAGATGGTACAATATCTGCAAATCAATAAATGTGATACATCACATAAACAAATGAAGAGATAAAAACCACATAATCATATCAATTGATGCAGAAAAAGCATTTGACAAAATCCAACACCCTTTCTTTTTAAAAAAAAATATATTTTATTGATTTTTTTACAGAGAAGAAGGAAGAGGGACAGCGAGTTAGAAACATCGATGAGAGAGATCGATCAGCTGCCTCCTGCACGCCCCTACTGGGGATGTGCCCGCAACCAAGGTACATGCCCTTGACCGGAATCGAACCTAGGACCCTTGAGTCCACAGGCCTTCGCTCTATCCACTGAGCCAAACCGGTTCGGCCAACACCCTTTCTTGATAAAAACTCTCAGCAAAGTGGGAATAGAAGGATCATACCTCAACATAATAAAAGCCTTGTATGACAAACCTACAGCCAACATCATACTCAATGGGCAAAAACTAAAACCATTTCCCCTAAGAACAGGAACAAGATAGGGATGCCCACTCTCACAACTCTTGTTCGACATAGTACTGGAAGTATTATCCATTGCTATCAGACAAGAAGAAGAAATAAAAGACATTCAAATTGGAAATGAAGAAGTAAAACTGTCATTATTCCCAGATGACATGATATTGTACATAAAAAACCCAAAAGACACCATCAAAAAACTATTAGACTTAATAAATGAATTTGGCAATGTAGTAGGATAAAAAATTAACACCCAAAAATCTATGGCTTTTTTATACACCAACCAGAGGCTCAGTGCATGAATTCATGCACAGGCAGGGTCCCTCAGCCTGGCCGGCAATTGGGGTCTATTGGCCGCTGGGGCATGCAGGGAGAGACTGTGGGCAGCTCGGGGTTGGGGGTCAGGGACTGCAGGAGATTGGCCAGCCATGGGAGGTTGGCTGTGGGAGCACAGTGAGCACCAGGGGACAACTCCTGTGTTGGCTGGTCATTCGGTCACTTAGGCTTTTAAATATACAGACTAGAGGCCCGGTGCACAAAACTTTGTGCACTGGGGGGGAGGGGGGGATCCCTCAGCCTGGCCTGTGCCCTCTCACAGTCTGGAACCCCTCAGGGGATGACCACCTGCTGTCTTAGGCCCGCTCCCTGAGGGATTGGGCCTAAGATGGCAATCAGACATCCCTCTGGCAGCCCGGCAGCCCTCGGGGGATGTCCACTTGCCAGCGGGGAGCAGGCCTAAACTGCAGTCGGACATCCTTAGCACTGCTGAGGAGGCAGGAGAGGCTCCCACTGCCACCACTGTACTGGCAGCCATCAGCCTGGCTTGTGGCTGAGCAGAGCTCCCCCATGTGAGAGCGCCCTGACCACCAGGGGGCAGCTCCTGCATTGAGCGTCTGCCCACTGGTGTTCAGTGTGTGTCATAGTGACCAGTCATTCCCAGTCCTTCTGCTGTTAGGGTCAGTTTACATATCACCATTTTACTATATAGGATAGAGGCCTGGTGCACAGGTGGGGGCTGGCTGGTTTGCCCTGAAGGGTGTCCCAGATCAGGGTGGGGGTCCTGCTTGGGTGCCTGGCCAACCTGGATGAGGGAATTATGGCTGTTTGCAGCTGGTTACACCCCCTTCATGGTGGGGGTCCCCACTGGGGTGCCTGGCCAGTCTGGGTGAGGGACTGAGGGCCGTTTTCAGGCTGGTGGGTGACTGAAGCTCCCAACCTCTCCTTTTTTTCTTTTTATTTTTTATTCTGGGATTTATTTACCTTCTATGGCTGTCACTGGAGCTGAAGCTGGCTTTAGCTCTGAGGCTCGGCTCCAGCTCTGAGACCTCGGCTGCTGAAAGCAGGTATCTGGGTTTGTTTGGCTTCTATAATTGAAACACTGTTGCAGCTCCAGCTCTGACGACTAAAAGCAGATTTCTGGGGTTTGTTCCTTCACTGGAGCAAGCAAGCCTCCTGTTCGCTTCAGCTGCCTGTTTGCCGGCCGCCATCTTGGTTGGCAGTTAATTTGCATATCTTGCTGATTAGCCAATGGGAAGGGTAGTGAAGTTAGAGTTAATTACCATGTTTCTCTATTATTAGATAGGATAATGAACTTACAGAAAGAGAAATTTTTTTTTAAATTCCATTTACTATTGCAACAAAATAATTAAGATACCTGGGAATAAGTTTAACTAAGGAGGTAAAAGACTTGTACTCAGAAAACTACAGAACATTGAAAAAAGAGACAGAGGAAGACATAAACAAATGGAAAAATATACTGCGTTCATGGATTGGTAGAGTCAACATCACAAAAATGTCTATACTATCCAAAGAAATCTATAGATTCAATGCAATCCACATTAAAATACCAACGGCATATTTCACAGACCAAGAACAAATGATCCAAAAATTCATATGGAATAAAAAAAGACCCTGAATAGCCGCAGCAATCCTGAGAAAGAACAAAGTAGGAGGGATCTCAATACCAGATATCAAGCTATATTACAAAGCTACTGTCCTCAAAACTGCCTGGTACTGACACAAGAACAGACACACAGACCAATGGAACAGAACAGAGAACCCAGAAATCAACCCAAGCCACTATGTTCAATTAATATTTGACAAAGGAGGCAAGAGCATACAATGGAATCAAGACAGTCTCTTCAAGAAATGGTGTTGGGAAAATTGGACAGATACATGCAAAAAAAATTAAACTAGACCTCCAACTTACACTATACACAAAAATAAACTCAAAATAGATAAAGGACTTAAATGTAAAATGGGAAACCATAAAAATCTTAGAGGAAACCACAGGCAGCAAAATATCAGACATATGTTGGTCGTATCAACATCTTTACCGATACAGCTCCTAGGGCAATGGAAACTAAGGAGAAAATAAAAAAATGGGACTACATCAAAATAAAAAGCTTCTGCACCACTAAAGAAACCATCAACAAAACAACAAGAAAGACCACTGCATGGGAGAACATATTTGCCAATGTTATCTCTGATAAGGGTTTAATCTCCAAAATTTACAGGGAACTCATACAACTTAACAAGAGAAAGATGAACAACCCAATAAAAAAAATGGGCAAAGGACCTAAATAGACACTTTTCGAAAGAGCACATACAGAAGAGACATATGAAAACATGCTCAAAGTCACTAATCATTTGAGAGACGCAAATCAAAACGACAATGAGGTACCATCTCATATCTGTCAGAATGGCTATCATCAACAAATCAACAAAGGACACATGTTGGCGAGGATGTGGAGAAAAAGGAACCCTCATGCACTGCTGGTGGGAATGCAGACTGGTACAGCCACTGAGGAAAACAGTATGCTGTTTCCTCAAAAAATTAAAAATGGAAATCCCATTTGACCCAGTAAACCCACTTCTAAGAATATATCCCAAGAAAACAGAAATACCAATCAGAAAGGATATATGCACCCCTATGTTCATAGCAGCACAATTTACAATAGCTAAGATTTGGAAACAGCCTAAGCACCCATCAGCAGATGAGTGGATTAAAAACCTGTGGTACATCTACACAATGGAATACTATGCTGCTGTAAAAAAGAAGGAACTCTTATCATTTGCAACAGCGTGGATGGACCTGGAGAGCATTATGCTAAGTGAAATAAGCCGGTTGGATAAAGATAAATATCACATGATCTCACTCATTTGTAGAATATAATGAACAAGATAAACTGATGAACAAAAAGAGATCCAGAGACGGAGACACATCGAACTGACTTGTATGCATGCATATAAGCATTACCAATGGACACAAACACTAGGGGGGTGAGGGCATGTGCTGGGGGGTGGGAGTGGCCGAGGAAAGGTTAATGGGGGAAAAAGGTGACATATATAATACTTTAATCAATAAAGAATTAAAAAAACAACTTCACAAGAAATTATAGAAAGTTAAATTGTTAGAAGGAAAAGTTAGCTCTTTAGATATTAAGATTTGGTTTACCTAAGCAATCAAAGACTGATGGTGCAGAGTACATCTTACTCTCCCTTATAATTTCCTATTAAGATCATACCAAGAATATAGAAAAAGAAATCTTTTGTCCTTTTAACAGAGAGAGAAACCCAATCCCAATTCTGGATCAGCGTACTTTAACTTAAATGAATCCATTCCAAACTTAGTTTGACCACACTTAAGATTTCTTTTTCAGGATTCCTTTTCCATGAACCTTATTCAACACACACAGACGTTCTGCAACTTTCATAAACCTTTTATCTTTTGTTCTTTTTAAAAATATATATATATATTATTGATTTTTTACAGAGAGGAAGGGAGAGGGATAGAGAGTTAGAAACATCGATCAGCTGACTCCTGCACACCCTCTACTGGAGATGTGCCTGCAACCAAGATACATGCCCTTGACCGGAATCGAACCCGGGGCCCTTCAGTCCGCAGGCCAACGCTCTATCCACTGAGCCAAACCAGTTAGGGCTATCTTTTGTTCTTTTTCCTTTTTTATTTTAGAACATAATTTACTTTAGGACAAGATTACTTTCTTTTTCTTCAATAAAAATGTGTTCTGTTACTGATAAGTTCCTTTAACAAACACACATCTTAGTCTCTATATGCTATCATTTTCAATCACCCTAACATCCTAATCAGGCTTTATCACAAATGTCTGGATCTTCATCTGAGGCGTCTTGTGCCCTTCTAGCCTTGTAAAATGACACATTAAGGCTCCAAACTCATTACCCTGGTTTTCTATCTGATCTATTAGCTCCAAGGCTAGAGAGTAGTGGGCAACTGCATGTCCTTAATTAAACCAACATCTTCAAGTTAGTTTTTATTTACTAAAGATTAATCCTAGTTCATGTGCAGTTTAGAAGCAGTTGTGTTAGCTTCTATTATTTTTCCAATTTGTATGAGCGTTCATTTGTTTTAAGGCAGTTGAATAGAGCCCTTTATCATCTAAATTTGAATTTACCAATCAATTTTTGGCAGTACCATCTAGCTGAATCAATCTTGAGTGGTGGAAAATCCTACTTAACAATAATCTTTTAAAAAAATATATATTTTATTGATTTTTTACAGAGAGGAAGGGAGAGGGATAGAGAGTTAGAAACATCGATGAGAGAGAAACATCAGTCAGCTGCCTCCTGCACACTCCCTACTGGGTATGTGCCGGCAACCAAGGTACATGCTCTTGACCGGAATCAAACCTGGGACCCTTGAGTCCGTAGCCGATGCTCTATCCATGGGGCCAAACCAGTCAGGGCAACAATAATCTTTGAAAAATGTTGCTGTATTCAACTTGCTGATATTTTGTCAGTAAATTATATATCCTTTTTATATAACAGGTTTTAATTAACTATTTGAAAATGCTTCTGTTGCTTCCTAGGCCTTTTACTCTATGCTAATCTGGTACAGGCACTTTTAGGCATTTTGTATGTGACAAATCATTTAACAATTGCAAGCAGCTATTTCATTTTAATTCATTTTTTACAAATGAGTTAACTTATAATCAGATAATATATGCAATTTTTAAAGGTCCCTCACCTACTAAGCCACATAGTTAAGACCTGAAGCACAGTTATCTGGCTCTAGATTCTTTTGTTGTTGTTAGTCTTAACCCGAGGATATTTTTTCCATTGATATTTAGAGAGAGTGGAAGGTAGAGAAGAAGAGGGGAAAGAGAAAGAGAGGAAGAGAGAGAGAGAAACACTAATGTGAGAAAGACACATGGATTGGAGGCCCCCTCACCCCCATTGGATGCCAGTGCACCCGTTGGGACTGGGGATGGAACCTGCAACCCCGTGTAGGTGCCCTTAATTGGGAATCAAACCTGAAACCCTTCAATGCATGGGCTGACCCTCTAACTACTGAGAAACACCAGCCAGGACTGGCTCTAGATTCCTAAGAATAAGGTATCATTAACATTTTAGCGTTTATTTTCCTTTTTTTGAGACTTGATCATAGAAATTTGAAACAAGCCCTAGCTGGCTTGGCTCAGTGGATAGAGCGGCAGCCTGCGGACTGAAGGGTCCTGGGTTTGATTCCAGCCAAGGGCACGTGCCTGGGTTGTGGGCTCGGTCTCCAGTGGCGGGTGTGCAGGAGGCAGCTGATCGGTGATTCTCTCTCATTATTGATGTTTCTATCTCTCTCTCCCTCTCCCTTTCTCTCTGAAATCAATAAAGAAATATATTAAAAAGAAACGAAATTTGAAACAAGATAAATTTCCAAAAGAAGAAAAATTTAAATGTGTGAATAGAACTAGCCACAGGTTTGTATGTATTTCCACTAACTATGAAAGCTCTGGTATATGGAAGCAGGAAGATTGATGTTATAGTGTCCCAGAGATTACTCTGTGGCTCTAGCTCAGTCACTCTCAACTGTACCTGCAAGTTACCATCATCTTAGGAACTTAAAAAACACACACCAGTCACTAAGATCTCATATAGCAAGTGGAATTGCAGCCTTGGGGAAGGAACATAGGCACAGGTAATTTTACAAAGTTCTCCAGATGCTTCTCATAGCTATCTATGTTTTCAAACTATGGAGGTTCCAGACATATTTTCAAATTGTAGTTTTCTGAAATTCTTTTCCTACCTTATCTCCTGATCCTACACAGCTCCCTTCCTTAGAAAGACTTTATATCTTATCTATGTTAGTATCTATAAATACTTATCATTTTATCCCCTCCCCATTCATTGTGCCCATCAGACAAAATTGTCCTCTAAACTTCCTGCTGTAGGAATAGCTTTGAGGACCTCTGTGTGTGGCAACTTCCCAGTCACTGCCAGGACATATGATCCCTCTATGTCTTATCTCTTCTGACATTTGCTTTCCTATAGCAGTGTTTAAAACACACTGCACAACATAGAGGAGCTGGCTGAGGCTGCACAAGTAAACAAGACATCCACAGTCTGCCTTTGTATTGTGTCTTCTTGAGGTGGGTAACATGGGCATACATTGTTGTGGTTTTTGTACAATATTGCTGTCAGGACTGCTCCAGCTCTGGTTCTTATAGGAATAATTGTTCCTGATTCTCTGAAGGATAAATTGAGCGTTCAAAATGGCATACATTCTTAACTGCTCTTGAGTTTTGTTCTTGTTTTTGTATTGTTTAACATGTTTACTTTTAATTTGGGTGCAGGAGGAAAAAAGGGAACAGTCTTCCCTAATGAAAAGTAAAGGGGTTTAGCCCTGCCCAGTATGACTCAGTGGTTGGAGTGTCACTCCCCCGCTACCTCTCCCCCCAAAAGGGTCTTGGGTTCGATTCCTGGTCAAGGGCATGTACCTGGGTTGCAGGTTCTATCCAGGTCCTAGTCTGGGCATGTGGAGGAGGCAACCAATAAATGTGTCTCTCACAGATGTCTCTCTCTCTCTCACTTTCTCTCACTCTTCCTCCCATCCTCCCATCCTCCCTCCTATCCTTCTTCCCTGCCTCCATCTCTTCCACTCTCACTGAAAGTCAGTGGAAAAAGTATCCTTGGGTGAGAATTAAAAAAAAGAAAAGAAAAGAAAAGTGAAGGAGTTTAACAACTCAGGTGTTATAGCTGTTATTCCTCAAGTTGGAGGATCCAGGAAATGGCCTTCCTTCATTGAATTATTTATGGGGCTGTGTCATAAACATTCTGGTTTCCTTACAACTTTCTTTATAACATTCTGGTTTCTTTACAACTTTCTAAGGAGTTCAAATGGCTAACTTCTCATTGAATATCAAAGCCAGATTTTTTATCATCGTGTTGGCATTTCCGTTTTCTCCTAGTGAGTACAGTTTCCAATCCTGGATAGAGAATTTCTCATATCCTAAAAAATGTAGGCAAGATTTGGTGTCATCTAGGAAGAAAATTGGTTGTTCCATTTGGTTTAGAATCCTTGAACCAGTAAACCAAATAGAGAACAATGCAAATGCCCCTTTAAGATTACATTAATGGATTAAAAAAATCCGTATATTGTAAAAGGAAAGAAACTGTAGAGTGGATTCGAATGGCCACTGGATACTGGGGCAGGGAAATTCATCTGTTTTCAACCTACAGAGCTGAAGTATTTGAACAATCCTTGTCTGTTTTGGAGGTCATATTTTCCAGTGGAATTTGTTAGAATAATCTCTTTCAGGTCTTACATTTTCAGTTATCAGTTCTAACATCAAAACCTTATCTTAGGCAAACCCTCTTTGATATCTCTTGGGGCAATTCATCTGCCTTGAAATTGAGAGTTGTTTATTGTGAGGCAACTGCATGGACAATGGAAACAACCTTGAAATAATCAGTCTCAATTAATTCCCTTATATTAGAATGATGTTAGCAAGTTATTATCTTTCTTGCTCTTCAGTTTTTTCATCTAAAACTGTCAGTAACAAAATGATATCTTCAAATGAAGGTTTTGTTGGGTTTAAATAATATAATGCTTTTTGAGACAAAGTTAGATCTACTGTAGAAATCAGCATTGTACACAGTTTTGGAAAATGGACTTTCCTATCCATAGTCAGTGCCAAAGGAGTCTCACTCACGCCCTGTTGTGTCCTCATTAAAAGAACTGCATTCATGTCTTCTCACAACAGACATGGAAATATCATTGGAGATACCAAGTTATTTAAAGTCTTTTATTTGTGCAGGAACTAAATTGGCTAAAATCTTTGATTTGTATGATGTAGGTAGATTACCTCTCACTTATTAGGAAATGGAAAACATTACAATTTTATAAATTATTATAAAATGAATTGTTATATGGGAAAATTCTTGCAATAATAATGGTGCTACAAAGTGAAATCCTAAATTATTACCCTCTCCAGAGAAAATATAGAAATTCCAGCAACCCAGAAGCATATATATTCATGCTTATATTACTCCTTCTTAATGAGATGTATAGTACTATACTGTATGGAAGTACAAGGTATAATTCAACCTTTTATATTCCAGTATATAAATGTTTCCAACTTTTGCAAGTACAGATTATACATCAGAAAACAAATAAACTTGTACATGTATAATTTTATTAAGAATTACTTTGAATAATAATTTTTAGTTCACAGCAAAATAAAGAATAAAGTACAGAGATTTCCTATATATCTCTATCTCCCCTGCCCCTACACATGCATAGCCTCGTCCATTATCAACACCAACAACAGAGTGGTACATTTGTTAAGAATGATGCAAACACATTGACATTTCATATTCATACAAAGTCTATAGCTTACATTAAGTTTACGCTTGGTGTTGCATATGCTATGAGTTTGAACAAATATATAATGAGATACATTAATCATTATGGTATTGTGTATTTTTACTGCCCTAAAATTCCTCTGGGCTCCACTTATTCATCACTCCACCTCCCTATTCCTGACAGCCACTGATCTTTTTACTGTCTTCACAGTTTTCCCTTTTCCAGAATATCATATAGTTGGAATTATACAGTATGAAGCCTTATCAGATTGGCTTCATTCACTTAGTAACATACATTAAAGTTCCTCCATGTCTTTTCATGGCTTGATAGCTTTTTTTTTTTAGGTCTGAATAACAGTCCATCGGTTGGTTGTACCAGTTTATTTATCCATTCACCTACAGATGGACATTTTTAAAAATATATTTTGTTGATTTTTTTACAGAGAAGAAGGGAGAGGGATAGAGAGTTAGAAACATAGATGAGAGAGAAACATCAATCAGCTGCCTCTTGCACAACCCCTAGTGGGGATGTGCCCCCAACCAAGGTACATGCCCCTTGACCAGAATCGAACCTGGGAGCCTTGAGTTCGCAGGCCAACGCTTTATCCACTGAGCCAAACTGGTTAGGGCTACAGATGGACATTTTGATTGCTCCCTTGTTTTGGGAATTATGAATAAAGTTGCTCTAAACATCAGTGTGAAGGCTTTTTTTCCCCCATTTTTTTTGTGGGCATAAGATTTCAACCCCTTTAGGCAAATATCAAACAGCATTATTACTGGGTTGTTTCGTTTTGTAATAACCTACCAAACTCTTTTATAAATAGTTGTTCTATTATGCATTTCCACCAACAGTGAAAGAGAGTTTCTGTGGCTCCACATCCTTGCAAGCATTTGGTATTGTCAATGTTCTGGAATTTGTGCATTCTAATAGGTGTGTGGTGCATTTCATTTTACAATTTAATTTCCTTGTGGTTGTATCAGTGGAGAATATTTGCTTATTTGACATCTTTATAACTATTTCTGGGAGGTACCTGTTAAAGTCTTTGGCCCATTTTTAACCAAGTATTTGTTTCTGTTTTTCTGAATTTTAAGATTTCTTTGTATATTTTGGATAACAGTCCTTTCACCAATGTGTCTTTGAAAAGATTTTCTCCCAGTTTGTGGCTTGTCTTCTCATCCTCTGATTATCATCTTTCACACTACAGGAGTTTTTAATTAAGTCTGAATTATCAGTTATTTCTTCCATGGATCATGCCTTTGGCATTGTATTTTAACAGTATTCACTATTCCCAAAGGCATCTAGGTTTCTCCTATCTTATTTCCTAGGAGTTCTATAGTTTGCATTTTACATTTAGGTCTGTGATTCATGTTGAGATACTTTCTGTGATGGGTATAAGGTCTATATTTACATTTATTTTATTGAGTGTCGATATCCAGTGGTTCAGGCACTAATTTTGAGAAACTATCTTTGTCTCATTGTATTACCTTTGCTCATTTGTCAAAAAACATTTGGCTACATTTATGGGGGTCCGTTTCTGGAATCTCTGTTCTGCTCCATTAATCAAGTTGTCTTGTCTTTTGCCAATAACACACTGTCTTGATTATTGATTTAGTTATAGTAAGTCTTGAAGGTGAATAGCATCAATTCTCCTACTCTGTTCTTCTCCTTCAATACTCTCTGGCTGTTCTCTTTTTGTTTTTTTACTTTCCATATAAACTTTAGAATGGGTTTAATAGCAGCCACACAATACTTGATGGGATTTTGATTGGGACTGTACTGAATCTATAGGTCAACTTGGGAGTAACTGACATCTTGACAGTAAGGAGTCTCCCCATTCATGAACATGAAATATCCCTCCATTTATGAGTCCTCAGGCTAGCTGAAGTAAAATCCATTCCTCATGCTTCAGCACATTTGGTTTGAACTA
The DNA here is from genome assembly GCF_000147115.1 of Myotis lucifugus. NCBI lineage: Eukaryota > Metazoa > Chordata > Mammalia > Chiroptera > Vespertilionidae > Myotis > Myotis lucifugus. Next base: position 1,199,029 of record NW_005871250.1, read on the forward strand.
ATTTTGTCAGCCTGACTATACAGACTCTATTTTAAGCCAGCTGGGCTATACTGATTTTATCTCGTTTTCTTCACTTATTCCTCAGATCAAATGATTCAATATAAAATTTAGGGCATTGTGGCTCGTATTCTCAATTTCACTGCTGAGCCTTCTCTCTCTCCTGGTCTTAATATTTGCATGTTGTATTTGAGCCCAGGTTCAAAGGTGGCTGCCTAATATTCATCTGGGAGCTTTTTAATATTCCTGGTGGTGAAATTGTACTATAGCTTTATGATATGTTCCCAGTGGGGGAAAATGCTTAAAAGAAACATGATAACTTACTGTACTATTACTTACAGCTTTATGAGACTCTCCATTTTTCTCAAAATAAAAAGTTTAAGAAACCATATATCCAATTGAGTCGAATGTGCCCCAGTGTTTCAAAAATATTAAAGGCCTATATATAGATGTAATTACAGTTTCCAAAATTTATTGTTCTCTCTCTTGCTTTACTCAGTAGCTTGAAAAGCTTTCACATCTCATCTCTATTTTAGGTTTTTAAAGCACTGTTTATTACTTTATCCCCACCCCATATTTTTGAGAATATCATATCGCCCCAAACCTCCTACTGAGGGAAGACCTACTGGGAAATATTTGAGTGGCATCTCTCACAAGCTGTGTTACATAAAATACCTCTGCCTGGTGTTATGATGAGCCATGTATTTTAACCCCATCAAGCTCCTCAATGGCAAGCCAGTAGAGGAGACTCCTCAGCTGGATGAAGGTGGTTGACAAAGAAAGTGGAACAAAATTGTCACAGTCTCTAGAGCTGTAGGCCTCAGGCTCCACTGCCTCCTGTTTCAGGGAGGTTGGGTGGGGAATCTATGGGCTGGCCATGGTGTGCAGCATTGCTGTGAGGCCTGCTCCAGGTCAGTCCTTCCAGAAATGTTTCTATATTCTGAGGAAAAAGGAGATTCCAGTGCCCGTATTTCCTTAAGTGGTGTCAGGCCTCTTTGGGCTGAGCCTAGGTTTGGGAATGAACAGCTCCTTCTTAAGTGTGCTGAGAATGTGTCCTGCTGTTTCTCTCAAGTCTCTAAGATGCCTTCTCTTCCCATGTATGTCTCCTTGATCTTGTGTGTTTCAGCAAAGAAAAAAGGGTAAAGTCCAACATAATAAGGCAACTAGGGGAGTAGCAGGTCCTTTGCCGGTAAGAAACTTTCAATTGCAAATAGGAAATTTGTCTCTGTGTCATGTGTTGTAAACATTCCTTTTGGGTTTCTTCTACAGATTTGATAAAATGTCCTTTTTCTCATCATTGCTCAAAATTATTTTCATCACTGCCTCGGTATTTCCTCTTTATTCTGGTGAGTACATTTTCAATTCTGGATGAAGCAATTCACACATCTTAGAAAATGCAGGAGATCACATCTATTGTCTAGAAATGTAGCAGCTTCTTTCATTGGGTTTGTAATACTTAAATTAAACTGGCAAAATGAAAGCAGGCATGTTACAAACCCCTTTTAAAATAATATCTGTGGGTGATTTCTTCTCATTTCCACCTTAGAGACATGGAGGCAGAGAGCTGGGTTAGAATGAGCAGTAGAACTTAGTTTTTTGTTCATTTATGACTAAAGATATTTACCTAATTATTATTTTGAAGGTCAGATTCCATGTTTGCTAAATGCTGATTGTAGGGAGTAATGATGTCTCCTAGATCAGATAATCCTGTGCAATCTGATTTGTTGTTTGCCAGTTCTGAAGCCACAAAAGTCAAAAGTTTGTATAAGGTGAGAATTCATTCAAAATTTATCTTCCTTTAGTGCAAGAAGAATGGTGAATTTCAGTAAAAGAGCTGTGACATGTTGAATTGGACCCTGATATTAGAACTGAGTACTATTTCATGAAGCAATAATTTCTTCATGTTAGGTGACCTTATGCAAGGCATATGAAGTGGCATTAAACAAGGCATTGTCTTCTCTGAACAGGATGTCTCATTTATTAAAAAATTAATAAAAAGAACTATGGTATCTTCACAGTAGAGTTTGATCATTACTGCAAAACACTTCAAATTATTTTTCACAGATGAGAATAATTTGGAATTATATTTCCAGATTTGGATGTATCTTGTGAATTACTATTTTGATATTACCACAAAAGGCTCACCTCAGAACTTGGGGGTCCGGAGTAGGCAACTTGTATAGAATTTTGCTACTAAGAAGTATAGATTCTTCCACCAGAGACTCTGATTTCTTTCCCTTCTTCTTATTTTTACATTTTCTTTTGTGTGTTTGTTGCAGAAACCTTTATAGCATCACTAAGACGCGTTCGCAAAGAAGTAAGTTAATAATGATTAATTTGGAAATTAAAAAAGCTTTTAATATTTTTAAGATATTTTTTTTATTTATCTCAGAGAGGAAGGGAGAGGGAGAGAGATACAGAAACATCAATGACGAGAAAGAATCATTGATAGGCTGCCTCTTGCATGCCCCACACTAGGGATGCACCCTACAACCTGGGCATGTGCCCTTACTAGGATTGGAATCGTGATCTCTCGGTTCATAGATCGATAATCACTGAGCGACACTGGCGGTGCAACTTTTAATTATTTTATACTAGAGGCCTGGTGCACGGATTCGTGCAATGGTGGAGTCCCTCAGCCTGGCTTGCTCCCTCTCGCAACCTGGGACCCCTGGGAGGATGTTGGACTTTTGATTTCAGCCTGGCCTGCATGCACCAGCTGAAGGACTCAGATGCCTTTCAGCTGGTGCATGTTTAAACAAACTGAAGTACATTCATAGCATGTAATACTATTCAGCAATTAAAAAATGAATGATACTCACATAAATCTCCAGAGAATTATGCTAAGTGGAAAAAAGCCAATTGTAAATGATTCCATTTGCATAGCATTGCTGTAGAGACATTCACATGTTAGATTATAGAATGCTGCTTCTGAACTCTCTGGAGGTGTTGAAACACCTTGTGCATCCAGCATGTCACCTTCTAAAACCTGAAAAACCCCAAACAGGAAGTCTGACATCCCCCGAGGGATGTAGTAGTGCACAAAGTGGCAGGCCTCTGGGCGCTGCGCTACTCCCATTCATCCCAGCCCAGCTGCGCCTGCCGCTGCTGCTTGGTAGTGTGATGCTGCAGCTGCACTCACCAGCTATGAGCCTGGTGTTTGGTGCCCATTAGTCAGCTGAGCATTGCTCCTGCTGTGGGAGCACACTGACCACCAGGGGGCAGCTCCTGCATTGAGCACCTGCCCCCTGGTGGTTGGTGCACATCAAAGCAACTGCTCAAATGATCATTCAGTCGTTTGGTTATTCAGTCACTTAGGCTTTTATATATGTAGATTGTAAGTTTTAACAGCAAATTTCACCAGACACCAGACAGCCCTGCCAGTGTTGTTCTGTGGTTAAACGTTGACCCATAAACCAAGAGGCCCCTGGTTCAATTCGTGGTAAGGGCACAATCCTAGGTTGTGGGCTTAATCCCCGGTAGGGGGTCTGCAGGAGGCAACTTTTTGATATCTCTCTTATCATTGGTGTTTCTATCGCTCTAGTCCTTCTCACTTGTTCTTTTATAAAAAAAGAAAAAATTCACCAAAAAAATGTGCATCAGAATGATCCTTCAAAAGTTTTTATTTAAACTGTGCCGTTATTATGCTAAGTTCAATAAACAAAATCTAGCCAGCCATATAAAAATATTTAGTATTGTGGACAAGATAAAATATTCCATTATTTCAAAGATTACATTATTGGGTATCCTTGTTATGTGCAAGTACCTGATAAAGGTTACAGTCTATTTAAAGTAGAATTATTTCTCTAGCAAAACAAGATTATTGCAAAAACTATCCACTGAAAGGTGGATAAAAAATAATAATTTTCACATATTCATAGAGGAGAATAATATAGAGGGGAAAACACTTAAATAGATAAAGATTACAAGGACATTTCAAAAGACAGTAATGTAAGAATACACACCATATTGCTTATTTAAGTAAAATTACGAATAGTGCCATTAGTAACCAAATTTTACATATATATATATATGTATATATATATATGCAAATACTAACATATATGAATATATACATATGTGGTGATAATCTGAATGTATCTGATTCTCTAGTAGTTAAATCATTGAAAAAGATAGGGAAATTATTAAAATACCTTTTTACTATTTTCTGTGGTATGAAACAATAGGGGAAATCCGATGCAGGTATGAGTAGAAGTGAGATGAGAGTGGTTACATTATAAAAATACATTCAACCATTTGTCTGCTTTTAAGAATGATATTGGGTTTGTAAAAATATATCAATAAAATTTTATGACTAAGTAGAGTGTGTATTTCCAAACCACGATATAGAATATTTTCATTCCATTTGGATGCATGGAATCTTGTACTAAGGTTAAAGACATTTTTTTCAAAAAGTTCATTATCTGACAAATTTTATGTTGTTCTTTATGTTTGACAGCCAGACTGTAAAATATTTAAAGGTAGATTACATATGTGCACCAGAGAAATGGATCCAGTCTGCGCTTCGAATAAGAAAACTTACTCCAATCCATGCGTTTTCTGCAGTGAAATGTTGTAAGAATATAAGACTAAATATTGGCTCTTCCAAAATAATGAGGAAACCATCACAAAATGATAAGAAAACCCATGTTTTTGAAAGCCTATGCACAGTACTAGTATATATGGGAAAAAATTGTACTATCTCAGTAAATGCCACAGGATCACACTGGTACCTTTCCCGGGAGTTCTCATTTGCAAAAGCAGATTTGTATTTGACCTCTCAATATATCTGCTGGATATTCTGGAAATGTCCAAATCAATTAATTTAACCACTAGGATTTACGAATGAGTCTATGCCCAATATATTGACTTCTGATCCATATGCTAACTGATCATCTTTGTTATGTAGCAACCAAGCTACAGGGACCATAACTGAACAACAAACACTACTTGACTACAGAAATTGAAATCCATCACAATGGGCCTATTCCTGCTAGGACGGGCCTCCTCTGAGGGTCAACCTTGTCTCTGAACTCCATGACAGACTGTGACCCTTCCTTAGACAGCAGGGCGTTCCAGCACACTTCCTCCCAGCCTCCTTTCCTATGTGCTTCACTCCAAAGGAGTCTGCAGTCTAAAGGTTCAGCCAGCCTCCCTACTTTCCTCTTCATTGTCTCTCAAAATTACTTCCTCTTATTTAATCCCCAAAGTGGCTTCTACTTCCAGAGAACCATCAAAATAATCTCCATTCCTCTCATCTCTACAGTCTGGGTGGTTTCCATGACTGAACCAGGACTGCCCATGTAGGAAGAGCCAAGTAGCCCCAGTTGAGGGAAGGATGTGTGAAGGTTCTGGGGAGCGTGTGGGTCCCAGTTGGTTGTGGAGGTGGAGCACAGCTTCTCCACATCATGCTGCTCATTTACAAGCACTTAGTGAAAATTATCCAGGGAATTTTAAATGCTGTTTCTAATGTCTCTTTCTTTTTCTTTACAGAGAAAGTAAGAAATCTTTTGGATTTAAGCACTATGGGGAATGCAAATAATTGAGCTACACACTCTTATGGCTTTTATGGCAATCCTATTTTCCAGTGAATTCTACAGCCAATCAGAGTCTTTTCAATCAGGGTGTAAAATTCCTAGGTGACCGGACAAAGCCTTGTATGCTATACAAGATGGAATATAGAGTGTTGAAAATTGTCTCCCAACTCTAAGAACTTTTGATTGATTTTTATTCTCTGTTCACTTATTAAATAGCAGTTGAAAAACTACCTTAATTGTGTGTTTGATAATATAAACCCTAATGCAATTTACAATCATAAATATTTCAATCAATACAATGTTAAACAATATTATCTTTATTAAAAATACAACCTTTTGTTGATTAATGGATTAAAGCACATGATTACTTTGGTAACTAAAAGTAACTATTTTCAAAGGTAAAAAAAAATAACACATTACCTCGGTGTTCATTAAAATCACAGACACTTAGGATCCTCTTTATCAGAGATAGTCAAAGCCTCTAGAAGAGGGATCTAGGACTTGAATTCTAACAAGTACCCAGGGTTAATCTTACAATCACGAATATTAGGCAATACGGATTTGTACTACAAAACATAGGCCTTATCTATAATTGAATGAACTGCAAAATCTATTCAAAGATATTGTATGATTTCTGAGACTTGGGGGGAAAATTACGTTATTTTCTTTGTCGCTCACAAATCAGTCAAGACAAAGGTTGTTAGTGTACTTTATATATAATCTAGATCCAAGGCCCTTATTAGATACTAGAGGCCCAGTGGACAGATTTATGCACCAGTGGGGTCTCTCAGCCTGGCCTGTGTCCTCTTGCAATCCAGGACCCCTTGGGGGAAGTTGGCAGTCAGACATCACCGGAGGAATGTAATAGTGCGCAAAGCAGCAGGCGGCCAGTGAGGAACCTGAGCCCAGGCCAGGCACCATGCTGCTCCTGCTCATCTTAGCTCACTGCACCTGCCTCCCTCACTCTCAGTAGTGCTGCTGTGGAGGCAGAAGAGGCTCCAGCTACCACAGCTGCACTTGCCAGCCATGAGTCAGGTGTCTGGCACCTGCCAGTCAGCTGAGTGGCACTCCCACTGTGGGAGCACACTGGCCACCAGGGGGCAGCTCCTGCATTGAGCCTCTGCACCCTGGTGGTCAGTGAGCATCATAGCCAATAGTCAACTGGTTGTTCAGCTCTTTGGTCATTTGGCCGCTTACTCTTTTATAAATATAGATATGACTTGCAAAAGTTTTCCCTGATTTTCAGATTGTCTTTTTTACTTTATTGATGTGCCCTTTGCTGCAATTTTTACAAATTTAACGAATTCCAACTTTTTCTTTGTTGCATGAACTTTTGTTTTTCAGTAAAAGAAATTGCTGTGTAATCCAAACTGAAAAAGACCTGCACCAAGGCTTTCTTCTAAGAGTTTCATAACATTAGTACTGGCATTTAGAGCTTTGATAGATTTTGAGTTAATTTTTGCATGTGGTGAGAATTATGGCTACAAAGTTATATATTTTGCAGGTGGCTATCCAGTTGTCATACCATCATTTGTTGAGAAGACTATTTTTTACCCATTAATTTACCATTTGATTGTCTTAGAACTCTTGTCAAAAATCAATTGATACATTACGACAGTGTATATTGGTGAGAGAATAGACAAATGATGTGTTGAACAGAAGGAAGAATCTAGAAATGGATTCATATAAATACAGCAAACTGATCTTTGAGGAAAGAGGAAAGGCAATACATTGGAGCAAGGATAGTTTTCTCAACAAATGGTGTTGGAATAACTGTACATCTGCAAGCAGAACACCTGGACACGGACCTTACACCCTTTGCAAAAATGAGCTCAAAAAAGATTGTAGACCAAAATGTAAAGTGCAAAACTATAAAACTCCTAGAAGAGAATATAGGAGAAAACCTGGCTGACCTTGGTTGGTAATGGCTTTTTAGATACAAAACTAAAGGTTTGGTCCACAAAATAAATAATTGATAAACTGGAAGTCATTAACATTTAAACTTCTTTTCTGTGAAGGACAAAATCAAGAGAATGAAAAAAGAAGGCACGGACTGGGAGAAATGTTTAAAAAAAAACCCCACATCTGATTAAGGACTGTTATCCATTATGTACAAAGAACTCTTAAAACTCAAAAATAAGAAGACAAGTAACTCGATTAAAGAAATGGGCCCAAGACCTTAACAGACAACTCATCAAATATGCACAGATGGCAAATGAGCATATGCAAAGTTGCTCCACATATATGTCATCAGAGAAATTAAATTTAAAAAATGAGTTGCTACTACAACAGTGCACTGGGTAAATCCCGGAACACTGACAACACCAAATGCTGACGAGGATGTAGAGCAACAAGAACTCTTACATTGCTGATGGGAATCTGAAATGGTACAGCCACTTTGGAAGGCAATTTGGCAGTTTCTCTTTTTGGTAGTTTTATTTTTCAAATATATATATAGTGGATAGTATTACTGAGACCTCCCTTTACCCTCCTTTACCCCTTTCTGCCCAGCCCCTACCCCCCCAACTAAGCATACTCTTAACATACAATTGAGTGATCACGTTCCTTGATGTTTTACCCAAAGAGTTGAGAATTTCTGTACACACAAAAAATCTTTATTAATGTAGTAGCTGTATTCCCAATTGCCAAAAATTGGAAACAAAGATAACCGTTAGTACACGAATGCATAAACAAATGTGAATACATTTGGATAATGGGATATATTATTCAGTGATAAAAAGTGATAAAAAGTAATGAGCTATGAACCCATGAAAAGATATGGAGAAACCCTAAATGCATATTACTAAGTGAAAAAAAAGCCAATTTGAAAATGTTATACACTGTATGGTTACAACTGTATGACATTCTATGACAGGTAAAACAATGGAGATAAAAATATCAGTGGTTTCTAGGAGGAATGGGGAGAGACATGAATAGGCACAACACAATACTGTTAGGGGAATAAATGAATATACTCTGATATTTATAATGATTGATGGAGTTCATTAAACTTTTGTCCATACCCATGGAATGTACAACACCAAGAATGAGCCCTAAGGTAAACCATAAACTATGGCTGACTTTGCTGTTTCAATGTAGATTTATCCTTGGTAAGAAAATAAAGTACCATTGTGGCGAGTGATGTTTATAATGAGGAAAACAGTAAATGCACTGAGCAGGAAAATCTCTGCATTTCTTTCTCACTTTTGTAGTGAATCTAAAACTGCTCTAAAAATTAAGTCTTGCCGAAACCGGTTTGGCTCAGTGGATAGAGCATTGGCCTGTGGACTGAAGGGTCCCAGGTTCGATTCCGGTCAAGGGCATGTACCTGGGTTGCGGGCACAACCCCAGTAGGAGATGTGCAGGAGGCAGCTGGTCCATGTTTCTCTCTTATCGATGTTTCTAACTCTCTTTCTCTCTCTCCCTTCCTTTCTGTAAAAAATGAATAAAATATATTTTTAAAAAAATAAAAATAAAAAATAAAATAAAAATTAAGTCTTAAAAGTCAATTGAGCATATATGTATGAATATTTTGTCTGTGTTTTATTCCATTGTTATATATGTCTATCTTTATGCCAATAGCATACTATTTTTTATCACTATAGCTTTGTCGTCTGTGTTAAAATCTGAATATAATATATTCCAAATTTGCTCTTTTTTTTAGATTATTTTTGTACACTGGATCCCTTGCATTTACAGATTTGTAATATCTCCATTTCAACTTTTGTAAATATACCTAGAAATGGAATTGCTGGTAATTCTATTTTAAATTTTGTATTACTACATTCTGTACTAGTTTGTACTCCTACAAACAATCCTCAAGGGTTCCAATTGCTCCACTTTCTTACACTTATTATTTTTTTAAATAGTAGTAATATTAATGCACATGGTATATATATATATATATATATATATGTGTGTGTGTGTGTGTATATATATATATATATGTATATATTATATATATAATATATGTATATATATAATATATATATATATATATATATATATATATATATATATATATGAGAGTCCCGGTGCACAAAAATTTGTGCACTCGGGGGGGTGGGGGAGGAAATCCCTCAGCCCGGCCTGCTCCCATTTGCAGTCCAGGATCCCTTGGGGGATGTCCACCTGTTGACTTAGGCCCACTCCCCAGGGGATCAGGCCTAAGCTTGCAGTCAGACATCCTCTGGCAGCCAGGGAGCCCTCAGGGGATGTCCAATTAAAGGCTTAGGCCCCCAAGGGAGCTGTGATGAGGAAGCTGGGGTGACAGAGGAGCCACGCTGTCCTGCCCCGCTGCCCTGGGTCAGGTCGCACAGGGGATGCCTGGGCGGGCTGGCCGATCGCTGCTGCCACACTAGGCCATCCCGGGTCGGGTCACACACGGGACGGCCACTGCCCCGGGTGGCATATAGCAGGCCTGGATGGCAGTGGGGCAGGCGGAATGGCTCTGACCCACCCTGCCTGCAGTATGCAAATTACCCACCATCTTTGTTGGCAGTTAATTTGCATATCACGCTGATTAGCCAATGGGAGGTGTAGCGAAGGTATGGTCAATTACCATTGTCTATTATTGTGGGGTCTCTCAGCCCAGCCTGGGCCCTCTCACAGCATGGGATCCTTCGGGTGATGTCTGCCTGCCTGCTTAGGCTCCCCATGCTCGCCAGCCTTGAGCCCAGCTTCTGGCTGAGCAGCTCTCCCACTGTGGGTGTACACTAACCACCAGAGGGCAGTTCCTGCGTTGAGCATCTGCCCCCTGGTGGTCAGTGCACATCATAGTGACTGTTCGTTCTACGATTTGGTCAATTTGCATATTAGGGTTTTATTATGTAGGATACACACACACACACACACTCTCTCTCTCGTCATAATCTCTTAAAAGCTGCTAATTGCAACTGCATATAAAAACAAATTGATTGTAGCTCTGTTTCCTTAGTTTATGTTAATAATGTCACAAACTCTATCTTTTTATATTGCCTACCTATTAATATATATAGGGTGGGGCAAAAGTAGGTTATAACCTCTGTGTTTTGCATAGTCACAAATGCATACTTACTTTTGCCCCACCCTGTTTGAACATTAGGTTTTATGCTCTGGTCTTTTAAATCCTATAAAAGAATAAAAAGTATATTTTTAAAAATTACAATAAAGTAAGATCTTATACCAGTAATTGTCCATGTATTTACCTTTATTGGAGAATTTTGTATTTTCATATCACTTTGATTTATTTTCTATTGGCCGTTTTTACTTCAAATTGAAGGATTCATTTATCATTGCTTGTCGGGTAGGAATAATGATAATGAATATCATCAGCCGTGGCTTATCTGGAAATGTCTTAATGTCTCCCTCTTTTTCGAAGGACATTTTGTACCATATGATTTAAGGCACTGATTGTCCAACCTGGTTTCAGTGTCATTCCCCAGCTTTTGCTCTTGCCTGCTCCAAAAAATAATTCTGGAGATCTTATGAACAGGGTAGTGATTCTAGCCAACAATACTGTATTATAAACCTTAAAGTTGCTAAGAGACCAGATTTTAGTTGTTCTCACAACAATAACAAATTTAAGTGATTTGATTGAGGTACGAGCTAACACTACAGTGATAATCATATTGCAATGTAGAAACACAGCAAATTAAGGTGTTGTGCATCCTAATCTTACACAATGTTCCATGTGAATTATATCCCAATAAAAAATCCCCATCCTGTTCTCTAGACAAGCTTCCTGAACCTAGCTGCACATGCGGCTCAACTGGGAGCTTTTACAATGTTCCAATGCCCAGGCCTCATCTACTAATGATTCACAATTTTGATTGCAGGATAGTACATTCATAGCCATTAAAAGTTTCAAGTCTAATATGCTTGTAGTTTTTTAAAATTACAAAAACTAAGATTTGGAAACAGTCCAATTATCCATCAACACTAATATAAGAGAAAGATGCAAATTGACTATACCTTTGTGACTCCCTCCTGCTAATCAGGAGTGAGTATGCAAATTAACCCAACCAATATGGCAGGTTAATTTGCATATGCAGGCACTGAGAGGCTGGGGGCAGGGCAGGATTCAGGCATTCTGCACCACCCCAGCTGCTCTGGACCTCTGGGCAGTGTGGAAAGGTGGAAAGGAGGTTCTGGGCCGGAACGAAGGCAGAAAGGCGGCTCCGGACTGCAGCAAAGGCGGAAAGGCAGCTCAGGCCTGAGCGAAGGTGGTGCCAGCAGCCAGGGGAAGAAGGCCCATTCTTGCACAAATCCTTGTGCATCAGGCCTCTAGTTAGTAGATTAATGAATAAAAACTGTGAGGCATTTACAGAATGGTATACTATGCAGCTGTAAAAATGAGGGATCTCTTATCCTTTGGAACAGCATGGATGGACCTGAAAAATATTACGGTAAGTGAAATAAGCCAATCTGAGAAAGACAAATATCATGTGATCTCACTTATTTATGGAATGTAATTAACAAATAAACTGATGAATGGAGTAGATTGAGAGACATTTTTGCCACACCTCCTTCATGGTGAGAGCCCTCTATATCTCTGAATAGGCTTAAAATTATTATTATTGCCGAAACCGGTTTGGCTCAGTGGATAGAGCGTCGGCCTGCAGACTGAAGGGTCCCAGGTTCGATTCTGGTCAAGGGCATGTACCTGGGTTGTGGGCATATCCCCAGTGGGGGATGTGCAGGAGGCAGCAGATCGGTGTTTCTCTCTCATCGATGTTTCTAGCTCTCTGTCTCTCTCCCTTCCTCTCTGTAAAAAATCAATAAAATATATATTTTTAAAATTATTATTATTATTGTTATTATTATTATTATTATTCTTTAAAGCATTACAAATAGTAGAGCATAAGTCTCCTTTTCCCCCTATGGACCTCCCCAGGGCCTCCCCACCGCAGCATATGCCCTCACCTCCCTAGTGTCTGTGTCCATTGGTTATGCTTATATGCATGCATACAAGTCCTTTGGTTGATCTTTTACCCCCCCATCCCCCAATGATCTGCTGCCTTCCTGCTGAAGTTTGACAGTCTGTTCGATGTTTCTTTGTTTCTGTATCTATCTTTGTTCATCAGTTTATGATGTTCATTATATTCCAGAAATGAGTGTGATATTGTGGTATTTATCTTTCTCTGACCTGTTTATTTCGTTTAGCATAATGCTCTCCAGTTCCATCCATGCTGCTGAAAATGGTAAGATTTCTTCTTTTTTACAGCAGTGTAGTATTCCATTGTGTAGATGTATCACAAATTTTTAAAAAAATATATTTTATTGATTTTTTTACAGAGAGGAAGGGTGAGAGATAGAGAGTTAGAAACATCGATGAGAGAGAAATATTGATCAGCTGCCTCCTGCATACCCCCCTGTACGTAGAGCTCGGGAAGTATGTCTCAGCACTGCGGCTGATGCAATGGTGTGAGCACACTCCACCATGACATGCTTCCTCCGCACACCAGGAAGTAGCAACGCCCGCCTGAACGAACTCCTAGAGCCAGGTGCACAGTACCCCAGCCTTTCAGCCATTGGTCGCCTGTAGCAACGTGTCTCCCTCTGATTGGTCCCCTCATGCTATATATACCCCTGTAGTTCCATAATAAAACGGATCTGCGTCACTGAACCTGGTCTCCGGAGTCGTGCATGCAGACGCCCTAGCGCGTTGGGGCTCCGTCGTCCTCACCCCCGAGGGAGCCCCTGCTTCACCCCCCACTGGGGATGTGCCCGCAACCAAGGTACATGCCCTTGACTGGAATCGAACCTGGGACCTTTCAGTCCACAGGTCAACGCTCTATCCACTGAGTCAAACCAGTTACGGCATGTACCACAGTTTTTTAATCCACTCATCTGCTGATGGGCACTTAGGCTGTTTTCAAATCTTAGCTATTATAAATTGTGCTGCTATGACATAGGGTTGCATATATCCTTTCTGATTGAGATATATGTTTCTGTTTTCTTGGGATATATTTCTAGAAGTGGGATAACTGGGTCAAATGGAAGTTCCATTTTTTATTTTTTGAGGACACGCCATTCTGTTTTCCACAGTGGCTGTACCAGTCTGCATTTCCACTAGCAGTGCAAGAGGGTTACCCTTTCTCAGCAAACTCGCCAGCACTTGCCGTTTGTTGATTTGTTGATGATAGCCTTTCTGACAGGTGTGAGATGGTACCTCATTGTCATTTTGATTTGCATCTCTCTGATGATTAGTGACTTTGAGCATGTTTTCATATGTGTCTTGGTCTTCTGCATGTCCTCTTTCAAAAAGTGTCTATTTAGGTACTTTGCCCATTTTCTGAATGGATGTTTATGTTCCTTTTGTTAAGTTGTATGAGTTCCCTATACATTTTGGAGATTAAACAGTTATGGGGGATAACATTTATTCTAGGGATGCAAAGCTGGTACAAAATCCACAAATCAATAAATATAATACATCACATAAACAAATTGAGAGACAAAAACCACATAATCATATCAATTGATAGAGAAAAAGCATTTGACAAAATCCAATACCTCAACATAATAAAAGCCTTGCATGACAAACCTACAGCCAACATCATACTCAATGGGCAAAAACTAAACTCAATTCCCCTAAGAACAGGAACAAAACGGGGATGCCCACTTTCACCACTCCTGTTCAACATAGTACTGGAAGTGCTAGCCACAGCAATCAGACAAGAAGAAGAAATAAAAGGTATCCATATTGGAAAAGAAGAAGTAAAATTGTCATTATTTGCAGATGACATGATATTGTAAATTGAAAACCCCAAAGACTCCATCAAAAAACTACCAGACTTAAATGAATTTGGCAATAGAGCAGGATACAAAATTAACATCGGAAATCTATGGCTTTTTTATACACCAATAATGAACTCACAGAAAGAGAAACTATAAAAACAATCCCATTTACCATTGCAACAACAAAAAATTAAGATACCTAGGAACAAACTTAACTAAAAGGTAAAACACCGTACACAGAAAACTATAGGACGTTGGAAAAAGAGATAGAGAAAGACATAAAAAAATAGAAGAATATAACGTGTTCATGGATTGGTAGAATCAACATCATTAAAATGTCCATATTAATAAAGTGATCTATAGATTCAATGCAATCCCCATTAAGGCATCAACAGCATATTTCACAGACATAGAACAAACTCTCCAAAAATTCCTATGGAATAAAAAAGACCCTGAAGAGCTACAGTAATCCTGAGAAAGAAGAACAAATCTGAGGGGAATCACAATAACAGATATTAAGCTATTTGACAAAGCCACTGTTCTCAAAACTGCCTGATACTGACACAAGAACAGACATACAGAACAATGGAACAGAACAGAGAACCCAGAAATTGACCCAAGCCACTATGCTCAATTAACATTTGACAAAGGAGACAAGAGCATACAATGGAGTCAAGACAGTCTCTTCAATAAATGGTGTTGGGAAAATTGGACAAATACATGCAAAAAAATGAAACTAGACCACCAACTTACACCATATACAAAAATAAACTCAAAATGGTTAAAGGACTTAAAAGTAAGACGAGAAACCATAAAATTCTTAGAAGAAGCCATAGGCAGCCAAATAGCAGACATATGTCGTAGAGATATCTTTACCCACAAAGCTCCTAGGGCAATGGAAACTAAGGAGAAAATAAACAAATGGGACTACATCAAAATAAAAAGCTTCTGCACCGCAAAAGAAACCATCAACAAAATAACACAAAAACCACTCCATGGGAGAACATTGGCCAATGTTATCTCCAATAGGCTTTTCTTTTAACTTCCTGCAAGGGTCACAGCCCTCCAGGACTGTCAATTAAGTTTTGTTTTCAAAATATAAGAGTGGAATCTCAAACCTCATTTTTTATTCTCATGACAGCAGCATTTAGTGTGGTTTATTACACCTTTCTTTTTTTTCACAATCAGCTGAATATAATCAATTCAATGAATGAAGGAATGAAAAGAGGAGTAATAGTAGCAGCTAATACTCATTGAATGCTTCCTAAGTACTCCTTTCTTTCTTGATGTGCTTTTTAAAACTTGGCTCCAATGATATCACACTCTTTTGCTGTTTCTCCTTTATCATTTCTTGTTCCTTATGGGTTTGCTTTATTGATTTCATTTGTTATTTTGGTGCTGGTACTAAATGTACAGTCCTCTTTTCTATTTCCCTCAGTGATCTTGTCCATTCTCATAAATTTTAATTGCAGTTTACATCAATGACTACAAATTTGTATCTCTAATCCTTGTTTTTGAGTTCCAGATTCTTGATATATCCCCACTCCCACACAGTACTTTCATGTCCTGCTCAAATCCTTTTGGGCTCTACCTCTCAATTCATGGGGCTCAGCTTCCAATTGCCAGTATCTGCAACTCTTTGCTAAAGGATTTTCTCTGAATACTGTGCCCATATACACAGAGTGTCAGAAGCACCAGATAGTCAACACATCTTGTGGTGACCTCTCACTCATTGACTTGTGAGGGTTGGTATGTAATTATGTCAGCTCCCTGCATTTAGAGTAGATAAATCTGACCTATGTAGCACACTACCTTCAGAGTCTCACTAAGGAGTGAACTCCATTTAAGCACAGTGGTAACTAACCTGCTAGAAAACACACTGTTCATTTACTCCCTTCATTTTCCTGTCTCCTGTCCCCAATATCCTAGTGATGTGTTCTTTTTTTGTCTCCTGAATCAACACATTTGCTTTCTAATATTCACCACAAAATCTACTTCTAGGGGAACTCAGACATAGATAAATATTTGAGATATTTCAGAATATTCAGATAATATTGAGATATCCCAAAATTAACATGTAAAGAACAATATTTTTTCTCTCAGATCCCACCTGGCAGGGTGGAGGAAGGATAAAGAAATACACACTTCTCCATTTCAGAACTTCCTTAGAAGGTGGACACATTATTTTTGATCAGTGGTTCTCAACCTGTGGGTCGTGACCCCTTTGGGGGTCGAACGACCCTTTTACAGGGGTTGCCTAAGACCATCAGAAAACAAATATATAATTACATATTGTTTTGTGATTAATCACTATGTGTTAATTATGTTCAATTTGTAACAATACATTCTGTATATCAAATATTTACATTACCTTTCATAACAGTAGCAAAATTAGTTATGAAGTAGCAACGAAAATAATTTTATGGTTGGGGGTCACCACAACATGAGGAACTGTATTAAAGGGTCGCGGCATTAGGAAGGTTAAGAACCACTGTTTTAGATGAAGGAAATTCAGCCCTTGAGCATCACAAAAGGCCCTCACTCCTTCACAGGAGTTGCCTCTGTACCATGCATGGGAGTGATAGCCTGAGGCCAGCTTTTGGCAAATGGCTTGTGATACTGATCCAAAGTATAAAGTCTTTTTTCTTTAAAGTAAATGACATGGAACCTGTTAGTGATGACAAGAATAATTTCTGCGTCTGATTCAAGTCTGCAGGCACCTATAATCATATCTCTTAACAATTCTTATTCCTAACCACAATTAGCCGACATTTGGTCCTATTCAAAATGTCCATTTGGTTCACACAAAAAGTCTTTGAAATTCGATCCTGTCAAAAAAATAAACACTTGCCCTGACCAGTGTGGCTCAGTTGGATGAGTGCCATTTCATGCACCTCAAGGTCACTGGTTTGATTCCCAGTGAGAGCACATACCCATTTTATGGTTGATGTTCCCCTCCTTCCCTCCCTCCCTTTCTCCCTCCTTTCCTTTCTCTCTCTCTCTTTCCCTCTCTCTCAATAAAAACATATTACAAAAACTACATTACAACCTAAGAAGTTATTCTTGCATTCAAATAGCCCATAGTGTTTAGTTATACTCTGGGTTATAGTATTAAAATATAAAAATGATATCAGATTGTATTGGTCCAATGATTATTTTGTGCTGTCCTGGCAATAATAACACTTCTTACCTTGGTAGCCTGGCTGGCAATGACACATGGGGCAGGTAGATAGGTCAGGCTCAGATCTTGCAGAAGAGTAGGATTTATATTAACTATGGACCAAATGCCTCCATAGATGTTAAGGACAGGACAAAATATTAAGGATCTTTTGGCATGGACCAAATATCTCATTGCTCATTTTAGACAGGACAAAATGACCTACAAGTCTAATGACCATATGTCAATGCTGGACACTGAATATTTGAGGTGACATCTAAGAGATAAGGAGAAATCTAAAATCATGGCTGATATACCCCAATATCCAGATATAACATTACTTTGGGCTTATTCAATTTGTTCCTAGAATTATTCATCTCTTCTAAAGCAAATAATTTAGAATGTTT
>NW_005871250.1:1216944-1330181 GCF_000147115.1 Myotis lucifugus
AGAGGGAAATGCATAGCACTACAGGCATACCTCAAAAAAACAAGTAAAGTCAGCAATAAACTATTTAATCATACAACTTAAAGAAATAGAAAGAGAACAACAAGAAAAGCCCAGAGTAAGTAAAAGAAAGGAAATAATAAAGATTAGAGCAAATACTAATTATACAGAAACAAACAAACAAACAAAAAATACAAAAACTCAATGAAACCAAGAACTGTTTTTTTTGAAAGGATAAACAAAATTGATAAACCATTAGCAAGACTCACAAAGAAAAAAAGACAGAGGACACAAATACATAAAATCAGAAACGAAAGTGGAGAAGTAACCACTGACAACACAGAAATACATAGGATTGTAAGAAAATACTATGAACAACTATATGCTAACAAGCTGGACAATGTGGATGAAATAGACAAATTCCTAGAAAAATATAATCTCCCAAAACTGAATCAGGAGGAATTGGAAAATTTGAATAGGCCAATAACAACTGACGAAATAGAAGCAGTAAAAAAAAAAAAAAAAACCTACCACGAAACAAAAGCTCAGTTTGGACAGCTTCAGAGGGGAGTATTACCAAACATTCAAAGAAGAACTAACACCTATACTCCTCCACTCCTCCAACTATTTAAGAAAATACAAGAGAAAGGGACACCCCCAAATTTTTATGATGTCAGCATGATCCTCATTTCAAAACCAGATAAAGACACTACAAAGGAAGAGAATTACAGGCCAATATCCCTGATGAACATAGATGCTAAAATTTTCAACAAAATATTGGCAAATTGCATCCAGCAATATATTGAAAAGATCATACACCATGATCAAGTGGGATTTATTCCAGGGATGCAAGGCTGGTATAATATTCCCAAATCAATAAATATGATACGTAACGTAAACAAATTGAAAGACAAAAATCACATGAACATATTAATAGATGCAAAGAAAGCATTCAACAAAATCCAATACTCGTTTTGATAAAAACTCTCAGTGAAGTGGGAATAGAGAGAGCATATCTGAATATGATTCAGGCCATATATGACAAACCCACAGCCAACATCATACTCAATGGGCAAAAACTGAATCCATTTCCCCTAAGAACAGGAATAAGACAAGAATGCTCACTTTCACCACTCCTGTTCGACACAGTACTGGAAGTGCTAACCATAGTGATCAGACAAGAAGAAGAAATAAAAGGCATCCATATTGTCAAAGAAGAAGTAAAACTGTCATTATTTGATGATGGCATGATATTCTACATAGAAAACCCTAAAGGCTCCTTCAAAAAACTATTATACTTAATAAATTGGCAATAGAGTAGGATACAAAATTAACACCCAGAAATCTATGGCTTTTTTATACACCAATAATGAAATCTTGAAAAATTTCTCACAGAAAGGGAAACTAAAAAAACAACCCCATTTACCATTGCATCAACAAAAAATTAAGATACCTAGGAATAAACTTAACTAAGGAGGTAAAAGACCTGTAGTCGGAAAACTACAGGACATTGGATAAAGAGATAGAGGAAGACATAAACAAAAAGAATAATATAATGCATTCATGGATTGGTAGAAACAACATCATTAAAATGTCCATCCTACCCAAAGAAATCTATAGATTCAATATGATCCCCAATTAAAATACTAGCCGAAACCGGTTTGGCTCAGTGGATAGAGCATGGCCTGCAGACTGAAGGGTCCCAGGTTCGATTCCCGTCAAGGGCATGTACCTTGGTTGCGGGCAAATTTCCGGTGGGAGATGTGCAGGAGACAGCTGATTGATGTCTCTCTCATCGATGTTTCTAACTCTCTATCCCTCTCCCTTCCTCTCTGTAAAAAAAACAATAAAATATATTTAAAAAAAATACTAACAGCATACTTCACAAACCTAGAATAAAATCTCCATAAATTTATATGGAATAAAAAAAAGATCCAGAAGGGCTGCAGCAATCCTGAGAAAGAAGAACAAAGTTGGAGGAATCACAATACCAGATATTAAGCTATATTACAAAGCCACTGTTCTCAAAACTGCCTAGTACTGGCCCAACAATAGACATATAGATCAATGGAATAGAACGCAGAAATCAACCCAAGCCACTATTATTAATTAATATTTGACAAAGGAGGCAAGAGCATACAACGGACTCAAGAAAGTCTCTTCAATAAATGGTGTGGGAAAATTGGACAGATGTATGCAACAAAAAAATGAAACTAGACCACCAACTTACACCATAGACAAAAATAATCTCAAAATGGATAAAGGACTTAAAAGTAAGACGAGAAACCATAAAAATCTTAGAATAAGCCATAGGCAGCAAAGTAGCAGACATATGTCTTAGAGATATCTTTACCCACAAAGCTCCTAGGGCAATGGAAACTAAGGAGAAAATAAACAAATGAGACTACATCAAAATTAAAAGCTTCTGCACTGCAAAAGAAACCATCAATGAAACAATAAGAAGGCCACTGCATGTGAGAATGTATTTGCCATTGTTATCTCCATAGGCTATTCTTTTAACTCCTTGCAGGAATCACAGCCCTCTGGGATTGTCAATTGAGTTTTGTTTTCAGATTTCTAGAATTCACTACTAGGTTGCTGCTTTCAGAATATACACCAGAGGGAGTTATTGCAATACCTGCCTGTAAGGGCAAGAGCCATTTAGGACTCCCAATTGGGTTTTCTTTTCAAAATATGAGTGGAATCTCACATCTCATTTTTTATTCCATGTCAGCAGCATTTAGTATGGCTTATTACTCCTTTCTTTTCTTTCCTTTTTTTTTTCAGAATTAGCAGAATATAATCAATTCAACGAATGGAATGAAAAGAGGAATAATAGTATCAGCTAATAATCATTAACGCTTCCTAAGTACACTTTCTTTCTTGATGGGCTTTTAAAAACTTGGCTCCAATAATATATCACTCTTTTGTTATTTCCCCTTTATCATTTCATTTCTTGTTCCTTATGGGTTTGCTTTATTGATTTCATTTGTTATTTTGGTGCCGGTACTAAATGTACAGTCCTCTTCTCTATTTCCCTCAGTGATCTTGTCCATTCTCATGAATTTTAATTGCAGTTTACATCAATGACTAATTGATGTAATCCTTGTTTTTTAATTCCAGATTCTTGATATATCCACAGTCCCACACAGTACTTTCATGTCCTGCTCAAATCCTTTTGGCCTATACCTCTCAGTTCATGGGGCTCAACTTCCAACTGCCAGTATCTGCAACTCTTTGCTAAAGGACTTTCTCTGAATACTGTGCCCATATACACAGAGTGTCAGAAGCACCAGAAAGTCAACACAACTTATGGTCACCTCTCAGGCATTGACTTATGAGGGTTGGTATGTGATTATGTCAGCTCCCTGCATTTAGAGTAGATAAATCTGACCTTTATGTTGCACACTACCTTCAGAGTCTCACTAAGGAGTGAACTCCACTTAACCACAGTGGTAACTAACCTGCTAGAAAACACACTGTTCATTTACTCCCTTCATTTTCCTAACTCTAAAGGCACAAACCTTTGATATTGCCTTTCATTTAGAAGACCTTGGAAAAAAGCATTTTCTTAATTTACTTAAGAGTCACAAGAGGTCTCACTAACAATTTTGACTCCTAGACTTGTCCAGTTTAGCTTCCGATCCAGTATGGCTAAGAGAACCAGGGAATTTTATCAAATATCTGCTCCCTCCTCTGCCTCTCTTATTTTCTCTGGATGCAAGAGGTATTTAGCAGTCAGTTAGATCTGATCACTAATTGTTTTTTCTGGTTACAATAAGCCAACATCTGGATAGGTGGCATTTGTCTAAATCAAATAGGACAGTCTCATGCCACCTCAATTCTGTCATTGCACAAATTCTTTCACGAATTCCCAGTATTTCTAGATATTGATACAGAAATCAAATAAAAGAGAGTATTCTAATAAACTCACTTCTATTCTCATACACTGCCTTGCTGTCTGACTCACAGTAAGGTATTTTCCATTACTTTAAGAACACTCTTTAATAGAAAACAACATTTTATTTGTTTAAGTATGGCATTACACTACTTGTAATAGTTTAATGTGGTGGATAAAACCCCCACAAAGATTTTTTATGCACTCACTTTTATAACTCAGCACCAATTAGCTATAAACAGCTTTAAAATATCATCACTAGTTTAAATTTACAGAATTGTTCTTATGATTATGATGGCCTGCATCAAGTTAAAAGTCTGCACAGCAAAAGAAACAACTAACAAAATGAAATGAAAAAAACAACCTACAAAATAGGAGCAAATTTTGTAAACTAAGTATCTCTTAAGAGGTTAATATGTGAAATATATACAGAACAAATGCAACTCAATAATCATAATAAAGGAAATTAAAAATTGACTCCGCCAGTTTGGCTCAGTGGTTGAGTATCGACCTATGAACCAGGAGGTCATGGTTCAATTCCAGTCAGGACAAATGTCCGGGTTGCAGGCTCGAGAACCAGTGTGGGGTGTGCAGGAGGCAGCCAATCAATATTTGTCTCACATCATTGATGTTTCTATCTCTTCCTTTCTCTCCCCTCTTCTCTGAAATCAATAGAAATATATTTTTAAAAAATTGGCAGGGGAGTAGTGCCTGTGCTGCTCAGTGGTTGAATGTGGACCCTGAACCAAGAGGTCAAGGTTTGATTCCAGGTTAGGACAAATGACCAGTTTGTGGGTTTGATCCCCAATAGGGGGCAAGCAGGAGGCAGGGAAATAGATGACTCTCATCATTGATGTTTCTGTCTCTCTCCCTTTCCACGAAATTAATAGAAAATATTGGCAGGGGATTTCTGCAAACATTTTTGCTGAAGAAGACATACAAACGGCCAACAAGTACATGAGAATGTAAGGGGAAATCTTCAGGGAAAACCCAATCAGATTCACAATGAGTTATCACCACACACCTGTTAGAATGGCTATCATCAAGAAGACTACCAAGTGTTGATGAGGATGTGAAGAAAAGGAAATCCTTGTACAGCATGGGTGGGATTATAAGTTGGTATAGCCAAGATGGAGAACAGAATGGAAATTTTTAAAAATAGAGCTGCCATCTAATACGGAAAAAATACCACTTCTTAGTATATATTCAAAGGAAGTGAAAATAGAATATGGAAAAGATATCTACACCCCATGACCTTTGCGGCATTTTTCATAATAGCCAAGACACAAAAATAACTTATGTCCTTCAACACATGAATGGATAAAGATGATTTTATATACACAATCATATGTTATTCAACCATGAGAAAGAAGGAAATTCTTCCATTTGTGAAAACATACATGGTTCTTGAAAGCATCATGTCAAGTGAGAGACATCAGACAGACAACAATAAATACTGTATAATAATATAACATACATGGAATCTTAGAAAGCTTAATTCGTAGACACAGAGAGTAGAATGGTGATTATGAGAGTCTTGGGATTTGGGAAAAAAGGATATGTTGATCACAGGGTACAAACTTGGAGTTAAAAGATGAATAATTTCTGCAGATCTGTAGAGCACTATGATTACAGTCAACAATACTTCAAAGTTGCTAAGAGACAAGATCTTAAATGTTCTCACCACAAAAAATTAATGATTATGTGATGTGGTAGGGGTTTAGCAAGTGCTATGGTGTTAATCTTATTGTAGTATGTAAATGTATACAATTAACATGTTGTACAACTTAAAACCACACAATGTTTATGTAAATTGTATTTCACTAAAAATAATCCCCTCCAAAGGCTAAGTTGTTAAGGAAATGTAAATTAAAACCACAATGAGATACTACTCTATACCTAACCAAGTGGCTAACATCATAAAGACTAATCACACACACCAAATATTGGTGAGGGTGTGGAGCAACTGGTACTCTCAGGCTCCACTGGTGGGAATGTAAAGCAGGACAATATTTTGGCAAAGAATTTGGCAGACTCTTTAAAAGTCAAAAACCTTGTACCCTTATGAACTCCCCTGTCTTCCAAACCTTCCGCTGCTAGGCATTCACCCAAGTGAAATGTATGCATGTGCTTAAGAATGACATGTGTATGAATATTTGTGGCAGCTCTATTTTGTATATCTGCAAACTGGAAATAATGTAAATGTTCAAGGACAGGCAAATGAATAACAAATTATGGCCTATTCATACAATGGATATTAGTCAGCAATAAAAAGTAAGGAAGGACTCATAGACACAACAACAGGGATGTTTGTCAAAATAATTTTGCTGAATTCCAGAGAAACCAGGGTACATATGGCACCGTCCATCTATGAAAAATTCTAGAAAAAGCAAACTAATCTAAAGTGATAACAGATCATCAGATGCCTGGGGAGAGGGGAAGGGAGGAACAGGCGGAAACTTGGGGGGGGGGGAATGAATATGTTCACTATCTTGATTGTGAAGATCATTTCAGGGGTGCATACAAATGTTAAATCTACCAGACCGCACAGTTTAGTATGTGAAGTTTCTTGTATATGAATTATACCTCAGCAAAGCTGCTGGGGAAAAATTATAAATTTCAGTTATTATTTTTGCTAGTATATATTGACCTTATATTCTGTGATTATGATTCATTCCTCATTCATTTTAGTAATTGCCTTTTAAAATATACACTTCTTAGGCTATTCTGCAGAAAACATTTGCTAATAGATACAATGTTATTTCTCTTTTACTTCTCTTTTTACATCTTACACTCCCCTGCCCTTCTGTTTTTTCTTTTTCTGTTCTTTACCACACTGTCTCAGACCTCCTCTTATTATGGGAAAGCAATCAAAACCACAGCATAAATTATGCAGTCTGCTCTGATGCCCTTCATCACACTGTTTACTTACATTTTAGTCATCAAAGTTGTTTTGTTTTTTTTTAATCACGAATACCTGTCTATTGAGCTGGTCATATGATTTTTTCTTTCAATCTGTTAATGTAGTGAATTATATTTCTTAGTTTTCAAATGCTGAATCAGCCTTGAATTCTGGAAAATCCTACTTTATACAAGTCTTTTAAAAAATATTGCTGTATTCATTTCTCTGATATTTGGTCAATGAATGGTACAGCCCTTTTATATAACAGATTTTCATGAACTATTTGAAAAATCCTTCTGTCTTTATTCTATGCTAATCTGGTACAGGCACTTGAAGGCATTTGTATATAACAAATTTTTTAACAATTGCAAGCAGCAATTTTATTTTAATTCCCTTTTTTGTCTTTCTTTCTTTTCTTTTGTTTTTACAAATTAGCTAACTTATAATCAGATAATATATGCAATTGATTAAGATCCCTCACATACTAAGCCACAGAGCTAAGGCCTGAAGCACAGTTGTCTGGCTCTATTAGTAGATTCTTTTGTTGTTATTATTAATCTTCACTGAATAATATTTCTTCCATAGATTTTTTGAGAGAGTAGGAGTGGTTTGAAGATAAAGAGAGAAACATAGATGTGAGAGGGACACATGGATTTGTTGCCTTTCCCAGATGCCCTGCTAGGGGCTCAAATCTGCAACGCAGGTGTGTGAGCTGGATGCAGGTTCAACCTAAACACTTGAGTGCATGGGCTGATGCTTAACCACTGAGAAAAACCGGACAAGCTTGGCTCTGGAATCTTACTAGTAAGACTAACTGTCATTATCATTTTAGAGTTTACTTTCCTTCTTTTGAGACTGGATCTCAGAAATCTGAAACAAGCTGAATTTCCAAAATAAGTGCAATTTAAGTGTGTGAATAAAACTAGCCACAGCCTGGTTTGTGTATACTTCAACTAACTATGAAAGCTCTGGTGTAGGGAAACAGGAAGAATGATATAATAGTGACCCTGAGATTGTTCTGTGGTTCTAGATGTCACCCTCCAATATAGCTGCATGTTATTACCATCTTAGAAACTTTTAAAAAATACTGGTTACTAGGATCTCATCTAAAAAATTGAATTGCAACCTTGGGGAAGGAACATGTGCACAGGTATTTTACAACATTCTCCATGTGCTTCTCATAGCTATCTATGTTTTAAAACTAGGGAGTTTCCAGACATATTTGCAAATTGTACTTTCTGACATTCTTATCCTGCCTTATCTCCTGATCCTACACAGCTCCCTTGCTTAGAAAGACTTCATGTTTTGTCTGTTAAGATCTATAGACATATTTATCATTTTTTCCCCTTCCCATTCATTATGCCCAACAGATAAAATTGTCCTCTAAACTTTCTGCTGTAGGAATAGATTTGAGGACCTCTGTGTGTGGCCATTTCCCAGTCACTGCCAGGGCTTATGATCCCTCTGTGTCTTATCTCTCCTGACATTTGCTTTCCTACATGGCAGTATTTAAAATACACTGCTCAACATAGAGGAGCTGGCTGAGGCTGCACAAGTAAACAAGACATCCACAGTCTGCCTTTGTATTGTGTCTTCTTGAGGTGGGTAACATGGGCATACATTGTTGTGTTTTCCTTTGTACAGTATTGCTGTCATAACTGTTCCAGCTCTGCTCCTTCTAATATTAATTGTTCCTGGTTCTCTGAAGGATTAAATGAGCATTCAAAAGGGCATGTATTCTTACATCCTACAGATCTCTTGAGCTTTATTCCATATGTATTGTTTAACATGTTTACTTTTAATTGATTTGGGTGCAGGAGGAAAAAAGGGAACAGTTTTCCCTAATGAAAAGAAAGGGGGTTTAGCATGACTCAGTGGTTGGAGTGTTAGTTCCCTGCCCTTACCCTGAATCTCTAGCCTTCCATTCCTGGACAAGGGCAAGTACCTTGGTTGCAGGTTCTATGGTGGCCCTGGTCTGGGCAACTACAGGAGGCAACCAATAAATGTCCCTCTTGCATAAATGTTCATTCTATCTCTCTATCGCTTTCCCTCTCTCACTCCTTACCTCCTTCCCTTTCTCCCTTTCACTCTCACTGAAAATATATGGAAAAAATATCCTTGGGTGAAAATGAAAAAAAAAGAAAAAGAAAATAGTAAAGAAGTTTAACACCTCAGGAGTATAGTCTCTTCTTTCTCAAGGTGGAGGATCCAGGACGTGGCCTCTCCGGTTGTGTTCATTGAACTATTTATGGGACTTTGTCATAAACATTCTGGTTTCTTTACAACTTTCTAAGGAGTTCAAATAGCTAACTTCTCTTTGAATATCAATGTCAGCTTTATTATCATCATGTTGGCATTTCCATTTTCTCCTGGTGAGTACATTTCCAATTCTGGATAGAGTATTTCTCAAATCCTAGAAAATGCAGGCAAGATTTGGTATCATCTAGGAACAAAATTGGTCATTCCATTTGGTTTAGAATCCCTGAATTGACAACCCAATGGACAACAGTGCACATGAACCTCTGAGTACATTGATGGATTTTTTAAAAACCAAATTGCAAAATGTTAAGAAACTGTATAGTGGATTTGAATGGCCACTGGATACTGGGGCAGGGAAATTCATCCTGTTTCCCACCCCTAAAGCGGAAGTACTTGAAGAATCCTTATCTTAGGAGTTAGAGGTCATGTTTTCCAATGGAAATGGCTAGAATAATCTCTTTAGGGTCTGGGATTTTTAGTTATCAGTCCCTACATCAAATCCTTACCTTAGGTAAACCCTATTTGATATCTCTTGGGGCAATTCATCTGCTTTGAAATTGAGAGTTGTTTATTGTGAGGCAACTGCTTAAACATTGGAAACAACATTGGAATAATCAGTCTCTATTAATTCCCTTTATATTGGAATGATGTTAGCAAGTTATTATCTTTCTTGCTCTTCAGTTTCTTCATCTGAAACTCTCAGTAACAAAATGATACCTTCAAATGAAGGTGTTGTTGGTTTTAAATAATACAATGTTTTTTGAGACCAAGTTAGATCTTCTGTACAAATTAGCACTGTTTATAGATTTGGCAATTTGACTTTCCTATCAACAGTCAAAGCCCAGAAGGCTCACTCATGCCATGTTGTGTCCTCATGAAAAGAACTGCATCCATGTCTTCTCACAACAGATGTGGAAATATCATTGGAGATACCAAGTAATTGAATGTATTTTATTTGTGCAGGAGCTAAATTGGCCAAAATCTCTGATTTTATGATGCAGGCAAATCACCTCTCACTTATTAGGAAATGGAAAACATTTCAGTTTTATAAATTATTATAAAATGAATTGTTATATAAGAAAATTCTTGCAATAATAATGGTGCTACAAAGTGAAATCCTAAATTATTACCCTCTCCAGAGAAAATGCAGAAATTCCAACAAACCAGGAGCATACATATTTATGCAAATATTACTCCTTTTAATGATCTGTAATCTAGTGTATGTAAGTACAGAAAATAATTCAATCTTTTATACTACATATAAAAAAGCATATACATGTTTCCAACTTTTGTAATTATAGATTATGCATTAGAAAATAAATAACCTTGTGCATATGTATTTTATTAAGAATTATTTTCAAACAGGGATTTTTGGTTCACAGCAAAATTGAGAGAAAGTACAGAGATATCCTATATCCCTAAGTCTCCTGCCCGTACACATGCATAGTTTCAACCATTATCAACATGGACAACAGAATGGAACATTTGTAAGAATGATGCAAACACATTAACACTTAATATTCACACAAAGTGTGTAGTTTATGTTACAGTTTACTCTTGGTGTTGTATACTCTATGAGTTTGAACAAATATATAATGACATACATTAATCACTATGGTATTGCGTATTTTTACTGCCCTAAAATTCCTTTGTGCTCCACCTATTCATCAATCCACCTCCCTACACCTGACAACCACTGACCTTTTTACTGTCTCCATAGTTTTTGCTTTTCCAGAATATCATATAGTTGGAATTATATAGTATGAAGCCTTTTCAGATTGCCTTCATTCATTTAGTAACATACATTAAAGTTATTGTCCTCTTTCTTGCTTTGATCCTCCTTTCTTTCCAACTCAGTAGCTTGAAAAGCTTTCACATCTCATCCCTATTTTAGGGTTTTAAATCACTGTTTATTACTTTATCCCTACCCCATACTTCTGAGAATATCATAATATCATCCCAAACCTCCTACTGAGGGAAGACCAACTGGGAAATATTTGAGTGGCATCTCTCACAAGCTGTGTTACATAAAATACCTCTGCCTTATGTTATCATGAGCCATTTATTTTTAACCCCATCAAGCTCCTCAATGGCAAGCCAGTAGAGGAGACTCCTCAGCTGGGTGAAGGGGGTTGACAAAGAAAGTGGAACAAAATAGGCACAGTCTCCAGAGCTGTAGGCCTCTGGCTCCACTGCCTCCAGTTTCAGGGAGGTTGGGTGGGGAATCTATGGGCTGGCCATGGTGTGCAGCATTGCTGTGAGGCCTGCTCCAGGTCAGTCCTTCTGAAATGTTTCTATATTCTGAGGAAAAACTGAGATTCCCATGCCCATTTTTCCTTAAATGTTGTCAGGCTTCTGTGGGCGGAGCCAAGGTTTGGGACTGAACTGCTCCTTCTTAAGTGTGCTCAGAAGGTGTCCTGCTGTTTCTCTCAAGTCTCTATGAGGCCTTCTGTTCCCTTGTATGTCTCCTTGATCCTGTGGGTTTGGGCAAGAAAAAAGGGAAAAGTCCAACATATTAAGGTATATAGGGGAGTAGCAGGTTCCTTTGCCTGTAAGAAACTTTCACTTATAAATAGGAAATTTGTCTCTGTGTCATGTGTTGTAAACATTCCTTTTGGGTTTCTTCTACAGATTTGATAAAATGTCCTTTTTCTCATCATTGCTCAAAATTATTTTCATCACTGCCTCGGTATTTCCCCTTTATTCTGGTGAGTACATTTTCAATTCTGGATGAAGCAATTCACACATCTTAGAAAATGCAGGAGATCACATCTATTGTCTAGAAATGTAGCAGCTTCTTTCATTGGGTTTGTAATACTTAAACTGGCAAAATGAAAGCAGGCATGTTACAAACCGCCTTTTAAAATTATATCTTTGGGTTATTTCTTCTCATTTCCACCTTAGAGACATGGAGGCAGAGAGCTGGGTTAGAATGAGCAGGAGAACTTAGTTTTTTGTTCATTTATGACTAAAGATATTTACTTAATTATTATTTTGGAGGTCAGATTCCATGTTTGCTAAATGCTGATTATAGGGCATAATGATGTCTCCTAGATCGGATAATCTTTGGGAATCTGATTTGTTGTTTGCCAGTTCTGAAGCCACTATAGTCACAATGTTGTATAAGGTGAGAATTCATTCAAAATTTATCTTCCTTTAGTGCAAGAAGAATGGTGAATTTGAGTAAAGGAGCTGTGACGTGTTTAATTGGATCCTTATCTTAGAACTGAGTACTATTTCATGAAGCAATAATTTCTTCATGTTAGGTGACCTTATGCAAGGCATATGAAGTGGCATTAAACAAGGCATTGTCTTCTCCGAACAGGATGTCTCATTTATTAAAAAATTAATAAAAAGGAGTACTGTATCTTCACAGGAGAGTTTGATGATTACTGCAAAACACTTCAAATTATTTTCACAGATGAGAATAATTTGGAATAATATTTCCAGATTTGGATGTATTTTGTGAAATACTATTTTGATATTATCACAAAAGGCTCACCTCAGAACTTGGGGTCCTGAGTAGGCAACTTGTATACAATTTTGCTACAAAAAAGTATAGGTTCTTCCACCAGAGACTCTGATTTCTTTCCCTTCTTCTTATTTTTACATTTTCTTTTGTGTGTTTGTTGCAGAAACCTTTATTGCGTCACTAAAACGCAGTCCCGGGGAGGTAAGTTAATACGTATTAATTTGGAAATTAAAAAAGCTTTTAATATTTTTAAGATATTTTTTATTTATTTCAGAGAGAAAGGGAGAGGGTGAGAGATACAGAAACATCAATAATGAGAGAGAATCATCGATAGGCTGCATCTTGCATGCCCCACACTAGGGATGCACCCTACAACCTGGGCCTGTGCCCTTACTAGGATTTGAACCGTGATCTCTTGGTTCATAGATCAATAATCAATCACTGAGCGACACTAGCGGGGCAGCTTTGAATTATTTTATATTGTGAGTTTTAACAGCATATTTCACCAGACAGCCCTGCCAGTGTTGTTCTGTGGTTAAACGTTGACCCATAAAATAAGAGGCCCCTGGTTCAATTCCTGGTCAGGCCACAATCCTAGGTTGTGGGCTTAATATCCGGTAAGGGGTCTGCAGAATGCAACTTTTTGATGTCTCTCTTATCATTGGTGTTTCTATCTCTCTAGTCCCTCTCACTTGTTCTTTTATAAAAAAAAAAAAAAATCACCAAAAAAATGTGCAACAGAATGATCCTTCAAAAATTTTTATTTAAACTGTGCCATTATTATGCTAAGTTTAATAAATAATATCTAGCAAGCCATATAAGAATATTTGGTATTTTGGACAAGATAAAATATCCCATTATTACAAAGATTACATTATTAGGTATCCTTGTTATGTGCAAGCACCTGATAAAAGTTTCAGTCTATTTAAAGTAGAATTATTTCTCTAGAAAAACAAGAAGATAGCAAAAATTATCCACTGAAAGGTGGATAAAAAATAATAATTTTCATATATTAATAGAGGAGAATATTATAGAGAGGAGAAACACTTAAATAGAGATTACAAGGACATTTCAAAAGGCAGTAATGTAAGAATACACACCATATTGTTTATTTAAGTAAAATTATGAATAGTGCCATTACTAACCAAATTTTACATATGTATATATGCAAATACTAACATATATGAATATATACATATGTGGTGATAATCTGAATGTATCTGATTCTCTAGTAGTTAAATCATTGAAAAAGATAGGGAAATAATTAAAATTCCTTTTTACTATATTTGTGATATGAAAAAATGGGGGAAATCCGATGCAGGTATGAGTAGAAGTGAGATGAAAGTGGTTACATTATAAAAATACATTCAACCATTTGTCTGCTTTTAAGAATGATATTGGGTTTGTAAAAATATATCAATAAAATTTTATGACTAAGTAGAGTGTGTATTTCCAAACCACAATATAGAATATTTTCATTCCATTTGGATGCATGGAATCTTATACTAAGGTTAAAGACATTTTTTTAAAAGAGTAAATTATCTGACAAATTTTATTTTGTTCTTTATGTTTGATAGCCCGACTGTAATATTTATAAAGATCGATTACATATGTGCACCAAAGAATATGATCCAGTCTGCGCAACGAATAAGAAAACTTACTCCAATGAATGCGTTTTCTGCAGTGAAATGTTGTAAGAATATAAGGCTAAATATTGGCTCTTCCAAAATAATGAGGAAACCATCACAAAATGATAGGAAAACCCATGTTTTTGAAAGCCTATGCACAGTACTAGTATATATGGGAAAAAATTGTACTATCTCAGTAAATGCCACAGGATCACACTGGTACCTTTCCCGGGAGTTCTCATTTGCAAAAGCAGATTTGTATTTGACCTCTCAATATATCTGCTGGATATTCTGGAAATATACAAATCAATTAATTTAACCACTAGGACTTATGAATGAGTCTATGCCCAATATATTGACTTCTGAAGTCCATCTGATAACTGATCATCTTTGTGATGTAGCAACCAAGCTACAGGGACCATAACTGAGCAACAAACACTACTTGACTACAGCAATTTGAAATCCATCACAATGGGCCTATTCCTGCTAGGACAGGACTCCTCTGAGGCTAACCTAGTCTCTGAACTCCATGACAGACTGCGACCCTTCCTTAGACAGCAGGGCGTTCCAGCACACTTCCTCCCAGCCTCCTTTCCTATGTGCTTCACTCCAAAGGAGTCTGCAGTCTAAAGGTTCAGCCAGCCTCCCTACTTTCCTCTTCATTGTCTCTCAAAATTATTTCCTCTTAGTCGATCCCCAAAGTGGCTTCTACTTCCATAGAACCATCAAAACAATCTTCATTCCTCTCATCTCTCCAGTCTGGGTGGTTTCCTCGACTGAACCAGGACTGACCATGTAGGAAGAGCCAAGTAGCCCCAGTTGAGGGAAGGATGTGTGAAGGTTCTGGGGAGCATGTGGGTCCCAGTTGGTTGTGGAGGTGGAGCACAGCTTCTCCACATCATGCTGCTCATTTACAAGCACTTAGTGAAAATTATCCAGGTAATTTTAAATGCTGTTTCTAATGTCTCTTTCTTTTTCTTTACAGAGAAAGTCAGAGATCTTTTGGATTTGAGCATTATGGGGAATGCAAATGACTGAGCTACACACTCTTGTGGCTTTTATGGCAATCCTATTTTCCAGTGAATTCTACAGCCAATCAGAGTCTTTTCAATAAGGGTGTAAAATTCCTAGGTGACCGGACAAAGCCTTGTATGCTATACAAGATGGAATATAGAGTGTTGAAAATTGTCTCTCAACTCTAAGAACTTTTGATTGATTTTCATTCTCTGTTCAATCATTAAATAGCAGTTGAAAAACTACCTTAATCGTGTGTTTGATAATATAAAACCGAATGCAATTTACAATCATAAATATTTCAATCAATACAATGTTAAACAATATTATCTTTATTAAAAATACCACCTTTTGTTGATTAATGGATTAAAGCACATGATTACTTTGGTAACTAAAAGTAACTATTTTCAAAGGTAAAAAAAATAACACATTACCTGGGTGTTCATTAAAATTACAGACACTTAGGATCCTCTTTATCAGAGAGAGTCAAAGCCTCTAGAAGAGGGATCTAGGACTTGAATTCTAACAAGTACCCAGGGTTAATCTTACAATTACGAATATTAGGCAATACGGATTTGTACTACAAAACATAGGCCTTATCTATAATTGAATGAACTGCAAAATCTAATCAAAGATATTGTTTGATTTCTGAGAATTGAGAGGAAAATTATGTTATTTTCTTTGTCGCTCACAAATCAGTCAAGACAAAGGTTGTTAGTGTACCTAATATAATCTAGATCCAAGGCCCTTATTAGATACTAGAGGCCCAGTGCACGGATTCATGCACCAGTGGGGTCCCTAGCCTGGGCTCCCTGTGTCCTCTTGCAATCCAGGACCCCTCGGGGGAAGTTGGCAGTCAGACATCACCCGAGTAATGTAATAGTGCGCAAAGCAGCAGGCAGCCAATGAGGAACCTGAGCCCAGGCCAGGCACCATGCCCCTTCTTCTCATCCTAGCTCTGCTGCACCTGGTTCCCTCACTCTCAGTAGTGCTGCTGTGGAGGCAGGAGAGGCTCTCCCCACCGCAGCTGCACTTGCCAGCCATTAACCAGTCCTCTGGTGTCTGCCAGTCAGCTGAGTGGCACTTCCACTGTGGGAGCACACTGACCACCAGGGGGCAGCTCCAGCATTGAGCCTCTGCACCCTGGTAATCAGTGTGCTTCATAGGGACCAGTCAACTGGTTGTTCAGCTGTTTGGTCATTCTGTTACTTAGGCTTTTATATATATAGATATGGCTTGCAATTGTTTTCCCTGATTTTCAGGTTGTCTTTTTTACTTTATTGATGTGCCCTTTGCTGCAATTTTTACAAATTTAATGAATTCCAAATTATCTATATTTTTCCTTTGTTGCATCTACCTTTGTTGTTTAGTAAAAGAAATTGCTGTGTAAACCAAACTGAAAAAGATCTGCACCAAGGCTTTCTTCTAAGAGTTTCATAACATTAGTACTGGCATTTAGAACTTTGATAGGTTTTGAGTTAATTTTTGCATGTGGTGCGAATTATGGCTACAAAGTTATATATTTTGCAGGTGGCTATCCAGTTGTCATACCATCATTTGTTGAGAAGACTATTTTTTAGCTATTTCATTTTCTTAGAACTCTTGTCAAGAATCAATTGATACATTACGACAGTGTATATTGATGAGAGAATAGACAAATGATGTGTGGAACAGAAGGAAGTATCTAGAAATAGATTCATATAAATACAGCAAACTGATCTTTGAGGAAAGAGGAAAGGCAATACATTGGAGCAAGGATAGTTTTCTCAACAAATGGTGTACAAATGGAATAACTGTACATCTGCATGCAAAACACCTGAACACAGACTTTATACCCTTCACAAAAATGAACGCAAAGAAGATTGCAGACCAAAATGTAAAGTGCAGAACTATAAAACTCCTAAAAGCGAATATGGAAGAAAACCTGGCTGACCTTGGGTCTTAATGGCTTTTTAGATACAAAACTAAAGGCTTAGTCCACAAAAGAAATAATTGATAAACTGGAATTCATTAACATTTAAACTTCTTTTTTGTGACAGACAAAATCAAGGGAATAAGAACAAAATGCATGGAATGGGAGTAATGTTTCAAAGAAACCAAATCTCATTAAGCACTGTAATTGAATATGTACAAAGAACTCTTAAAACTCAAATATAAGAAAACAAGTAACCTGATTTTAAAAAATGGGCCGAAGACCTTAACAGACAATTCATCAAATAGTATTGATGGCAAATGAGCATATGCAAAGATGACCTACATTATATGTCATCAGACAAACTGACATTTAAAAAATGAGATGCTACTACAACACTAATGCACTGGGTAAATCCTGGAACACTGACAACACCAAATTCTGAGAAGGATGTAGAGCAATAAGAATTCATACGTTGCTGTTGGGAATCTGACCTTATGTTGCACTCTACCTTCAGAGTCTTACTAAGGAATGTACTCTATTTACCCATAATGCTAACTAACCAGCTAGAAAACATACTGTTCATTTATTCCCTGCATTTTCCTGCCTCATGTCCCCAATATCATCGTACTGATGTGTCCTGAATTTTTTTCCCAAATAAATGAATTTATTCACAAATCTTTACCACAGAATCTACTGGGGAAACCCTGTAAGAGATAAATATTTGAGATATTTCAAGATATTGAGATAATATTGAGATATCTCAAAATTAACATGTAAGGAACAAAGTTTTTTATTCTCCCAGACCCAGCTAGCAGGGTGGAGGAAGGGGATAAAGACGTACACACGTCTCCATTTCAGAAGTTCCTTAGAAGGTGGACACATTATTTTAGATAAAGGAAACTCAGCCCTTGAGAATCACAAAAGGCCCTCACTCCCTCACAGGAGATGCCCTTTGTAGCATG
This sequence comes from Myotis lucifugus, assembly GCF_000147115.1. Taxonomy (NCBI): domain Eukaryota; kingdom Metazoa; phylum Chordata; class Mammalia; order Chiroptera; family Vespertilionidae; genus Myotis; species Myotis lucifugus. The sequence continues at coordinate 1,234,992 of NW_005871250.1, forward strand.
CATGTGAGTGATGGATTGAGCACAGCTTTTGGAAAATGGCTTGTGATATTTATCCAAACTCTAAAATCTTTTTTTCTTTAAAGTAAATGACATGGAACCTGTTGGTGATGACAAGAATAATTTCTGTGTCTGAGCCAAGTCTGCAGGCACCTATAAACATATCCCATAACAATTCTTATTCCTAACCACAATTGGCAGATAATTGGTCCTATCCAAAATGTCATGGAGACATTTGGTTCACACCAAAAAGTCTTTGAAATTGGATCCTGTCAAAAACATAAACACTTGCCCTGACCAGTGTGGCTCGGTTGGATGAGTATTATTCCATGTACCTAAAGGTCTCTGGTTTGATTCCTAGACAGGGCACATACCCAGGTTACAGGTTACAGGTTGATGTCTCTCTCTCTCTCTCTCTCTCTCTCTCTCTCTCTCTCTCTCTCTCTCTCTTTCTCTCCCTCTCTGAATCCCTTCTTCTCTCTCTAAAAATCAATACAAACACATAAAAAAAACAACATACAATCTAAGAAGTTATCCTTTCATTTAAATAGCCCATAATGTTTATTTATACTCTGGTTTACAGGAGTAAGACATAAAAATGCTATCAGGTTGTATTATTCAATGATTGTCTTGTGGCTGTACTGCCAATAACAACCCTTCTTACCTTGGTCGCAGGGCTGGCAATGACACATCGGGTAGGTATATAGGTCAGGGCTCAGATCCTGCAGAAGAATAGGAATTATATTAACATAAATAAATGGAACAAATGTCCCCATGGATGTTAGGGCAGAACAAAATATGAAGGACTCTTTGGTATGGACCTAATGTCTCATTGGAAATTTTGGACAGAACTAACTGTCCTGCAAAACCAGTAACCACGTCTGTCAAAGCTGAACACTCTGAATATTTAAGGAGACATCTCAAGATAAGGAAAAATGGAAAATTTGGCAAATATACCCCAAGGTCCCCATATAACATTAATTTGTGCTTATTTAATTTGTTCCGAGATTTACCAATCTTCCTAAAGCAAGTAATCTAGAATGTTTCATAAAAGGTCGATAGTACTGAAAAATGCAACCACTTTACCCTGGCCATAATTCAGGAATGGGAATCATCTAACTCTGAAGGCACAAGCATCTAATCGTACCTTTCATTTAGAAGACCCTGGAAACCAGCGTTTCCTTATTTACGTAGGAATATTAGAGGTCTCACTAACAATTCTGACTCCTAGATTTCCCCAGTTTAACTTCTGATTCAAGGGGGGCTAAGAAGAGGACCAGGGAATTTTGCTAAATATCTATTCTTTCCCTGCCTCTATTTTATTTTCTCTGGATGCATGGGGCATTTAACAGACAGTAAGATCTGATTACTAATTTTTTCTCTAGTACCAATAAGCTGACATCTTAGATAGGCGGCATTTGTCTAAATCAAGTAGGCTATTCTGGTCACATCTTTGTTCTCTCAAAGCACAAATTCATCCACCAATTCCCAGGATTTCTAGATATTGAAACTGAAATAAACTAAAATGAGGTATTCTAATAAACTCATTACTATCCTCATAGATGGCCTTGCTGTCCAAATTAACAGTAAGATTTTTTAAATTGCTTGAACAATTTGGCAGACTCTTTAATAATAAGAAACTTTTAAACCTTATGAACTACTCTGTGTTCCAGTCCTTCCACTGCTAGGCATTCACCCAAGTGAAATGTATGCATATGCTTAAGAAAGACATGTATATGAATATTTGTGGCAACTTTATTTTGGATATTTTCAAATTGGAAAGAATGTAAATGTACTGATACACACAACAACATAGATGTTTCCCAAAATAATTTTGCTGAATGAAAGGCAAACTAGGACACATATGGCATTATTGTATCTATGTAAAATTCTAGAAAAGGCAACTAATCCAAAGTGATAACAGATCATCAGCTGCCTGGGGAGAGAGGAAGGGATGGACAGGAGGAAACTTTGGGTGTGATGGATATATTCACTATCCTGAATGTAAAGATCATTTCAGGGGCGTATACATATGTCAAATTTATCAGACTGCACAGTTTAGTATGTGAAGTTTATTGTATGTGAATTATACCTTAGCAAAGCTGTTGGGAAATATTGTAAATTTAAGTTTTTGATAATTTGCTAGTATATATTGACCTTGTATCCTTTAACTATAAAGCATTTCTTTTTAATTTTTGTAATTGCCACCCCCCCCTTTTTTTTGGGTCCCTTACCAGAGGGGACACAGAGAGAGAAACATCACTGTGAGAGAGCCACATTGATTGGTTGCCTCTTGCTTGGGCCCCTATACAGGCCAGAGATGGACTCTGCAAATGAGGTACATGCCCTTGACCAGAATCATACCTGGGACCCTTCAGTCCTCAGTCCTAAGCTCTATCCACTGAGTCAATAGTCTAGAGCTGTAATTGCCTTTTAAAATATACATTTCTTACGCTATTATGTAGTGACTATTTGCTAATAGAGACAATTTTACTTTTATTTGTCAATCTTAAACTCTCTTACCCTTCTGCTTTTTTCTTTTCCTTTCTTTTTTTTGTCTGTTATTTTTATTAACTACAAATGTAATATATACATACATTTTTCTTGTAAAAAGTTAGAATGCAAAATGAAAGAACAACCCTCCAAAACCCAACCCCAAACCTTCCTTCTATTCCTCTTCTTAAAGGAAGTGTTCAGAAGTGGGTGTTGCCCTAGCAACAGGATCCATTGGTTGGAGCATCACCTAATATACAGAAAGGTTGCTGGTTAGATCTCTGGTCCAGGCATATACAGGAGGCAAGCTATTTATACTTCTCACATTGATGTTTCTCTCATTCTCTTTCGCTCACTTCCTCTCTAAAACCAATAAACACCCTTGGATGAGGATTTTAAAAAGTGGGTGTTTATCCTGACAGACCGTTTTCTTTTTTTTCTTTTTTTTTATTGCTTAAAGTATTACAAAGGGTATTACATATGTGTCCTTTTTTCCCCCCGCCGTTGACAATCCCCTGGCCTCCCCTACCCCCCAGTGTCTTATGTGCATTGGTTATGCTCATATGCATGCATACAAGTCCTTTGGTTGATCTCTTGCCCCCCACTCTGCTCCCCCCCAACCCTCCCTAGCCTTCCCGCTACAGTTCCACAATCTGTTTGAGGCAGCTCTGCCTCTATATCTACTATTGTTCAAAAGTTTATAATGGTCTCTATTATCCATGAATGAGTGAGATCATGTGGTATTTTTCCTTCATTGACCTGCTTATTTCACTTAGCATAATGCTCTCCAGCTCCATCCATGCCGTTGCAAATGGTAAGAGTTCCTTCTTTTTTACAGCAGCATAGTATTCCATCGTGTAGATGTACCACAGTTTTCTAATCCATTCATCTACTTATGGGCACTTAGGCTGTTTCCAGATCTTAGCTATGGTGAATTGTGCTGCTATGAACATAGGGGTGCATATATCCTTTCTGATTGGTGTTTCTGTTTTCTTGGGATATATTCCTAGAAGTGGGATCACAGGGTCAAATGGGAGTTCCATTTTTTGTTTTTTGAGGAAACTCTATACTGTCTTCCATAGTGGCTGCACCAGTCTGCATTCCCACCAGCAGTGCACGAATGTTCCTTTTTCTCCACATCCTCTCCAGCACTTGTCATTTGTGGATTGGTTGATGATAGCCAGTCTGACAGGTGTGAGATGGTACCTCATTGTTGTTTTGATTTGCATCTCTCGGATGATTAGTGACTTTGAGCATGTTTTCATATGTCTCTTGGCTTTCTGAATGTTCTCTTTTGAAAGGTGTCTATTTAGGTCCTTTGCCCATTTTTTGATTGGATTATTTATCTTCCTTTTGTTAAGTTGTATGAGTTCCCTATAAATGTTGGAGATTAAACCTTTATCAGTGATAACATTGGCAAATATGTTCTCCCATGTAGTGGGCTTTCTTGTTGTTTTGTTGATGGTTTCTTTTGCTGTGCAGAAGCTTTTTATTTTGATGTAGTCCCATTTGTTCATTTTCTCTTTAGTTTCCAATGCCCTAGGATCTATATCCGTGAAGAACTTGCTTCGGCATATGTCTGAGATTTTGTTGCCTTTGGATTCTTCTAGTATTTTTATGCTTTCCCATCGTATATTTAAGTCTTTTATCCATTTTGTTTATTTTTGTGTATGGTGTAAGTTGGTGGTCTAGTTTCATTTTCTTGCATGTATCTGTCCAATTTTCCCAGCACCATTTATTGAAGAGACTATCTTGACTCCATTGTAGGTTCTTGCCTCCCTTGTCAAATATTAATTGAGCGTATTGGTTCGGGCCAATTTCTGGGCTCTCTATTCTATTCCATTGATCTATATGTCTGTTCTTGTGCCAGTACCAGGCAGTTTTGAGAACAGTGGCTTTGTAGTACAGCTTGATATCTGTTATTGAGATCCCACCTACTTTGTTCTTTCTCAGGATTGCTGCAGCTATTCGGGGTCTTTTTTTATTCCAGATGAATTTTTGGAGAGTTCGTTCTAGGTCTGTGAAATATGCTGTTGGTATTTTAATGGGAAGTGCGTTGAATTTATAGATTGCTTTGGGTAGTATGGACATTTTAATGATGTTGATTCTACCAATCCAAGAACATGGTATATTCTTCCATCTCTTTATGTCTTCCTCTATCTCTTTTTTCAACATCTTGTAGTTTTCTGAGTGGAGGTCTTTTACCTCTTTAGTTAAGTTTATTCCTAGGTAGCTTAATTTTTTTGGTGCGATGGTAAATGGGATTGTTTTCTTAGTCTCTCTTTCTGCAAATTCACTATTGGTGTATAGAAATGCCATCAATTTCTTGGCGTTAATTTTGTATCCTGCTACATTGCCGAATTCTTTTATTAAGTCTAAAAGTTTTTTGATGGAGTCTTTAGGGTTTTCTATGTATAATATCATGTCATCTGCAAATAAGGACAGTTTTACTTCTTCTTTTCCAATTTGGATGCCTTTTATTTCTTCTTCTTGTCTAATTGCAATGGCTAATAATTCCAATACTATATCGAACAGGAGTGGTGAGAGTGGGAATCCCTGTCTTTTTCCTGTTCTTAGGGGAAATGGTGTTAGTTTTTGTCCATTGAGTATGATGTTGGCTGTGGGTTTGTCATATATGGCTTTAATTATGTTGAGGTATGATCCTTCTATTCCCACCTTGCTGAGAGCTTTTATCAAAAAATGGGAGTTGAATTTTGTCAAATGCTTTTCCTGCATCAATTGATATGACTAAGTGGTTTTTTTCTTTCAATTTGTTTATGTGATGTATCATGTTTATTGATTTTCAGATATTGTACCCATCCTTGCATCCCTGGGATAAATCCTACTTGGTCATGGTGTACGATCTTTCTAATGTAGTGCTGGATCCGATTTGCTAAGATTTTGTTGAGGATTTTGGCATCTATGTTCATGAGGGATATTGGCCTGTAATTCTCTTTCATTGTGTTGTCTTTACCTGGTTTTGGTATCAGGGTGATGCTGGCTTCATAGAATGAACTTGGAAGTGTTCCTTCCTCTTGGATTTTTTGTAGTAGTCTAAGGAAGATAGGTTTTAGTTCTTCCTTGAATGTTTGGTAAAACTACCCTGTGAAGCCGTCTGGTCCTGGGCTTTGTTTGCTGGAAGCTTTTTAATGACTGCGTCAATTTCTTCCATAGTTATTGGCCTATTGCGATTTTTAGATTCTTCCTGACTGAGTTTTGGAATGTTGTATTTTTCTAGGAATTTGTCCATTTCCTCCAGGTTGTCTAGTTTGTTGGAGTAGAGCTGTCCATAATATTTTTTAACAATCATTTGTATTTCTGTGGGGTCTGCTGTTATTTCGCCTCTATTGTTTCTAATTTTGTTTATTTGGGTCCTCTCTCTTTGCTTCTTGGTGAGCCTGGCTAGAGGTTTGTCAATCTTGTTTATTCTTTCAAAGAACCAGCTCTTGGTTTCAATGATTTTATGTATTCTTTTTTTGGTCTCTATGTCATTTATTTCTGCTCTAATCTTTATTATCTCCTTCCTTCTTCTCACTCTGGAGTTTTCTTGTTGCTCTCTTTCTAATTCTTTGAGTTGTAGAGTTAGATGATTTACTACCATTTTTTCTTGTTTTTTGAGATAGGCCTGTAGAGCTATAAACTTCCCTCTCAGGACTGCTTTCATTGTGTCCCAGAGGTTTTGGGTTGTTGTGTTTTCATTGTCATTAGTTTCCAGGATGTTTTTAATTTCTTCTTCGATCTCATTGGTAACCCAATCAATATTTAATAACATTCTATTCAGCTTCCAAGTGTTTGAGTATTTTGGGTTGTTTTTATTGTAGTTTATTTCTAATATTATGCCATCGTGGTCTGAGCAGATGCTTTTTATGAGTTCAATCTTCTTGAATTTGGGGAGACTTTGCTTGTGACCCAATATGTGGTCTATTTTTGAATCTGTCCCATGAGCACTTGAGTAGAATGTATATTCCGCGGCTTTGGGGTGAAGTGTTCTGAAGATGTCTATTAAGTCCATCTGATCTAGTGAGTCATTTAGGATTGCTGTTTCTTTGCTGATTGTTTGTCTAGAGGACTTATCCAGTGATGTCAGTGGTGTATTAAAGTCCCCTACTATGATTGTATTGTTGTCGATCTCTCCTTTGATATCTTCCAGGAGTTTTTTTTATGAATTTGGGTGATCCTGCATTGGGTGCATATATGTTTACCAGGGTTATATCTTCTTGTTGTATTGATCCCTTTAGTATTATGAAGTGACCTTCCTTATCTCTTGTTATGGCCTTCACTTTGAGGTCTATTTTGTCCAATATATGTATTGCTACCCCAGCTTTCTTTTCCTTTCCATTTGCCTGAAAGATATTTTTCCATCCCTTCACTTTCAGTCTGTGTGAGTCCCTTCTAATGAGGTGGGTCTCTTGTAGACAGCAGATATATGGGTCATGTTTTTTTATCCATTCAGCCACTCGATGTCTTTTGGTTGGAGCATTTAGTCCATTTACGTTTAAAGTTATTATTGAAAGGTACTTGTTTGTAGCCATTTCTTTTTTTGTGTGGCTGTTTTCTTCCTGAGCCTTTTATTTCTTCTTTTTACACCAGTCCCTTTAGCATTTCTTGCATGGCTGGCTTGGTGGTGATAAACTCCCTTAGCCTTTTTTTGTCTGTGAAGCTTCTTATTTCCCCTTCAACTTTGAATGATAGCCTTGCTGGGTAGAGTATTCTTGGATTAAGTCCTTTGCTTTGCATCATTTTGTAAATTTCCGTCCATTCTTTTCTGGCCTGATGTGTTTCTGTTGAAAAATCATTTGATAATCTAATGGGAGATCCCTTGTATGTAACTTTCCACTCTCTCTTGCAGCCTGTAAGATTCTCTCTTTGTCCTGAACATTTGCCATGGTAATTATGATGTGCCTTGGTGTGGGTCTTTTCGGGTTCACCTTTTTTGGGACTCTCTGGGCTTGTGTGACTTTTTTCTTCCCCACCTCAGGGAAGTTTTCTGATATTATTTCTTCAAATAGGTTTTCTAATCCTTGTTCATCTTTCTGTTGTTCTGGCACCCCTATTATTCGTATGTTGTTTCGTTTCATGTTGTCCCAAAGCTCCCTTAGGCTCTCCTCCTGTCTTTTAATTTTTTTCTCCAATTGTAGTACAGTTTGGGTGTGTTTTGCTTCCTTGTCTTCTAATTCTCTAATTCGGTCCTCCGCTTCTCCTAGTCTACTGTTGATACTTTCAATGGTGTTTTTTATTGCAACTATATTGCTCTTCATTTCTTCTTGGGTCTTCATGAAGTTGTTGATTTTTTCATCTGTTTCTTCTAGCTTCTTGCATATGTTATTGATTTTTTCCTCCATCCGGTTTATGCACTCTAGGACCCTTATTCTGAATTCTTTTTCTGTCATGTTGCATGCCTCTGTATCACTCAGCTGCTTTTCTGGCGAGTTCTCCTTTTCTTTCGTTTGGGGGTTTCTTTGTCTACCCATGTTTGATCTCACTGACATATCTAGTTGTTGAGTCGTTCAGTGGCTGCTCCCTGGGTGGCAGTGGCTCCTCGGGCTGTGGTTGCTCCTTGGGCGGTTGTGGAAGCAGCTGCTCCTCCGTTGGTATAAGTTCCTCTGGTGGGTGCTGGTCACAGCTGTGGTGGCTCTTCTGGTTGATGGAGGGAGGCTTCACACACAATAACTGTTCCCCAGACAGAGCGTGTGGTGATCAGGGGGCCGCTTTTGCTTGGATCTGCTGCGTTGATTTAAAGGCACAAAATACCATACAACAAGGCACAACGTACCAGGCACCGAACACGAATGTATTTACAATATTAATTACCCCAAATAAAGGTGGCCACCCGAGCTAAGAGAGTTAGGAGATAAGGAAGAAAGAAGAGAAAAAGATAGAAGAGAAAAAAGAAAGAAAAAAAAGGAGTGCAAAAATGAAATTGGAAAAAGGAAGGGAGAAAAAGAAGAAAAAAAAAGTAAGAGAGAAAAGAGAATGAAGTAGAAGAGGGGAAGAGACTATTTATATGAGGAGAAAATTCCTATAGAGCTGCCACTAATCCCAACAAATTCCAGCAACAGATCCCTGGAGATGAATGCAAACTACAAACAATCAATAATATCAAGCGACGCAAGGGAAAACAGAAGCACAAACATAACCGGGGGCGGGGGAGGGACAGAAAAATAAAAAGAATAAGCAGAATAACCTCACAAACAATCCTTAAAAAAAACCCCAATATTCTCAACAATCAGACAAACAACAATAAAACAATAGAGAGAGAAAAGAAGAAAGAAAAAAATAAATTTGGATAGTGAAGAAAGATAAGGGAGAGGTGTATAAGGATTTAGAGAAGGGGAATGGAAATAGGATATATAAGTAGGGTGAAATTTAGACAGGGGGTGAAAAGAATTTGGAAAATCTAAAGCTGGAGTAGGGTAAGAGAAACAGGACAACAAAAGGGAAAAAGTGGGGAAGAGGGTTTTAGCACAGAGGCAAAATTGAGGTAGAGAAAAATGTTGCTAAAGGATGATGAAAATAAAATGGAGAACATTAGTCCCAAAATAAATTAAAGAGAAAATAAAATGACACTTTAAAAAATGGTAAAATGGTAGCAGTAATAATATTGGTTAAAAATAAAAATGTACTAATTAAAAGGGTAAAATCAGGTGATGAAAAAAAGAAAAAAAATGGTTTCTTAGTTAAAAGGTGAAAAAATAATTAGAAAAGAAAATAAAAATGTGCAGTAATGAAGGTGCTTCAGATCTTCTACTCTTCTTTTTGGCACGCCAGGTCTTCAGGAGAATGTTGAATTTCCTTCTGATACACTGTTCCTCCGTGTTGTAAGCCACAGTCCTGATTTTAAGGCAGGCCATATTGGTTTCCCAGACTGCCTTTATCTGTATTTACAGAGGAGTCAGTTCATGGCTTTGCTTCTGGGTGGCAGTGTGTCTGGATTAACCTCCGAAGCTATAAGTCCTCTCTGACCAGGAGTTCTCTATTGTACCTGAACCAGCTCCACCCAGAGCTGGTTCCCCAGTCGCCATTCCCAGCTCTGTTTCCCAGGCTCCCCAAAAACAACCTTCCCCTACAGGCTGCAAGTGACCCCAACTGGGTAATCCCATGCACTGGGTTCAACAATCAAAGGCACAGATTTAAGAGGAAGTGTGTAAACAAGAGGCAGGGATGCTTTGCGAACTCACAGGGCTCCACCTTCCAGATCTGCACGGAGTCTCAGCACGCTCTGGCCCCTGGCATCAAGTAGCTGGCAGGCTGGCACAATCTGAGGCTGCCCCTTTACATCAAGTCCAACTATGGGCTTATTTATAGTGTTCCCTTCTGCCAGCATCCCTGCGGGAGCCCTTCCCTTCCCCACTTGTGTGTCACGCTGGCCCCAAAGGCCAAGGACTTTGTGGGGCGCAGATTTCCCCCGCGCCCATGTTTCTCTCTCCAACCTGAATTGCAAACCACACCTTTGGGGGAAGTCTAACCTTTCCGGGGGGAGAAGCAGGGCTCATCTGAGTTCATGTAGTCGCGCTGCTTGAGAGCTGTTGCCTCCGGGTTAGTAGCCGATCTGTAAGACTCAAGATGGCGCGGTCTCCCAGCTGAGCCGGCAGCCCGGGGGAGGTTTCAGCCTCAATCTCTAACCGTCCCCTTTTTCTAGGTGTTCTCTGTCTTTCCTGGCTGCAGACTGTCTCTCAGCTGAATCTCCTCTGCTTATTCAGGCTGTATGTTACCCTTTTCAGCTGCTCGCCCTTATCTGCTCCAGGGCAAAGCACCGACACATCCATCTAAACCTACGCCATTTTCCTTCCCTCTTTTCCTTTCTTTATTGCACTATCTGAGATCTCTTCATCTTATGGGAAAGCAATAAAAATTACAGCATGAATTACACTGTTTGCTGTGTTTCATGATGTTCTTCATCAAGCTTAGTATCTACTTACATTTTAGTCATTAAAATTATTTTTATCATGAATATCTGTCTATTGAGCTGGTCATATGATTTTCTCCTTTACTCTGTTAATATAGTGAATTACATTTCTTAGTTTTCAAATGTTGAATCAACATTGAGTTCTGGAATATTTTACTTAATCTTTTAAAAATATTGCAGTATTCCATTTGCTGATATTTTTCAATAAATGATACAGCCCTTTTATGTAACAGGGTTTCATTAACTATTTGAAAATGCTTCTGTCTTTATTCTATGCTTATTTGATAAAGGCACTTTTATGCATTTTTATATGAAAACATTTAATAATTGCATGCAGCTATTTTGTTTTAAGTCATTTTTTATAAATGAGCTAACTTTAATCAGATAATATATAAAAACTGTAAGATTATTATATACTAAGCCACAGAGCTAAGACATGGAGCACAGTTGTCTACATTCTTTTGTTGTTGTTAATGCTCACTGGAGCATATTTTTGCCATTGGTTTTTAGAGACAGTGGGAGGGTGTGGGAAAAGGGGAAACAGAGAGAGAAAGAAATATCAATGTGAGGGAGACACAGGCATTGGTTGCCTCCCCCACGGGTCCCAGTAGGGGCTGAGGATGGCTCCTCAACCCAGGTATGTGCCCTTGACTGGGAATCAAACCCCAAATCCTTCAGTGCATGGGTTGTCGCTCAAACCACTGAGGACACCAGCCAGGGCTGGCTCTGGATTCTTAAGAATATCTTTTGAGAGTTTCCCTTTATTTGAGACTGGATCACAGAAATTTGAAACAAGCTACATTTCCAAAAGAAACCTAACATAAATGTCTGAACAAAGCTACCCCCACACAGGTTTGTATGTTTCTCCACTAACGATGAAAGCTCTGGTATATGGAAGCAGGAAGATTGATGTAATAGTGTCCCAGAGATTGCTCTGTGGCTCTAGCTCATTCAACTGTAGCTGCAAGTTACCATCATGTTAGAAACTTATTAAAACACCAGTCACTAGGATCTCATATAGCAAATGGAATTGCAACCTTGGGGAGAGAAAATGGGCAAAGGTAATTTTACAAAGTTCCCTAGGTACCTCTCATAGCTATCTATGTTTTAAAACTACTGATGTTCCAGACATATCTGCAAATTGTAGTTTCTGACATTCTTTTCCTGCCTTATCTCCTGATCCTACACAGCTCCCTTGCTTAGAAAGACTTCATGTCTTATTTATTTTAGGATTTATAAACACTTACCATTTTCTCCCCTCCCCATTCATTATGCCCATCCGATCAAATTGTCCTCTAAACTTCCTGCTGTAGGAATGGCTTTGATGACCTCTGTGTGTGGCAACTTCCCAGTCACTGCCAGGACATATGATCCCTCTGTGTCCTTTTCTCCTGACATTTGTTTTCCTATAGCAGTACTTAAAATACACTGCTCAACATAGTGGAGTTAGCTGAGGTTGCACAGGTAAACAAGACAACCTCCCTTTGTACTGTGTCTTCTTGAGGTGGGTAACATGGGACACATATTATTGTGGGGTTTTCTTTGTATAGTATTGCTGTCAGGACTACTTCAGCTCTGGTCCTTCTAGATTAATTGTTCCTTTTTCTCTGAAGGATAAATTGAGCAGTCAAAATGCATGTATTCTTAAATGCTACAGGAGATAGTTTCATTGAGCTTTTTCCCATTGTACACTTAATTTGCTTACTTTTAATTGATTTGTGTGCAGAAGGAAAAAAGGGAACAGTCTTCCCTATGAAAACTAAAGGGGTTTAGCCCTGCCCAATATGACTCAGTGGTTGGAGTGTCAGCCTCCAGTCCTCCCAAGATGATTCCCCAGGTGATTTCTGGTCAAGGGCAAGTACAGTTTACAGGTTCAACACTGTCACTAGTTTGGGCACCTGCAGGAGGCATCCAAGAAATGTCTCTCTGGCATAGAAGTCTCTCTCTCTCTCTCTCTCTCTCTCTCTCTCTCTCTCTCTCTTTCTCTTTCTCTCCCTCCCTCCACCTCTTCCCTCCCTCTGAAAATCAATGAAAAAATTATCTTTCAGTAAGAATTTTTTTTTAAAAAAAGTATGGTATTTAATAGTATTCACCTTTCCCCAGGTTTCTCCTATCTTATCACCTAGGAGTTTTAAAGTTTGCATTTTAAATTAGGTCTGTGCTTCATTTGGACTTAATTTCTGTGATGGGTATAACGTCTGTGTTTACGCTTATTTTATTGGATGTGGATATCATGTTGTTTAGGCACTATTTTGAGGATATCCTGTTGTTTAGGCACTATTTTGAGAAACTATCTGTGCCTCATTGTAATACCTTTGCTCATTTGTCAAAAATCAGTTCTGTTGAGTTAATCAACTTGTGTCTTCTTCTGCCAAGGCCCAGGCTTGATTATTGAGTTACTTATAGTGAGACTTTGCTCTTCTTCTTCAATACTCTATTGGCTATTCTGGATCTTTTGCCTTCCATATAAACTTTAGCATGGGTTTAATAGCAGCCACACAATAACTTGCTGAGATTTTGATTGGGACTGTATTGAATCTATAGGTCAACTTGGGAGTAACTGACAACTTGGGAGTAACTGACATCTTGGCAGTAAGGAGTCTCCCTATTCATGAACATGAAATATCCCTCCGTTTATGAGTCCTCAGGCCAGTTAACATAAAATCCATTCCTCAAGCTTCAGCACATTTGGTTTGAACTGATTTTGTCAGCCTGACTATACAGACTCTATTTTAAGCCAGCTGGGCTATACTGACTTGATCTCATTTTCTTCACTTATTCCTCAGAGAAAATGATTCAATATAAAATTTATTTAGTGCATTGTACCGTGTAGTCTCAGTTTCATTCCTCAGCTTTCTTTCTCTCATGATCTTATTATTTCCATGTTGTACTCGAGCCTAAGTTCAAAGCTGGCTGCCTAATGTTCTGGGAGCTTTTAAATATTCCTGGTGGTGAAATTGTACTATAGCTTTATGAGATGTCCCCTTGGGGGAAATTGGTTAAAAGGAACATGATAACTCTCTGTACTATTACTTACAGCTTTATGAGACTCTACATTTTTCTCAAAATAAAATGTTTAATTAACCAAATCTCCAATAGAGTCTAATATGCTCCTAGTGTTGCAAAATACTAATGGCCTATATATGGGTGTAATTACAGTTTCCAAAATTTATTGTTCTCTCTCTTGCTTTACTCAGTAGCTTGAAAAGCTTTCACATCTCATCTCTATTTTAGGTTTTTAAAGCACTGTTTATTACTTTATCCCCACCCCATCCTTCTGAGAATATCAGAAAATTATCCCAAACCTGGGGAGGGAAGACCTATTGAGAAATATTTGAGTGGCATCTCTCACAAGCTGTTTTACACAGAATAACTCTGCCTTATGTTATTATGAACCATGTATTTTGACCCCATCAAGCTCCTCAATGGCAAGCCAGTAGAGGAGACTCCTCAGCTGGGTGAAGGTGGTTGACAAAGAAAGTGGAACAAAATTGTCACAGTCTCTAGAGCTGTAGGCCTCAGGCTCCACTGCCTCCTGTTTCAGGGAGGTTGGGTGGGGAATCTATGGGCTGGCCATGGTGTGCAGCATTGCTGTGAGGCCTGCTCCAGGTCAGTCCTTCTGAAATGTTTCTATATTCTGAGGAAAATGGCGATTCCAGTGCCCACATTTCTTTAAGTGGTGTCAGGCCTCTTTGGGCTGAGCCTAGGTTTGGGAATGAACAGCTCCTTCTTAAGTGTGCTGAGAATGTGTCCTGCTGTTTCTCTCAAGTCTCTATGAGGCCTCCTGTTCACATGATGACTCCTTGATCCTGTGAGTTTGTGCAAAGAAATAAGGGAAAAGTACAACATAATTAGGAATCTAGGGAAGTAGCAGGTCCTTTGCCTGTAAGAAACTTTCACTTATAAATAGGAAATTTGTCTCTGTGTCATGTGTTGTAAACATTCCTTTTGGGTTTTTTCAGACTTGATAAAATGTCTTTCTTCTCATCATGTATCAGAATTATTTTCATCACTGCCTTGGCATTTTCTCTTTACTCTGGTGAGTACATTTCAATTCTGGATGAAGCTATTCCTATATATTAGAAAGTGCAGGAGATGACTTCTGTTATCTTGAAATGGAGCATCTTCTTTTATTGGGTATGTAATAAAAACTGGCACACAATATTACATATTGGGTATGTAATATTTTAATTGGCAAAATGAAAGGGAGCAAGTTACAGAGCCTTTTTAAGGAATTACAGCAGAGAGGTGGGTTAGAATGAGCAGAACTTAGCTTTTTGTTCATTTATGACTAAAATTATTTACCTAATTATTATTATTATTTTTTGGAGGTCAGATTCTGTTTGCTAAATGCAGAGTGTAGGGAGTAATGATGTTTCCTAGATCTGACATTCCTTGGCAATGTGATTTGTTGTGTGCCAGTTCTGAGGCCATTAAAGTAAAAACTTTGTGTGAGGGGAGAACTCAAGCATCCCTCACCTGGAAATTTATCTTTCTTTAGTGCAAAGAGACTGAAGAATTTGAGTAAAGTAGTTGTAATGTGTTGAACACACCATGGATATTAGAACTATTACTTCATTAAGTCGTAATTAATTTCTTCAAGTTAGGTGACCTTATGCAAGGCATATTAGAGACATTAAACAAGGCATTGTCTTGCCTGACTAGAATGTCTCAGTTATTCAAAAAGGAATTAAAAGAAACATGGTATCTTCACAGAGCTGTTTGGTGATTGCTGCAACACTTAGACGTATTTTTCACAGATAAGAATAATTTAGAATTACATTTCCAGATTTGGAGTTACTTTGTGAGCTGACTGTTTAGATACTACCACAAAAGGCTCATCTAAAATCTGTAGGTACTGAGCAGGCAATATGTGTAGTATTTTGCCATTAAAAGTTATAGGTTCTTCCCACAGAGACTCTGATTATTTTCCTATTCTTATTTTTACATTTTCTTTTGTGTGCTGGTTGCAGGAAATTCTCTTGCACTTGCAAGACGCTTGCGCCCTCCGGTAAGTTTAATTTTGATTAATTTTAATATTGAAAAGGGTGAACTTTTAATTGTTCCATATTGTAGGTTTCAATAGCAAATTTCACGAAACAGCCCTGCCAGTGTTGCTCAGTGGTTAAGATACCACCCATTAACCTAGAGGTCCCTGGTTCACTTCCTGGTCAGGGCACATGCCCAGGTTTGGGCTAAATCCTCAGTAGGGGTATGCAGAAGGCAGGCAATGGATGTCTCTCTCTCATTGATATTCCTATCTATCTACGCCCTCTCCCTACCTTTATTAAAAAAAAATTCACCAAAAAAAATGTGCAAAAGAGTGATCTTTCAAAATTTTTTTAAAAACTGTGCCATCATTATACAAGATTAAATGAAATTAAGCCAGCCTAAAAAACTTTTTGGTATTTTGGACAAGATGAAAATATCCCATTATTTCAAAGATTGCATTATTGGGTATCCTTCTTATTTGCAAATATCTAATAAAGGTTATAGTGCATTTAAAGTAGAATTGTGGCCCTAGCAGGTTTGGCTCAGTGGATAGAGTGTCGACCTGAGGACTAAAGGGTCCCAGGTTCGATTCCAGTCAAAGGCACTTGCCCGTGCTGTGGGGCTCTATCCCCAGGGGGAGTGTGCAGGAGGAAGCCAAACAATGATTCTCTCTCATCATTGATGTTTCTATCTCTCTCTCCCTCTCCCTTCCTATCTGAAATCAATAAAAATATTTTAAAAAGAAAAAGGTATTCTGCCTCAATGTAACATAGAAATCTTACCTGAATTTCTAGCCAGCCCTGTGCAGTCTCCACAACTGCATGAGCCATTAGTTAAAATCTCTTTCTGTCTCTCCTTTAAAAAAAAAAAAGAAAAAGAAAAAAAAAATTAAGTAGAATTGTGTAGTCTAGCAAGATAAGAGGATTACAAATATTATCCACGTAAAGGTGGATAAATTAATAATCCTATCTAATAATAGGCAAACATGGTAATTGACCATATCTTCCCTATGCCTCCCATTGGCTACTCAGCGAAATGTGCAAATTAACCACCAACAAAGATGGCGGCTAATTTGCATACTGCAGGCAGGGTGGGAAGTGGCAGCTTCCTGTGTTACACCATCTAGGGCTGGCTTGGCCCCGCCTTGCCACCTGGAACCCAATCTGAGGGTCTCCAGCAGCAAGGCAGCCCTGCCCAAGAAGCCCCAGATGCCAAGACAAATTTTGAGGGTGATTCAAAAACAAAACCCACTTTAAATATAAAGACACGTATAGATTAAAAGTAAATAAATTAAACTGCAGCCTGTTTTGCTCAGAGGATAGAGCACTAGCCTGGTGGACTGAAGGGTCCCAGGTTTGATTCCAGTGAAGGGCATGTATCTCAGTTGCTGGCTTGATCCCCAGTCCCTATCAAAGCATTTGCAGGAGGCAACCAATGAATGTTTCTCTCCCTTTTCCTTCACACTCTCTAAAATTCATTGGAAAAATATCCTTGGGTGAAGATTAACAAAAACAATGTAAATGCATTAATAACATTAAAGAGTTTATAAGAAAAATATATTCCAAATTTTGTTAGTTGTATAATGGTTATGTTTAAATTATTAACACCTAAGAAATATGGTAAAGGGTACATATAATATGCTGTAGTATTTTATAGTTTTTCTCTTACATCTATGAGGTGATTTCAAATTAAAATGTTAAAAAATTAAAAATTAATAAAATATTAATTGAAATGTATCTGCATTACATGAAAAATCTCCTAATTGCTTCTAGCATAATTTATTAAATTGTGCTAAAATTTACAATGGTTCAATTAAAAAATCTTAATTCTAAAAGATATAATAGAAAATATGTAATAGTGCAGTTATAAGCACTTATCTGAAAATAAAAATTTAAAGAAGTGAATTTAAAGAAGGGATTAGCCAAAGAAAATATATGCACAACCCATGGGCACAGACAACAGTATGGTGATGGCCAGAGAGAAGTGGGGGGCAAGAGCTGGGTAGAGGGGGCAAAAGTAGGGAAATAGGGACATCCTATAGAATAATGATAAAAGGCTAATATGCACTTTGACTGAATGGCAGAATGACCGGTTGCTATGATGCGCACTGGCCACAAGAGGGCAGATGCTCAATGCAGGAGCTGCCCCCTGGTGGTCAGTGCACTTCCATAGCGGGAGTGCCACTCAGCCAGAAGCTGGCTCATGGTTGGTCAGAGCAGTGGTGGTGGCAGGAGCCTCTGCCACATCCTTGGCAGCACTAAGAATGTCCAACTAACAGTTTAGACCCGATCCCTTGGGGGCCTAAGCCTTTAGTCCGACATCCCCCGAGGGCTCCCTGACTTCCAGAAGGATGTCTGACTGCAAGCTTAGGCCTGATCCCAGAGGGAGTGGGCCTAAGTTGACAGGTGGACATCCTCCAAGGGATCCTGGACTGTGAATTGGTGCAGGCCAGGCTGAGGGATAACTCCCCCCCCCCACCCGAGTGCACAAATTTTTGTGCACTGAGCCTATAGTTTTCATATATTCACACAGCAGAATATTATATTGAGGGAAGAAACATGTAAATAGTTAAAGTTTACAAAGACATTTTAAAAGCTGGTATATCAGAGTATATGCCATCATGTTTATTTAGGTAAATTGACAAAACTGCCATTAGGAACAAAATTTTATATACCTACGCAAATACTAATGTATTGAATATGTACATCTCTGCTGATAATCTAAATGTATCAGATACTCTAATAGTGAAGCCATTGAGAAATATAGGGAAATTATTAAAATTTCAGTTTACTACACCTTGTGGCATGAAATAATGGGAAAATCTGATCCAGGCATGAGAAGAAGTGCGACAGAGTGGCTAATTTATAAAAATACATTCAGACATTTGTCTGTATTTTATAAATGATTTAGGGTTTGTAAAAATATATCAATAACATTTTATGACTTAGTGGGATTCATTTCCAAACCTCATTATAGATTTTCATTCCATTTTGATGCATGGCATCTTGTACTAAGGTTAAAGAATATTTTATTGAAAAAGTTCATTACATGACAAATTTTATGTTCTTCTTTATGTTTAACAGCCAAACTGTGATTAATATTTGGGTTTTTTCTCTCTGTGCCCCACCGTTGTGGATCCAATCTGCGCAAAAACTGGTCGTACTTACAGAAATGAATGCTACTACTGCGTTGAATTTTTGTAAGCACACCAAATAATGAAGAAACCATCACAAATGATACGAAAACCCAAGTTTCTGGCATACTACATATGGAAAAAATTGTACTATCTCAGTAAACGTCAAAAAATCACACTGGTACCTTTCCCAGAAGTTCTCAAAAGCGGTTTGGTATTTGACCTCTCAATATAACTCTGCTGGATATTTTGCAAATGTACCAATTAATTAATTTAGTATAATCATTATGACTTACAAATGTCAGTCTATGACCAATGTATTGAATTCTGAAGTCCATATGATAACTGATAATCTCTATGATGTAGCTTCAAGCAACATGGAACATAACTGAGCAAGAAACACTACTTGACTACAGAAATTTGAAATCCATCACCATGGGTCTATTCATGCTAGAGCAGTGATAGCGAACCTTTTGAGCTCGGCATGTCAGCATTTTGAAAACCCCTAACTTAGCTCTGGTGCCGTGTCACATATAGAAATTTTTTGATATTTGCAACCATAGTAAAACAAAGAATTATATTTTTCATATTTATTTTATATATTTAAAAGCCAGTTAACAAAGAAAAATCAAACAAAAAAATGAGTTCGAGTGTCACCTCTGGCATGTGTGTCATAGGTTCGCCATCACTGTGCTAGAGGGTATCCTCTGATTTTGGTCCACAGTGTCTTCTGAGCTCCCTGACAGACTGCAAACCTCCTTTAGAGAGCGGGGCATTCCAGGACCTTTCCACCCAAGCTCCTTTTCTATATCCTTCACTCCAAGGAGTTGCAGTCTAATGGTTCAGCCAGCCTTCGTAGCTCCCACCTCATTTTCTCTCAAAGTTATTTCCTCTTATTTGATCCCAAAATTGGCTTCTACTTCTAGAGAATCAGTCAAATAATCTCCAATCCTATCCTCTCTCCAGTATGAGAGGGTTCCAAGACCAAGTCAGGACTGACCATGTAGGAAGAGTCAAGTAGCTCAGATGAGGGAAGGATGTGTGCAGGGCTGGGGAACACATGGGTCCCAGCTGCTGGCTGAGGTGGAGCACAGCCTCTCCACAATGGGCACTTAATGCAATACCCAGGTAATTTTAAATGCTGTTTATAACAATTTTTCTTTCTCTTTTTTCTTTACAGAGACTCTTATAGACCAATTAAATTTCGGCATTATGGGAGATGCAGATAGTTAGGACAATCCTATTTTGCAGTGGATTCAACAGCAAATCAGAGTCTTTTCAATCAGGGAGTTAAATTCCTCGGTGACCAGACAAAGCCTCTTATGCTATACAAGATGGAATATAGAATGTTGAAAATTGTCTCTCAAGTCTAAGAACTTTGATTGATTTTTATTCTTTGTTCAATAATTAAATAGCAGTTGAAAAACTACCTTAATTGTGTGTTTCATAATATAACACCTAATGCAATTTACAATCATAAATATTTCAATCAATAGAATGTTAGATTATATTATCGTTTTTTAAAACACCACTTTGCTATAAAAAATGTCGGCAGAGTAAGTGGATGCTTTATGGACATTCTCCCAGGAACAAACTGAAATTATGACTAAAATAAAGAAAACTTCCTGAATAATCATTGGAAAACTTGCAGGAGAGAACCCTCAGACCCTCAGACCGAAAGTGGAGACTGCATAGAGACTGGTAGGAGGGGTGGAGGTGTGAAAGCGCTGGCCAGGCACCCATAGACAGCAACTGAAGTCCTGGAGACAAATACCAGCTTTGGGGGATTGCCACTGAGAACCCTGAAATCTAATCCCCAAGATGCACCACCCTCAGCAGAGAGCACCAATACTAAGAAAGGTAACCACATAACATCTGGCTGTGAAAAGCAGGGTGCTGTCTGCCAGGGAGTGACAGCTAAAAATTCAGGCACCCTCTTAAAGGGTCAATTCACAAAATGCCTTTTGCAGCCACCCACCTGTGCTCTGGCAGAGGGAGGGTAAAGTGAACTGGAGCTGTGGGAGTAGAAGCCAGGAGTGGGGACTAGAGGATCTAGCTCAGTAGGCCAGTGATGGCGAACCTATGACACGCGTGTCAGAGGTGACACACAAACTCATTTTTTTGGTTGATTTTTCTTTGTGAAATGGCTTTTAAATATATAAAATAAACATCAAAAATATACATCTTTGTTTTACTATGGTTGCAAATATCAAAAAAATTCTAAATGTGACAGGCACCAGAGTTAAGTTAGTGTTCTTCAAAATGCTGATATGCCGAGCTCAAAAGGTTCACCCAAACTGCAATAGGCACACACCCCAATTTCTTTGGTTGAGTCATTCCCTCATGGAGCAGAGGATATTTTTTCCACATAGACATTTGCCTTGCCTGGGGGTGAAAGACAGTTGATACACCTTACTGGAAAACACCTTGCCCTGAGGTCCTTAAGAGATTAAAAATAACAATTATCCTGCAGGCAGAAACAACTGCCCCAGCCTGTTGAAAAAACTCTCAACACACAAGAGGAAGATTACCTGGGGGGCAATTCAAGTTGGAATCCTATCAGTCTGTAGGCAGAGGTTAGATGGGAGGCTTTGAGTCATTTCCTGATCTAATTAGTCAGAAACAGCCTTTAACACTGTCCTGCACTAGAGATTGAGAAGTGTAGAGGATCTACCTAATACATAGTCACAAACCTAAACTGACAGCCAAAATGAGACAAGAAACAAACCCCAAATGAAAGAACCAGAGAATTCTCCAGAAGAAAAGATAAATGAAGCAGAGATAAGATATGTCTGAAACAGAGTTCAGAGTGCGATGGTAAAGATGCTCAACAGCATGAAAAAATGATACAGTAACTATGAAAAAAGAACATGCAGAGATAAAGAAAGACATAATGTAAATAAAGAATACTGGAAGAAATACACCACAGATTAGGGGAAGCTGAGGATTGAATCTCTGAATTAGAAGACAGAGTTGAAAAAATCAATCAATCAGAGAACTAAAAAGAAAATTAAAAAACAGGAGGACAGCTTAAGGGAGCTGTGGGACAACCTAAAACTTAACAATATTAGAACAGCAGGTTGCCAGAAGAGGAAGAAAGGGAGAAAGGTGTAGAGAATGTGTTTGAATAAATAATGGCAGAAAACTTCCCTAACCTGATAAAGATAAAAGTCACACAAGTTCATGAGGTACAGAGAACCCCAAGCAAGAAGAACCCAAACAGGCCCATGCGTAGACACACCATAATTAAAATGCTGAAAATCGACGAAAAAGAGAGAATATTAAAGGCAGCAAGAGAAAAGAAAACTGCTACCTACAAAAGAGGTCACATAAAGATGACACATGATTTTTCATCAAAAACTCTATAGGCTAGAAGAGAATGGCATGGAGTACTCTAGGTAATGGAAAGCAAAGATCTGATATGAAGATTACTATATCTAGCAAGACTATCATTCAAAATAGATGGGCAAATAAAGAGCTTCCCAGACAAAAAAAAAAAAAAGCCTAAAGCAGTACATCACCACCAATCCAGCATTATAAGAAATGCTAAAGGGATTGCTGTAATGAGTATAAGAAACAGAGAGAGAAACCTAGCCATACAGAATTAAAATGGCAATAAATAAGTACCTATCAATAATAACCCTAAATGCAAATGGATTAAATGCTCCAATCAAAAAGCATAGGGGTGGTGAATGGATACAAAAACATGACCCAACTATATGAAATCTACAAGAGATCCACATCAAAACAAAAGACACACAGAAGATGTGTAGGCATAAAAAAAATTTTTCCATGCAAATGGAAAAAAAAAAAAGAAAGCTTGAGTAGCAATACTGATGTTCAACAATATAGATTTTTTTAAAAAGGCCATAACAAAACATAATAAAGGTCACTACATAATACTAAAGAGATCAATCTAACAAAAAGATATAACCCTGGTAAACATATATGCACCTAATATAGGGTCACCTAAATATATAAGAAAACTTCTGGGGGACTTTAACAGAGAGATTGATAACAATACAGTCATAGTAGGGGACTTTAACCCAACTCTGACTTCACTGGATAGATCTTCCAGACAAAAACTTAACAAGGAAACAGAGACTCTAAAGGACACAATGGATCAGATGCATTTCATTGACATTTTTAGAATATATCACTTCAATGCAGCAGAATATATATTCTTCTCAAGTACACAGGGATCATTAACAAAGATAGACCACATATTAGGACACAATACAAGTCTCTGCAGGTCCAAAAAGATTAAAATCATATCAAGCATCTTCTCAGATCACAGTGGAATGAAATTAAAAATAAAGTACAGTATGAAACACCCAAAACATTCAAATGCATGCAGGCTAAATAGCCTGTTATTACAGAATGAATGGGTTAACAACAAGATCAAGAAAGAAATAAAAACCTTCCTAGAAACAAATGAAAAATTACCACACAACAAGCCAAAATCTCCGGGACGCAACAATAGCATTCCTGAGAGGGAAATGCATAGCACTACAGGCATACCTCAACAAAACAAGGTGTCAGCAATAAACTATTTAATCCTACAACTTAAAGAAATAGAAAGAGTACAACAAGAAAAGCCCAAAGTAAAAGAAAGGAAATAAAGATTAGATAAAAAACAAACAATACAGAAACAAACGAACAAACAAACAAAAAATACAAAAACTCAATGAAACCAAGAACTGTTTTTTGAAAGGATAAACAAAATTGATTAACCATTAGCAAGACTCACAAGAAAAAAAGAGAGAGGACACAAATAAATAAAATCAGAAACAAAAGTGGAGAAATAACCACTGACAACACAGAAATACATAGGATTGTAAGAAAATACTATGAACAACTATATGCCAACAAGCTGGACAATGTGCATGAAATAGACAAATTCCTAGGAAAATATAATCTCCCAAAACTGAATCAGGAGGAATTGGAAAACCTGAATAGGCCAATAACAACTGAAGAAATAGAAGCAGTAATAAAAAATAAACTACCACCAAACAATTATGGCCTATCCATACAATTTATATTAGTCAGCATAAAAGTAAGGAAGGACTGATACACACGACAACACGAATGTTTCTCAAAATAATTTTGCTGAATTACAGAGAAACCAGGGTACATCTGGTACAGTCCATCTATGAAAAATTCTAGAAAAAGCAAACTAATCTAAAGTGATAACAGATCATCAGATGCCTGGGGAGAGGGGAAGGGAGGAACAGGCGGAAACTTTGGGGGGTGATGGATATGTTCACTATCTTGATTGTGAAGTTTATTTCAGGGCTGCATACAGATGTTAAATCTACCAGACTGTACAGTTTAGTACGTGAAATTTATTGTATGTGAATTATACCTCAGCAAAGCTGTTGGGGAAAAATGCAAATTTTAGTTGTTATTTTTGCTAATATATATTGACCTTATATTCTGTGATTATGATGCATTCCTTATTCATTTTAGTAATTGCCTTTTAAAATATACACTTCTTAGGCTATTCTGCAGAAAACATTTGCTAATAGAAACTATGTTATTTCTCTTTTACTACTCTTTTTACATCTTACACTCCCCTGCCCTTCTGCATTTTCTTGTTCTGTTCTTTACAGACTGTCTCAAACCTCCTCTTATTATGGAAAAGCAATCAAAACCACAGCATAAATTATGCAGGCTGCTCTGATGCCCTTCATCACACTGTCTACTTACATTTTAGTCATGGCTAAGAAGAGAACCAGGGAATTTTATCAAATATCTGCTCCTTCATCTGCCTCTCTTATTTCTCTGGATGCAAGAGGTATTTAGGAGTCAGTTAGATCTGATCACTAATTGTTTTTTCTGGTTACAATAAGCCAACATGTAGGCAGATAGCATTTGTCTAAATCAAATAGGACATTCTCATTCCACCTAAATTCTGTCATTGCACAAATTCTTTCATGAATTCCCAGTATTTCTAGATATTGATACAGAAATCAAGGAAAAGGGAGTATTCTAATAAACTCACTGCTATTCTCATATACTGCCTTGCTGTCTGACTCACAGTAAGGTATTTTCCATTACTTTAAGAACACTCTTTAATGGGAAACAACATTTTATTTTTTAAGTTTGGCATTACAGTACTTTTAATAGTTTAATATGGTGGATAAAACCCCCACAAAGAGTTTTTATGCACTCACTTTTATAACTCAGCACCAATTAGCTATAAACAGCTTTAAAATATCATCAGTAGTTTAAATTTACAGAATTGTTCTTATGATTATGAGAGGCTGCATCAAGTTAAAAGTCTGCACAGCAAAAGAAACAACTAACAAAATGAAATGAAAAAAAAAAAACCTACAAAATGGGAGCAAATTTCGTAAACTAAATATCTCCTAAGAGGTTAATATGTGAAATATATACAGAACAAATACAACTCAATAACCATAATATTCTGTGATTATGATGCATTCCTTATTCATTTTAGTAATTGCCTTTTAAAATATGCACTTCTTAGGCTATTCTGCAGAAAACATTTGCTAATAGTAACTATGTTATTTCTCTTTTACTTCTCTTTTTACATCTTACACTCCCCTGCCCTTCTGTATTTTCTTGTTCTGTTCTTTACAGACTGTCTCAAACCTCCTCTTATTATGAGAAAGCAATTAAAACCCAGCATAAATTATGCAGTCTGCTGTGATGCCTTTCATCACACTGCCTACTTGCATTTTAGTCATCAGAGTTTGTTTTTTTTTATCACGAATACCTGTCTATTGAGCTGGTCATATAATTTTTTCTTTTGATCTGTTAATGTAGTGAATTACATTTCTTAGTTTTCAAATGCTGAATCAGCCTTGAGTTCTGGAAAATCCTACTTTATACAAATCTTTTAAAAAATGTTGCTGTATTCATTTCTCTGATATTTGGTCAATGAATGATACAGCCCTTTTATATAACAGATTTTCATGAACTATTTGAAAAATGCTTCTGTCTTTATTCTATGCTAATCTGGTACAGGCACTTGAAGGTATTTGTATATAACAAATTTTTTAACAATTGCAAGCAGCAATTTTATTTTAATTCCCTTTTTTGTCTTTCTTTTCTTTTGTTTTTACAAATTAGCTAACTTATAATCAGATAATATACACAATTTTTTAAGGTCCCTCACATACTAAGCCACAGAGCCAAGATCTGAAGCACAGTTGTCTGGCTCTATTAGTAGATTCTTTTGTTGTTATTATTAATCTTCACTGAATAATATTACTTCCATAGATTTTTTTGAGAGAATACGAGGGGTTTGAAGATAAAGAGAGAAACATAGATGCTAGCAGGGGTGGGCAAACTTTTTGACTCAAGGGCCACAATGGGTTCTTAAACTGGACCGCAGGGCCGGAACAAAAGCATGGATGGAGTGTTTGTGTGAACTAATATAAATTCAAAGTAAACATCATTACATAAAAGGGTATGGTCTTTTTTTTTGTTTTTTTTTTTTTTGTTTTATTCATTTCAAACAGGCCGGATCCGGCCCTCGGGCCATAGTTTGCCCACGGCTGTGCTAGAGAGACACATGGATTTGTTGCCTTTCCCAGATGCCCTGCTAGGGGCTGGGGATCAAATCTGCAACCCAGGTGTGTGAGCTGGATGCAGGTTCAACCTAAACACTTGAGTGCATGGGCTGATGCTTAACCACTGAGAAAAACGGGATAAGCTTGGCTCTGGAATCTTACTAGTAAGACTAAGCTGTCATTATCATTTTAGAGTTTACTTTCCTTCTTTTGAGACTGGATCACAGAAATCTGAAACAAGCTGAATTTCGAAAATAAGTGCAATTTAAGTGTGTGAATAAAACTAGCCACAGACTGGTTTGTGTATACTTCAACTAACTATGAAAGCTCTGGTGTAGGGAAACAGGAAGAATGATATAATAGTGACCCTGAGATTGTTCTGTGGTTCTAGCTGTCACTCTCCAATATAGCTGCATGTTATTACCATCTTAGAAACTTTTAAAAAATACTGGTTACTAGGATCTCATCTAAAAAATTGAATTGCAACCTTGGGGAAGGAACATGGGCACAGGTATTTTACAAAATTCTCCATGTGCTTCTCATAGTTATCTATGTTTTAAAACTAGGGAGTTTCCAGACATATTTGCAAATTGTACTTTCTGACATTCTTATCCTGCCTTATCTCCTGATCCTACACAGCTCCCTTGCTTAGAAAGACTTCATGTTTTGTCTATGTTAGGATCTATAGACATATTTATCATTTTCTCCCCTTTATCCATTTCATTATGCCCATCAGATAAAATTGTCCTCTAAACTTTCTGCTGTAAGAATAGATTTGAGGACCTCTGTGTGTGGCCATTACCCAGTCACTGCCAGGGCTTATGATCCCTCTGTGTCTTATCACTCCTGACATTTGCTTTCCTACATGGCAGTATTTAAAATACACTCCTCAACATAGAGGAGCTGGCTGAGGATGCACAAGTAAACAAGACATCCATAGTCTGCCTTTGTATTGTGTCTTCTTGAGGTGGGTAACATGGGCATACATTGCTGTGTCTTCTTTTGTATAGTATGGCTGTCATAACTGTTCCAGCTCTGCTCCTTCTAAGATTAATTGTTCCTGGTTCTCTGAAGGCTAAAATGAGCATTCAAAAGGGCATGTATTCTTAAATGCTACAGATCTCTTGAGCTTTATTCCATATGTATTGTTTAACATGTTTACTTTTAATTGATTTGGGTGCAGGAGGAAAAAAGGGAACAGTTTTCCCAAATGAAAAGAAAGGGGGTTTAGCATGACTCAGTGGTTGGAGTGTTAGCCCCCTGCCCTTACCCTGAATCTCTAGGCTTCCATTCCTAGACAAGGGCAAGTACCTTGGTTGCAGGTTCTATGGTGGCCCTGGTCTGGGCAACTACAGGAGGCAACCAATAAATGTGTCCGTCTTGCATAAATGTTCATTCTATTT
This sequence comes from Myotis lucifugus, assembly GCF_000147115.1. NCBI lineage: Eukaryota > Metazoa > Chordata > Mammalia > Chiroptera > Vespertilionidae > Myotis > Myotis lucifugus. The sequence continues at coordinate 1,262,457 of NW_005871250.1, forward strand.
CTCTATCGCTCTCCCTCTCTCCCTCCTTACCTCCCTCCTTTTCTCCCTTTCACTCTCACTGAAAATAAATGGAAAAAATATCCTTGGGTGAAAAAAAAAAAGGAAAAAGAAAATAGTAAAGAAGTTTAACACCTGAGGAGTATAGTCTCTTCTTTCTCAAGGTGGAGGATCCAGGACGTGGCCTCTCTGGTTGTGTTCATTGAACTCTTTATGGGACTTTGTCATAAACATTCTGGTTTCTTTACAACTTTCTAAGGAGTTCAAATAGCTAACTTCTCTTTGAATATCAATGTCAGCTTTATTATCATCATGTTGGCATTTTGATTTTCTCTGGGTGAGTACATTTCCAATCCTGGATAGAGTATTTCTCAAATCCTAGAAAATGCAGGCAAGATTTGGTATCATCTAGGAACAAAATTGGTCGTTCCATTTGGTTTAGAATCCCTGAATTGATAAACCCAATGGACAACAGTGCACATGAACCTTTGAGTACATTGATGGATTTTTTAAAAACCAAATTGCAAAATGTTAAGAAACTGTATAGTGGATTTGAATGGCCACTGGATATTGGGGCAGGGAAATTCATCCTGTTTCCCACCTCTAGAGCTGAAGTACTTGAAGAATCCTTATCTTAGGAGTTAGAGGTCATATTTTCCAATGGAAATAGCTAGAATAATCTCTTTAGGGTCTGGGATTTTTAGTTATCAGTCCCTACATCAAATCCTTACCTTAGGCAAACCCTCTTTGATATCTCTTGGGGCAATTCATCTGCTTTGAAATTGAGAGTTGTTTATTGTGAGGTAACTGCATAAACATTGGAAACAACATTGGAATAATCAGTCTCTATTAATTCCCTTTATATTGGAATGATGTTAGCAAGTTATTATCTTTCTTGCTCTTCAGTTTCTTCATCTAAAACTGTCAGTAACAAAATGATACCTTCAAATGAAGGTGTTGTTGGGTTTTAATAGTACAATGTTTTTTTAGACAAAGTTAGATCTACTGTACAAATTAGCACTGTTTATAGATTTGGCAATTTGACTTTCCTATCAACATTCAATGCCCAGAAGGCTCACTCATGCCATGTGGTGTCCTCATGAAAAGAACTGCATCCATGTCTTCTCACAACAGATGTGGAAATATCATTGGAGATACCAAGTAATTGAATGTATTTTATTTGTGCAGGAGCTATATTGGCTAAAATCTCTGATTTTATGATGCAGGCAAATCACCTCTCACTTATTAGGAAATGGAAAACATTTCAGTTTTGTACATTATTATAAAATGAATTGTTATAGTCTAAAATTCTTATAGTAAAATTGGTATGTTACAAAGTAAAATTCTAAGTTATTTCCCTCTCTCGAGAAAATACAGAAATTCCAGCAAACCAGGAGCATACATATTTATGCCTATATTACTCCTTTTAATGATCTGTATAGTACTCTACTGTGTAAATACAGAAAATAATTCAATCTTTTATATTACATATAAAAAAGCATATACATGTTTCCAACTTTTGTAATTATAGATTATGCATCAGAAAATAAATAACCTTGTGCATATGTATTTTATTAAGAATTATTTTTGAACACGGATTTTTGGTTCACTGCAAAATTGAGAGTAAGTACAGAGATATCCTATGTCCTTATCACTTCTGCCCCTATGCATGCATAGTTTCAACCATTATCAACATGGACAACAGAGTGGTACATTTGTAAGAATGATGCAAACACATTAACACTTAATATTCACACAAAGTGTGTAGTTTATGTTACAGTTTACTCTTGGTGTTGTATAGTCTATGAGTTTGAACAAATATATAATGACATACATTAATCACTATGGTATTGTGTATTTTTACTGCCCTAAAATTCCTTTGTGCTCCACCTATTCATCAATCCACCTCCCTACACCTGACAACCACTGACCTTTTTACTGTCTCCATAGTTTTCCCTTTTCCAGAATATCATAGAGTTGGAATTATACAGTATGACGCCTTTTCAGATTGCCTTCATTCACTTAGTAACATACATTAAAGTTTCTCCAGCTATTTTCATGGCTTGATAGCTCATTTCTTTTTAGGTCTGAATAACAGTCCACTGGCTGGATATACTTTGGTTTGTTTATCCATTCACCTACTGATGGACATTTTTATTGCTTCAATTTAGGGCAATTATGAATAAAGCTGCTCTAAACATCAGGGTGCAGGGATTTATTTTTCTTTTTTTGTATTTTTTTTTTGGTGGGCATAAGATTTCAAGTTCTCTAGGTAAATATCAAAGAGAATTATTGCTGGATTGCATGGTATATAAGTTTAGTTTGCAAAAACCTACCAAATTCTTTTATAAATGGTTGTTCTATTATGCATTTCCACCAACAGGGAAAGAGAGTTTCTGTTGGTCCACATCCTTGGAAGCATTTGGTATTGTCAATGTTCTGGAATTTGTGCATTCTAATCGGTGTGTGGTGCATTTCATTTTACAATTTATTTTCCTTGTGGATGTATCAGTGGAGAATATTTGCTTATTTGACATCTTAATAACTCTTTCTGGGAGGTACCTGTTAAAGTCTTTGGCCCATTTTTAAACCAAGTATTTGTTTCTGTTTTTCTGAATTTTACGATTTCCTTGTATATTTTGGATAACAGTCCTTTCACCAATGTGTCTTTTTTTTTAATGTATATTTTATTGATTTTTTACAGAGAGGAAGGGAGAGGGATAGAGAGTTAGAAACATCCATGAGAGAGAAACATCGATTCAGCTGCCTCTTGCACGCCCGCTACTGGGGATGTGCCCCCAACCCAGGTACATGCCCTTGATCGGAATCGAACCTGGGACCCTTCAGTCCACAGGCCGATGCTCTATCCGCTGAGCCAAACCAGCTAGGGCACCAATGTGTCTTTTGAAAATATTTTCTCCCAGTTTGTGGCTTGTCTTCTTCCTCTGATTATCATCTTTCACACTACAGGAGTTTTTAATTAAGCCTGAATTATCAGTAATTTCTTCTATGGATCATGCCTTTGGCATAGTAATTTAACGGTATTCACTATTCCCAAAGGCATCTAGGTTTCTCCTATCTTATTTCCTAGGAGTTCTATAGTTTGCATTTTACATTTTGGTCTGTGATTCATGTTGAGATACTTTTTGTGATGGGTATAAGGTCTATGTTTACATTTATTTTATTGAATGTGGATATCCAGTGGTTCAGGCACTAATTTTGAGAAACTATCTTTGCCTCATTGTATTACCCTTGCTCGTTTGTCAAAAAAATTTGGCTACATTTATGGGGGTTCGTTTATGGAATCTCTGTTCTGCTTCATTAATCAAGTTGTCTTGTCTTTTGCCAATAACACCTGACTTGATTATTGAGTTAGTTACTGTAAGTCTTGAAGGTGAGTAGCATCAATTCTCCAACTCTGTTCTTCTTTTTCAATACTCTTTGGCTATTCTGATTTTGTTTTTTGCCTTTCCATATAAACTTTAGAATGGGTTTAATAGCAGCCACACAATACTTGCTGGGATTTTGATTGGGACTGTACTGAATCTATAGGTCAACTTGGGAGTAACTGACATCTTGACAGTAAGGAATCTCCCTATTCATGAAAACGAAATATCCCTCTGTTTATGAATCCTCAGGCTAGTTAACATAAAATCCATTCTTCATGCTTCAGCACATTTGGTTTGAACTAATTTTGTCAGCCTGACTATACAGACTCTATTTTAAGCCAGCTGGGCTATACTGATTTGATCTCGTTTTCTTCACTTATTCCTCAGATCAAATGATTCAATATAAAATTTAGGGCATTGTCACTCATAGTCTCAATTCTACTCCTGAGCCTTCTCTCTCTCCTGGTCTTAATATTTGCATGTTTTATTTGAGCCCAGGTTCAAAGGTGGCTGCCTAATATTCATCTGGGAGCTTTTTAAATATTCCTGGTGGTGAAATTGTACTCTAGATTTATGAAATGATCCCATTGGGGGAAACTGGTTAAAAGAAACATGATAACTCTCTGTACTATTACTTACAGCATTTTTTAAAGACTTTTAAAAATATATTTTATTGATTTTTTACAGAGAGGAAGGGAGAGAGATAGAGAGTTAGAAACATCGATGAGAGAGAAACATCGATCAGCTGCCTCCTGCATATCTCCTACTGGGGATGTGCCCGCAACCCAGGTACATGCCCTTGACCGGAATCTAACCTCCTTTCAGTCTGCAGGCCCACACTCTATCCACTGAGCCAAACCGGTTTCGGCATATTACTTACAGCTTTATGAGACTCTCCATTTTTCTCAAGATAAAAAGTTTAAGAAACCATATCTCCAATTGAGTTGAATGTGCCCCCAGAGTTTCAAAATATTAAAGGCCTATATATGGATGTAATTGCAGTTTCCAAAATTTATTGTTCTCTTTCTTGCTTTGATTCTCCTTTCTTTCCAACCCAGTAGCTTGAAAAGCTTTTAGAGTTTTAAAAAACTGTTTATTACTTTATGCGCGCCCCCCCCCATACTTCTGAGAATATCATAATATTATCCCAAATCTCCTACTGAAGGAAGACCTATTGGGAAATATTTGAGTGGCATCTCTCACAAGCTGTGTTACATAAAATACCTCTGCCTTATGTTATTATGAGCCATTTATTTTAACCCCATCAAGCTCCTCAACAGCAAGCCAGTAGAGGAGACACCTCAGCTGGGTGAAGGTGGTTGACAAAGAAAGTGGAACAAAATAGGCACAGTCTCCAGAACTGTAGGCCTCAGGCTCCACTGCCTTCTGATTCAGGGAGGTTGGGTGGGGAATCTATGGGCTGGCCATGGTGTGCAGCATTGCTGTGAGGCCTGCTCCAGGTCAGTCCTTCTGAAATGTTTCTATATTCTGAGGAAAAACTGAGTTTCTGGTGCTCATTTTTCCTTAAGTGGTGTCAGTAGTCTTTGGGCTGAGCCAAGGTTTGGGAATGAACAGCTCCTTTTTAAGTGTGCTGAGAAGGTGTCCTGCTGTTTCTCTCAAGTCTCTAAGATGCCTTCTGCTCTCATGTATGTCTCCTTGATCCTGTGAGTTTTGGCAAAGAAGAAAGGGAAAGTCCAACATAATAAGGTAACTAGGGGAGTAGCAGGCCCTTTGCTTGTAAGGAACTTCCAATTGCAAATAGGAAATTTGTCTCTGTGTCATGTGTTGTAAACATTCCTTTTGGGTTTCTTCTACAGATTTGATAAAATGTCTTTTTTCTCATCATTGCTCAAAATTATTTTCATCACTGCCTCAGTATTTCCTCTTTATTCTGGTGAGTACATTTTCAATTCTGGATGAAGCAATTCACACATCTTAGAAAATGCAGGAGATCACATCTATTGTCTAGAAATGAAGCAGCTTCTTTCATTGGGTTTGTAATACTTAAATTAAACTGGCAAAATGAAAGCAGGCATGTTACAACCCCCTTTTAAAATAATATCTGTGGGTGATTTCTTCTCATTTCCACCTTAGAGACATGGAGGCAGAGAGCTGGGTTAGAATGAGCAGTAGAACTTAGTTTTTTGTTCATTTATGACTAAAGATATTTACCTAATTATTATTTTGGAGGTCAGATTCCATGTTTGCTAAATGCTGATTGTAGGGAGTAATGATGTCTCCTTGATCAGATAATCTTTGGGAATCTGATTTGTTGTTTGCCAGTTCTGAAGCCACTATAGTCACAATGTTGTATAAGGTGAGAATTCATTCAAAATTTATCTTCCTTTAGTGCAAGAAGAATGGTGAATTTGAGTAAAGGAGCTGTGACGTGTTGAATTGGATCCTTATCTTAGAACTGAGTACTATTTCATGAAGCAATAATTTCTTCATGTTAGGTGACCTTATGCAAGGCATATGAAGTGGCATTAAACAAGGCATTGTCTTCTCTGAACAGGATGTCTCATTTATTAAAAACTAATAAAAAGAACTATGGTATCTTCACAGTAGAGTTTGATGATTACTGCAAAACACTTCAAATTATTTTTCACAGATGAGAATAATTTGGAATTATATTTCCAGATTTGGATGTATGTTGTGAATTACTATTTTGATATTATCACAAAAGGCTCACCTCAGAACTTGGGGGTCCTGAGTAGGCAACTTGTATAGAATTTTGCTACTAAGAAGTATAGGTTCTTCCACCAGAGACTCTGATTTCTTTCCGTTCTTCTTACTTTTACATTTTCTTTTGTGTGTTTGTTGCAGAAACCTTTATAGCATCACGAAAACGGGGTCGCAAAGAGGTAAGTTAATAATGACTAATTTGGAAATTAAAAAAGCTTTTAATATTTTTAAGATTTTTTTTTATTTATCTCAGAGAGGAAGGGAGAGGGAGAGAGACACAGAAACATCAATGACGAGACAGAATCATTGATAGGCTGCCTCTTGCATGCCCCACACTAGGGATGCACCCTACAACCTGGGCATGTGCCCTTACTAGGATTGGAATCGTGATCTCTCGGTTCATAGATCGATAATCACTGAGCGACACTGGCGGTGCAACTTTTAATTATTTTATACTAGAGGCCTGGTGCACGGATTCGTGCAATGGTGGAGTCCCTCAGCCTGGCTTGCTCCCTCTCGCAACCTGGGACCCCTGGGAGGATGTTGGACTTTTGATTTCAGCCTGGCCTGCATGCACCAGCTGAAGGACTCAGATGCCTTTCAGCTGGTGCATGTTTAAACAAACTGAAGTACATTCATAGCATGTAATACTATTCAGCAATTAAAAAATGAATGATACTCACATAAATCTCCAGAGAATTATGCTAAGTGGAAAAAAGCCAATTGTAAATGATTCCATTTGCATAGCATTGCTGGAGAGACATTCACAGGTTAGATTATAGAATGCTGCTTCTGAACTCTCTGGAGGTGTTGAAACACCTTGTGCATGCAGCATGTCACCTTCTAAAACCTGAAAAACCCCAAACAGGAAGTCTGACATCCCCCGAGGGATGTAGTAGTGCACAAAGTGGCAGGCCTCTGGGCACTGCGCTGCTCCCATTCATCCCAGCCCAGCTGCGCCTGCCGCTGCTGCTTGGTAGTGTGATGCTGCAGCTGCACTCACCAGCTATGAGCCTGGTGTTTGGTGCCCATTAGTCAGCTGAGCATTGCTCCTGCTGTGGGAGCACACTGACCACCAGGGGGCAGCTCCTGCATTGAGCACCTACCCCCTGGTGGTTGGTGCACATCAAAGCAACTGCTCAAATGGTCATTCAGTCATTTGGTTATTCAGTTACTTAGGCTTTTATATATATAGATTGTAAGTTTTAACAGCAAATTTCACCAGACTACCCTGCCAGTGTTGTTCTGTGGTTAAACGTTAACCCATAAACCAAGAGTCCCTGGTCCAATTCCTGGTCAGGGCACAAACCTAGGTTGTGGGCTTAATCCCCGGTAGGGCGTCTGCAGGAGGCAACTTTTTGATATCTCTCTTATCATTGGTGTTTCCTTCGCTCTAGTCCCTCTCACTTGTTCTTTTATAAAAAAAGAAAAAATTCACCAAAAAATGTGCAAGAGAATGATCCTTCAAAAGTTTTTATTTAAACTGTGCCATTATTATGCTAATTTCAATAAATAAAATCTAGCCAGCCATATAAAAATATTTAGTATTGTGGACAAGATAAAATATTCCATTATTTCAAAGATTACATTATTGGGTATCCTTGTTATGTGCAAGTACCTGATAAAGGTTACAGTCTATTTAAAGTAGAATTATTTCTCTAGCAAAACAAGATTATTACAAAAAATATCCACTGAAAGGTGGATAAAAAATAATAATTTTCACATATTCATAGAGGAGAATAATATAGAGGGGAAAACACTTAAATAGATAAAGATTACAAGGACATTTCAAAAGGCAGTAATGTAAGAATACACACCATATTGTTTATTTAAGTAAAATTATGAATAGTGACATTACTAACCAAATTTTACATACATATTTGCATACATATATATATGTATGCAAATACTAACATATATGAATATATACATACTAGAGGCCCGGTGCACAAAAATTTGTGCACTCGGGGGGGAAGGGGGGGTGTCCCTCAACTCGGCCTGTGCCCTCTCACAGTCTTGGACCCCTCGGGAGATAAGGACCTGCTGGCTTAGGCCTGCTCCTGGGTGGCAGAGGGCTGGCCCAATCCCTAGGTGCAGCCCCTGGTCAGGCTCAGAGCAGGACTGATTGGGGAGTTGGGGCGCCGCCTCCTGTCATGCACAGAGCAGGGAGGAACCGGAGGTTGCGATGCCACCCTCAGTCACGCTCAGGGTAGGGCTGATTGGGGGGTTGGGGCACTGCCCCCTGTCACGCACAGAGCAGGGCCAATCAGGGGGTTGGGCGCTGCCCCCTGTCATGCACAGAGCAGGCCCCCCAGGGTTGGGGTGCTCTCCCCTGTCATGCACAGAGCAGGGCCCATCAAGGGGGTTGAGGAGCTCCCCCTTGTCACTCACAGGTTAGGGCCGATAGGGGGTTTAGGGCACCGCCCCCTGTCACACACAGAGCAGGGCCGATCAGGGGGTTGGGGCGCCGCCCTCTATCACCCACAGAGTAGGGCCCATCAGGGGGGTTGGGGCGCTGCCACTGTCACACTCACGGCAGGGCCAATGGGGAGGTTATGGCTCTACCCTGTCACACACAGAGCAGGGCCTGTGGGGGGGGGGGGGTGTTGTGGCGCTGCACCCTGTCACAGAGTAGGGCCGATCAGGGGGTTGAGACGCTGCACCCTGTCACACACAGAGTCGCAGGGTGATCCGGGGGTTTGAGCGCTGCCCCCTGTCACGCTGATCCAGTGCCAGGAGGCCTCGCGGCTCCACTGATCCCGGTGCTGGGAGGCATATTACCTTTTTACTAAATAGGATAGAGGCCTGGGGGCCGGCTGGTTTGCCCTGAAGGGTGTCCTGGATCAGGGTGGGGGTCCCCACTGGGGTGCCTGGCCAGCCTGGATGAGGGGATGATGGCTGTTTGCAGCTGGTCACACACCCTTAAGGGTGGGGGTCCCCACTGGGGTGCCTGGCCAGTCTGGGTGAGGGGCTGAGGGCTGCCTTCAGGCTGGCGGTTGTTGACTGAAGCTCCCAACCGCTCCTTTTTTTTTCTCTTTTTTTTATTTTATTCTGAGCCAGCTTTAACTCTGGCTCTAGCTCTGAGGCTTCCACTGGTTTGTTTGCGTTCTATAATCGAAACAATGTATAACTCCAGCTCTGAGATCCCGGGGTTTTGTTTAGCTTCTATATTTGTTACAAAGTTTCAAACTGCCAGCTCAGAGGCAAGCAAGGCAGGCGGGGAACGTTGGAGTCCTCCTTCACTGCAGCAAGCAAGCCTCATGTTCGCTTCCAGCTGCCTGGCTGCCGGCCGCCATATTGGCTGACAGATAATTTGCATATACGCACTGATTAGCCAATGGGAAGGGTAGTGGTCTTACGCTAATTACCATGTTTCTCTTTTATTAGTGTAGACTAGAGGCCCGGTGCACAAAAATTTGTGCACTCGGGGGAGAGGGTGGTTACCCTCAGCCCAGCCTGTGCCCTCTCGCAGTCTGGGACCCCTCGGGAGATTACGACCTGTTGGCTTAGGCCTGCTCCTGGGTGGCAGAGGGCAGGCCCAATCCCTAGGTGCAGCCCCCGGTCGGGCTCAGAGCAGGACTGATTGGGGAGTTGGGGCGCCGCCCCCTATCATGCACAGAGCAGGGCGGATCGGGAGGTTGCGATGCCACCCTCAGTCACGCTCAGGGTACGGCCAATTGGGGGGTTGGGGCACCGCCCCCTGTCACACTCAGGGCAGGGCCGATGGGGAGGTTATGGCTCTACCCTGTCACGCACAGAGCAGAGTCTGTGGCGGGGGGGGGGGATTGTTGGGGCGCCGCACCCTGTCACACACAGAGCAGGGCCGATCAGGGGGTTAGGACGCCGCGCCCTATCACGCTGATCCGGTGCCAGGAGGCCTCGCGGCTCCACTGATCCCGGTGCTGGGAGGCATATTACCCTTTTACTAAATAGGATAGAGGCCTGGGGGCCGGCTGGTTTGCCCTGAAGGGTGTCCTGGATCAGGGTGGGGGTCCCCACTGGGGCGCTTGGCCAGCCGGGATGAGGGGATGATGGCTGTTTGTAGCTGGTCACACACCCTTCAGGGTGGGGGTCCCCACTGGGTGCCTGGCCAGTCTGGGTGAGGGGCTGAGGGCTGCATTCAGGCTGGCGATTGACTGAAGCTCCCAACCGCTCCTTTTTTTCTTTTTTCTTTTTTTATTCTGGGCCAGCTTTAGCTCTGGCTCTATCTCTGAGGCTTCTGCTTCTGAAAGCAGGTATCTGGTTTGTTTGCGTACTATAATCGAAACAATGTATAACTCCAGCTCTGAGATCCCGGCGGCTGAAAGCTGGTTTCTGAGGTTTTGTTTAGCTTCTATATTTGTTACAATGTTTCAAACTGCCAGGTCAGAGGCCGGCAGCGGCAGGCGGGGAATGTTGGAGTCCGCCAGTCACTGGAGCAAGCAAGCCTCCCTGTTCGCTTCAGTGCCTGGCTGCCGGCCGCCATCTTGGCTGACAGTTAATTTGCATATACTCACTGATTAGCCAATGAAAAGGGTAGCAGTCGTACGTTAATTACCATGTTTCTCTTTTATTAGTGTAGCTGTGGTGATAATCTGAATGTATCTGATTCTCTAGTAGTAAAATCATTGAAAAAGATAGGGAAATTATTAAAATACCTTTTTACTATTTTTTGTGGTATAAAACAATGGGGGAAATCTGATGCAGGTATGAGTAGAAGTGAGATGAGAGTGGTTACATTATAAAAATACATTCAACCATTTGTCTACTTTTTAAGAAAGATATTGGGTTTGTAAAAATATATCAATAAAACTTTATGACTAAGTAGACTGTGTATTTCCAAACCACAATATAGAGTATTTTCATTCCATTTGGATGCATGGAATCTTATACTAAGGTTAAAGACATTTTTTTCAAAAAGTTCATTATCTGACAAATTTTATGTTGTTCTTTATGTTTGACAGCCAGACTGTAAAAAATTTAACGGTAGATTACTTATGTGCACCAGAGAAATGGATCCAGTCTGCGCTTCGCATGAGAGAACCTACTCCAATCCATGTGTTTTCTGCAGTGAAATGTTGTAAGAATATAAGACTAAATATAGGCTTTTCCAAAATAATGAGGAAACCATCACAAAATGATAGGAAAACCCATGTTTTTGAAAGCCTATGCACAGTACTAGTATATATGGGAAAAAATTTTACTATCTCAATAAATGCCACAGGATCACACTGGCACCTTTCCCGGGAATTCTCATTTGCAAAAGCAGATATGTATTTGACCTCTCAATATAGCTGCTGGGTATTCTGAAAATGTACATATCAATTAATTTAAGCACTAGGACTTACGAATGAGTCTATGCCCCATATATTGACTTCTGAAGTCCATATGATAACTGATCATCTTTGTGATGTAGCAACCAAGCTACAGGGACCATAACTGAACAACAAACACTACTTGATTACAGAAATTTGAAATCCATCACAATGGGCCTATTCCTGCTAGGACGGGACTCCTCTGAGGGTCAACCTTGTCTCTGAGCTCCATGACAGACTGTGACCCTTCCTTAGACAGCAGGGCGTTCCAGCACACTTCCTCCCAGCCTCCTTTCCTATGTGCTTCACTCCAAAGGAGTCTGCAGTCTAAAGGTTCAGCCAGCCTCCCTACTTTCCTCTTTATTGTCTCTCAAAATTATTTCCTCTTATTTGATCCCGAAAGTGGCTTCTACTTCCATAGAACCATCAAAACAGTCTCCATTCCTCTCCTCTCTCCAGTCTGGGTGGTTTCCTCGACTGAACCAGGACTGACCATGTAGGAAGAGCCAAGTAGCCCCAGTTGAGGGAAGGATGTGTGAAGGTTCTGGGGAGCATGTGGGTTCCAGTTGGTTGTGGAGGTGGAGCACAGCTTCTCCACATCATGCTGCTCATTTACAAGCACTTAGTGAAAATTATCCAGGGAATTTTAAATGCTGTTTCTAATGTCTCTTTCTTTTTCGTTACAGAGAAAGTAAGAAATCTTTTGGATTTAAGCATTATGGGGAATGCAAATAATTGAGCTACACCCTCTTATGGCTTTTATGGCAATCCTATTTTCCAGTGAATTCTACAGCCAATCAGAGTCTTTTCAATCAGGGTATAAAATTCCTAGGTGACCGGACAAAGCCTTCTATGCTATACAAGATGGAATATAGAGTGCTGAATATTGTCTCTCAACTCTAAGAACTTCTGATTGATTTTTATTCTCTGTTCAATTATTAAATAGCAGTTGAAAAACTACCTTAATTGTGTGTTTGATAATATAAACCCTAATGCAATTTACAATCATAAATATTTCAATCAATACAATGTTAAACAATATTATCTTTATTAAAAATACAACCTTTTGTTTATTAATGGATTAAAGCACATGATTACTTTGGTAACTAAAGGTAACTACTTTCAAAGGTAAAAAAAATAACACATTACCTGGGTGTTCATTAAAATTACAGACACTTAGGATCCTCTTTATCAGAGAGAGTCAAAGCCTCTAGAAGAGGGATCTAGGACTTGAATTCTAACAAGTACCCAGGGTTAATCTTATAATCACGAATATTAGGCAATACGGATTTGTACTACAAAACATAGGCCATTTCTAAAATTGAATGGACTGCAAAATCTATTCAAAGGTATTGTATGATTTCTGAGAATTGGGAGGAAAATTACGTTATTTTCTTTGTCGCTCACAAATCAGTCAAGACAAAGATTGTTAGAGTACTTAATATAATCTAGATCCAAGGCCCTTATTAGATACTAGAGGCCCAGTGCACAGATTTATGCACCAGTGGGGTCCCTCAGTCTGGCTTGTGTCCTCCTGCAATCCAGGACCCCTTGGGGGAAGTTGGCAGTCAGATATCACCAGAGGAATGTAATAGTGTGCAAAGCAGCAGGCAGCCAATGAGGAACCTGAGCCCAGGCCAGGCACCATGCTGCTCCTGCTCATCTTAGCTCACTGCACCTGCCTCCCTCACTCTCAGTCGTGCTGCTGTGGAGGCAGAAGAGTCTCACGCTACCACAGCTGCACTTGCCAGCCATGAGTCAGGTGTCTGGAACCTGCCAGTCAGCTGAGTGGCACTCCCACTGTGGGAGCACACTGACCACCAGGGGGCAGCTCCAGCATTGAGCCTCTGCACCCTGGTAATCAGTGTGCGTCATAGCGACCAGTCAACTGGTTGTTCAGCTGTTTGGTCATTCTGTTACTTAGGCTTTCATGTATATAGATATGGCTTGTAATTGTTTCCCTTGATTTTCAGGTTGTCTTTTTTACTTTATTGATGTGCCCTTTGCTGCAATTTTTACAAATTTAATGAATTCCAAATTATCTATATTTTTCCTTAGTTGCATCTACCTTTGTTGTTCAGTAAAAGAAATTGCTGTGTAAACCAAACTGAAAAAGATCTGCACCAAGGCTTTCTTCTAAGAGCTTCATAACATTAGTACTGGCATTTAGAACTTTGAAAGGTTTTGAGTTAATTTTTGCATGTGGTGAGAATTGTGGCTACAAAGTTATATATTTTGCAGGTGGCTATCCAGTTGTCATACCATCATTTGTTGAGAAGACTATTTTTTAGCTATTTCATTTTCTTAGAACTCTTGTCAAGAATCAATTGATACATTACGACAGTGTATATTGGTGAGAGAATAGACAAATGATGTGTTGAACAGAAGGAAGAATCTAGAAATGGATTCATATAAATACAGCAAACTGATCTTTGAGGAAAGAGGAAAGGCAATACATTGGAGCAAGGATAGTTTTCTCAACAAATGGTGTTGGAATAACTGGACATCTGCATGCAAAACACCTGGACACAGACTTCACATCCTTCACAAAAATGAGCTCAAAAAAGATTGTAGACCAAAATGTAAAGTGCAAAACTATAAAACTCCTAGAAGAGAATATAGGAGAAAACCTGGCTGACCTTGGTTGGTAATGGCTTTTTAGATACAAAACTAAAGGTTTGGTCCACAAAATAAATAATTGATAAACTGGAAGTCATTTAAACTTAAACTTCTTTTTTGTGACAGACAAAATCAAGAGAATAAGAACAGAACGCATGGAATGGGAGTAATGTTTCAAAGAAACCAAATCTGATTAGGACAGTTATTCAATATGTACAAAGAACTCTTAAAACTCAAGAATAAGAAAACAAGTAACTCGATTTAAAAAAATGGGCCAAGGACCTTAACAGACAATTCATCAAATATGATTGATGGCAAATGAGCATATGCAAAGATGCCCTACATTATATGTCATCAGACAAATTGACATTTAAAAAATGAGATGCTACTACAACACTAATGCACTGGGTAAATCCTGGAACACTGACAACACCAAATTCTGAGAAGGATGTAGAGCAACAAGAATTCATACATTGCTGTTGGGAATCTGAAATGCTTCCGCCACTTTGGGAGGCAATTTAGCAGTTTCTCTTTTTATTTTGGTAGTTTTTTTCCAAATATATATATATGTTGTGGCTAGTATTACAGATAACCCCATTACCGTCCTTTATCCCTCTCTGCCAAGCCCTACGCCCCCAACTGAGCATATTCTTAACATACAATTGAGCGATCATGTTCCTTGATATTTTACCTAAAGAGTTGAGAATTTATGTACACACAAAGAATCTTTATTAATGTAGTAGCTTTATTCCCAATTGCCAAAAATTGGAAACAAAGATAACCTTCAGGACATGAATGCATAAACAATTCTGGATACATTTGGACAATGGGATATTACTCAGTGATAAAAAGTAATGAGCTATGAAGCCATGAAAAGACATGGAGAAAACCTAAATGCATATTACTAAGCAAAAAAAAAAAAGCCAATCTGAAAAGTTTATACACTGTACGGTTCCAACTGTATGACAGTCTATAAAAGGTAAAACTATAGAGATAAAAATATCAGTGGTTTCTGGGAGTAAGGAAGAGAGACATGAATAGGCATAGCACAGTACTTTTAGGGCAGTGAATATACTCTATCTGATGTTTATAATGATTGATGGAGTTCATTATACCTTTGTCCATACCCATAGAATGTAAAACACCAAGAGGAGAACCCTAGGGTAAACCATAGACCTTAGCTGATTATGATGTGTCAATGTAGGTTTATCTTTGGTAATAAAAAAAAAAGTACCATTTTGGTGGTTAATGTTGATAATGAGGAAAACAGTAAATGCATTGAGCAGGAAAACCTCTGCAAGTCTTTCTCAGTTTAGTGGTAAACCTAAAACTGCTCTAAAAATTAAGTCTTAAAGTTAATTGAGCATGTATGTATGAATTTACTTTGATTATATTTTATTCTATTGCTATATATGTCTATCTTTATGCCAATAGCATACTATTTTTCTATCATTATAGCTTTGTTGCCTGTGTTAACCTCTGAATATGTGAATATTCAATATCTGCTTTTTTTTCAAGATTATTTTGGCTACACAGGGTTCATTGCATTTACAGGTGTATAATATCACTTCAGGGTCCCCATTTCAACTTTTGGAAATATACCTAGAAACAGAATTGCTGGTAATTCTATTTAAATGTGTTGATTATTGCATTCTATACTGGTCATACTAGTTTGCACTCCTACAAACAATCCATAAGGGTTCCAATTTCTCCACATCGTTACATTTATTATTATTTTTTTAATAGTAATTATCTTAATGGGTATGAAATACACAGGTGTGTGTGTGTGTGTGTGTGTGTGTGTGTGTGTGTGTATTTTGTGCATGTGTAGGGTCCCTAGGCCTGGCTGGTGATCAGGTCCAATCAGGTTCCCACCTCCCCACCTCCTCACCTCCTCCTACCCTCACAGCCTGTCCACGCACAACCACCATGGTTTCCCCCTCGCACCCCATCTCCCTGCTTTCTTCTTCCCTCATTCCCTTATCACTCTGCTGCTGCTACTGCTAGTCGTCCGGCATGTTCCACCCTGCCTCTTGGTGGACAGCGCATGTCATAGTGAATGATCAAACTCCTGGTCTCCCGGGTGAACTCCGAGGGGACACTTTGCATATTAGCCTTATATATATGCTAGGGGCCCAGTGCACGAAGATTCATGAACTGGGGGTGGGTCCCTCAGCCCGACCTGCACCCTCTCCAATCTGGGAGCCTTCAGGGGAACCCTCTCCAATCCGGGCATTTATGTCTGTCTTTGCAATCTTATGAGTGAATTGTCTGAGACCCCCAATCCAGTTTGGTTTGTTGCTCACAGAATAATAGAGGCATTTTTTTTCATTGCTTCATTGGTGGAGACTTCCTGGAAGTTTTAGGATACCTTCCCTTTAATTTTTCCTTGACACTGATTTTACTTATGTTTCTCACCTTTGCTTTCCTTCCATTCCACCGCAACAGTAACTTGTTACAGGCTCACTTTGCACAAGTGTCTAGAACAGCGGTTCTCAACCTGTGGGTCACGACCCCTTCGGCATCCAAACAACCCTTTCACAGGGGTCCCCTAAGACCATCCTGCATATTGGATATTTCCATTACGATTCATAACAGTAGCAACATTACAGTTATGAAGTAGCAATGAAAATAATTTTATGGTTGGGTCACAACATGAGGAACTGTATTTAAAGGGCCAGAAGGTTGAGAACCACTGGTCTAGGAGATCTGTCTGCCTCCAGAACTATGATTCCCAGCATTCCTGGTGCTCCCCGCACTCTGGGCTTCCACTTCAGGTCCTGAGGCTGCCACCAGAATTACTATTCCCAGAATTCCTGGTGCTCCTCAGCCTCTTGGTTTTCCCTTCTGCTCTGTCTCTGTCCCACGTCCTCCCACTCTGCTAAGTCCTCCAAGCCACCAGCTCTCCTTCTTTGCTCTCTGTTTGGTGGCTTGGGGAGCCAAGTTCCCCACAAACCTCCGGCTCTCCTGCTCTGATCTCTTGCAGGCGGATTGGGGGAGCAACCAAAGGAGCCATGTCCCCACAAGCTGCTGGCTCTCCCACCCTGCTCTCCACCCAGCACTTGTGTATGCAAATTAACCCTCCATCTGTGTCAGGATAATTTGCATACTCACTCCTGATTGGCTGGTGAGTGTACTGGAGGGACAGCAATTTACATGTTTCTCTTTTATTATATAGGGTATAGAAAGATACTCTTGTTATAATCTCTTCTAAGCTGCTAATTTCAACTGCACACAAAAACAAATTCATTGCAGTCTGCTTTCTTATGTTATGTTACTGATGTCACAAATTCTATCTTTTTATATTGCCTACCAATTATCATATACTGGGAGGGGCAAAAGTAGGTGATAACTTCTGTGTTTTGCATACTCACCACTGAAAACCTATTTTGCCCCAACCTGTCTGAATATTAGGTTTTATGCTCTGGTCTTGTAACTCCTGTAAAGGAATAAAAAGTGTATTTTTGAAAATTACAATAAAATAAGATCTTATAATTGTCCATGTATTTACCATTAGTGGAGAATTTTATATTTTCATATCACTTTGATTTATTTTCTATTGTCTTTTTTACTTTAAAGTGAAGGATTCTTTTATCATTGCTTGTCGGGTAGGTCTAATGATAATGAATAGACTCAGCTTTAGTTTATCCCAAAACGTCTTAACTTCTCCCTCCCTTTTGAAGGACATTTTGTACCATATGATTTAAGGCATTGCTTGTCCCATCTGGTTTCAACTTGATTCCCCAGCTTTCGCCTTCTGCTGCTCCAAAAAAATAATTTTGGAGATCTTATGGACAGGGTAGTAATTATAGCCAATAATATTATATAATAAACATTAAAGTTGCTAAGAGACTAGATCTTAGTTGTTCTCACAACAACAAAAAACTTAAGTGATGTGATTGATGTATGAGCTAACACTACAGTGATAATCATATTGCAATGTAGAAACACAGCAAATTAAGATGTTGTACATCCTAATCTTACACAATGTTCTATGTCAATTATATCCCATTAAAAAATCCACATCCTGTTCTCTAGGCAAGATTCCCCAAAACTGGCTGCATATGAGGCTCATCTGGGAGCTTTGACAATGCTCCAATGCCCAGGCCTCATCATCTACTAATAATCAATGCACAATATTGATTGTAAGACAGTACATTCATAGCCATTGAAAGTTTAAAGTCTAATATGTTCGTAGTTTTCTTTTAAATTACAATAACTAAGATTTGGAAATAGTGCAAGTGCCCATTAGTAGACTAATGGATAAAAAAACTGTAGAGCATTTACACAATGGGATACTATGCAGCTATAAAAAAGAGGAATCACTTACCCTTTGGGATAGCATGGATGGATCTGGAAAATATTATGCTAAGGATAATAAGCCAATCTGAGAAATACAATTATCGCATGCTCTCACTTATTTATGGAATGTAATTAACAAAATAAACTAATGAATGAGTGGATCTGGAAACATGAATGTATGAAGCAGAATCCAGTATCTCAGAGGGAAGGAGTTTGAGGAGAGGTGGGTGAGTGAAGATCAACCAAAGAACTTTTATACATATATGCATAACCCAAGGACATAGACAATAGGGTGGCTAAGGCCTAGAGATGGGGGGCTGTGAGACTGGAGGGTATCCATGGGGGAAGAAGTGGGACATATGTAATACTTTCAATGATAAAGATTAAAAAAAAAGGGGCACTATGGCAACACCTCCCTTACTAGGGTGCTGTTCTCACAATGTCCACAAGAGGCACTATTGCCACACCTCCCTCATGGTGAGAGCCCTCTAGGTCTCTCCATAGGCTGTTCTTTCAACTCCCTGCAAAGGTCACAGCCCTCTAGGACTGTCAATTTGGTTTTAACTCCTAGAATTCCTTACTAAGGTGCTGCTCTCAGAACATACACCAGAAGGAGATATTGCAATACCTGCAAGCAAGAGTGAGAGCCATTTAGGACTGTCAATTGGGTTTCTTTTCAAACTGTAAGAGTGGATTCTCACATCAAATTTTTTAAAAATGTATTTTATTGATTTTTTACAGAGAGGAAGGGAGAGGGATAGAGAGTTAGAAACATCCATGAGAGAGAAACATCCATCTGCAGCCTCCTGCACACCCTTGACTGGGGATGTGCCCGCAACCAAGGTACGTGCCCTTGACCAGAATGAAACCTGGGACTCTTTAATCCACAGGCCGACGCTCTAGCCACTGAGCAAAACTGTTCAAGGCTCACATCATATTTTTTATTTCCATGTCAGTAGCATTTAGCATGGTCTATGACTCCTTTCTTTCCTGATGCACTTTTTAAAACTTGGCTCCAAAGGTTTTTGTTTTTCTCCTTTATCATTTCTTGTTACTTATGGGTTTCTTTTCCTGATCTCATTTGTTATTTCAGTGCTGGTACTAAATGTACAGTCCTTTTCTATTTCCCTAAGTGATCTTATCCAGTCTCATGAATTTTTATTCCATTTTACATCAATGACTACAAATTTGTATCTCTTACCCATGTTTCTGAATTCTAGATTCTTCATAGATCTCCACTCTCATGTAGTACTTTCATGTCCTGCTCAAATCCTTTTGGGCTCTACCTATCAGTTCATGGGGCTCAACCTCCAACTGCCAGTATCTGCATCTCTTTGCTAAAGGACTTTCTCTGAATACTGTGCCCATATACACAGAGTGTCAGAAGCAACAGAAAGTTAACACATCTTGAGGTCATCTCTCAATCAAAGACTGATGAGGGTTGATATATAAATATGTCATCTCCTTTTCATTTATAGAAGGATAAATCTGACCTTTATGTTGCACTCTACCTTCAGAGTCTCACTAAGGAATGTACTCTATTTACCCATAATGCTAACTAACCAGCTAGAAAACATACTGTTCATTTATTCCCTGCATTTTCCTGCCTCATGTCCCCAATATCATCGTACTGATGTGTCCTGAATTTGTTTCCCAAATAAATGAATTTATTCACAAATCTTTACCACAGAATCTACTTCTGGGGAAACCCTGTAAATGATAAATATTTGAGATATTTCAAGATATTGAGATAATATTGAGATATCTCAAAATTAATATGTAAGGAAAAAAGTTTTTTATTCTCCCAGACCCAGCTAGCAGGGTGGAGGAAGGGGATAAAGAAGTACACGCGTCTCCATTTCAGAAGTTCCTTAGAAGGTGGACACATTATTTTAGATAAAGGAAACTCGGCCCTTGAGCATCACAAAAGGCCCTCACTCCCTCACAGGAGATGCTCTCAGTAGCATGCATGTGAGTGATAGACTGAGCATAGCTTTTGGAAAATGGCTTGTGATATTTATCCAAACTCAAAAATCTTTTTTTCTTTAAAGTAAATGACATGGAACCTGTTGGTGATGACAAGAATAATTTCTGTGTCTGAGCCAAGTCTGCAGGCACCTATAAACACATCCCATAACAATTCTTATTCCTAACCACAACTGGCAGACAATTGGTCCTATCCAAAATGTCATGGAGACATTTGGTTCACACCAAAAAGTCTTTGAAATTGGATCCTGTCAAAAACATAAACACTTGCCCTGACCAGTGTGGCTCGGTTGGATGAGTATTATTCCATGTACCTAAAGGTCTCTGGTTTGATTCCTAGACAGGGCACATACCCAGGTTACAGGTTACAGGTTACTGGTTGATGTTTCTCTCTCTCTCTCTCTCTCTCTCTCTCTCTCTCTCTCTCTATCTCTTTCCCTCTCCCTCTCCCCCTCTCTCTCTCTTTCTCTCCTCTCTGAATCCCTTCCTCTCTCTCTAAAAATCACTACAAGCACATTAAAACAATAACAACATACAATCCAAGAAGTTATCCTTTCATTCAAATAGCCCATAATGTTTATTTATACTCTGGGTTATAGAATTAAGACATAAAAATGCTATCAGGTTGTATTGTTCAATGATTGTCTTGTGGCTGTACTGCCAATAACAACCCTTCTTACCTTGGTCGCAGGGCTGGCAATGACACATCGGGTAGGTATATAGGTCAGGGCTCAGATCCTGCAGAAGAGTAGGATTTATATTAACATAAATAAATGGAAAAAATGTCCCCATGGATGTTAGGGCAGAACAAAATATGAAGGACTCTTTGGTATGGACCTAATGTCTCATTGGAAATTTTAGACAGGACCAACTGTCCTGCAAAACCAGTAACCACGTCTGTCAAAGCTGAACACTCTGAATATTTAAGGAGACATCTCAAGATAAGGAAAAATGGAAAATTTGGCAAATATACCCCAAGGTCCCTATATATTTTTGCAGACTCTTTAATAAGAAACTTTAACCTTATGAACTACTCTGTGTTCCAGTCCTTCCACTGCTAGGCATTCAACCAAGTGAAATGTATGCATATGCTTAAGAAAGACATGTATATGAATATTTGTGGCAACTTTATTTTGGATATTTTCAAAATAGAAACAATGTAAATGTACTGATACACACAACAACACAGATGTTTCCCAAAATATTTTCTGAATGAAAGGCAAACTAGGATACATATGGCATTATTATATCTATGTAAAATTCTAGAAAAGGCAACTAATCCAAAGTGATAACAGATCATCAGCTGCCTGGGGAGAGAGGAAGGGATGGACAGGAGGAAACTTTGGGTGTGATGGATGTATTCACTATCCTGAATGTAAAGATCATTTCCGGGGCGTATACATATGTCAAATTTATCAGACTGCACAGTTTAGTATGTGAAGTTTATTGTATGTGAATTATACCTTAGCAAAGCTGTTGGGAAATATTGTAAATTTAAGTTTTTGATAATTTGCTAGTATATATTGACCTTGTATCCTTTAACTATAAAGCATTTCTTTTTAATTTTTGCAATTGCCCATCCCTTTTTTTTTTTGGTCTCATACCAGAGGGGAGAGAGACAGAGAGAGAGAGAGAGAGAGAGAGAGAGAGAGAGAGACATCAATGTGAGAGAGCCACATTGATTGGCTGTCTCTTGCTTGGACCCCTAACAGGCCAGAGATAGGCTCCACAAGTGAGGTACATGCCCTTGACCAGAATCATACCCGGACCCGTCAGTCCTCAGTCCTAAGCTCTATCCAGTAAGCCAATAGGCTAGAGCTGTAATTGCCTTTTAAAATATATATTTCTTAGGCTATTATGCAGTGATTATCTGCCAACAGAGACAATTTTACTTTTATTTGTCAATCTTAAACTCTCTTACCCTTCTGCTTTTTTTTTTCTTTCTTTATTGCACTGAGATCTCTTCATCTTATGGGGAAGCAATAAAAATTACAGCATGAATTACACTGTTTGTTGTGTTTCATGATGTCCTTCATCAACCTGAGTGTCTGCTTACATTTTAGTCATTAAAATTATTTTTATCATGAATATCTGTCTATTGAGCTGGTCATATGATTTTCTCCTTTACTCTGTTAATATAGTGAATTACATTTCTTAGTTTTCAAATGTTGAATCAACATTGAGTTCCAGAATATCCTACTTAATCTTTTAAATATATTGTAGTAATCCATTTGCTGATATTTGTCAATAAATGATACAGCCCTTTTATGTAACAGGGTTTCATTAACTATTTGAAAATGCTTCTGTCTTTATTCTATGCTTATTTGATAAACACTTTTATGCATTTTTATATGAAAACATTTAATAATTGCATGCAGCTATTTTGTTTTAATTCATTTTTTATAAATGAGCTAACTTTAATCAGATAATATATAAAAACTGTAAGATTTATTATATACTAAGCCACAGAGCTAAGACATGGAGCACAGTTGTCTACATTCTTTTGTTGTTGTTAATGCTCACTGGAGCATATTTTTGCCATTGGTTTTTAGAGACAGTGGGAGGGTGTGGGAAAAGGGGAAACAGAGAGAGAAAGAAATATCAATGTGAGAGAGACACAGGCATTGGTTGCCTCCCCCACGTGCCCCAGTAGGGGCTGGGGATGGATCCTCAACCCAGGTATGTGCCCTTGACTGGGAATCAAACCCCAAATCCTTCAGTGCATGGGTTCTTGCTCTAACCACTGAGAACACCAGCCAGGCTGGCTCTAGATTCTTAAGAATAACCTATCATTATCATTTGAGAGTTTCCTTTTATTTGAGAATGGATCACAGAAATTTGAAACAAGCTACATTTCCAAAAGAAACCGAACATAAATGTCTGAACAAAGCTACCCCCACACAGGTTTGTATGTTTCTCCACTAACGATGAAACTCTGGTACATGGAGGCAGGAAGACTGATGTAATAGTGTCCCAGAGATTGCTCTGTGGCTCTAGCTCAGTCACTCTCAACTGTACCTGCAAGTTACCATCATGTTAGAAACTTAAAAAAAAACACATCAGTCACTAGGATCTCATGTAGCAAATGGAATTGCAACCTTGGGGAGGGAACATGGGCACAGGTAATTTTACAAAGTTCTCCAGGTACCTCTCATAGCTATCTATGTTTTAAAACTACTGATGTTCCAGACATATTTGCAAATTGTAGTTTCTGACATTGTTTTCCTGCCTTATCTCCTGATCTTACACAGCTCTCTTGCTTAGAAAGACTCCATGTCTTACTTATTTCAGGATCTATAAACATACTTACCATTTTCTCCCCTCCCCATTCATTATGCCCATCAGATAAAATTGTCCTCTAAACTTCCTGCTGTAGGAGTGGCTTTGATGACCTCTGTGTGTGGCCATTTCCCAGTCACTGCCAGGACATATGATCCCTCTGTGTTCTTCTTCTCCTGACATTTGTTTTCCTATAGCAGTATTTAAATTACACTCCTCAACATAGTGGAGTTAGCTGAGGTTGCACAGGTAAACAAGACAGCCTCCCTTTGTACTGTGTCTTCTTGAGGTGGGTAACATGGGATACACATTATTGTGGATTCGGTTTTGTTTTGTTTGTGGATAGTATTGCTGTCAGGGCTTCTTTAGTCTGGTCCTTCTAGGAATAATTGTTCCTTTTTCTCTGAAGGATAAATTGAGCATTCAAAATGCATGTATTCTTACATGCTACTGGAGATAGTTTCATGGAGCTTTTTCCCATATGTACCACTTAATATGCTTGCTTTTAATTGATTTGGGTGCAGAAGGAAAAAAGGGAACAGTCTTCCCTATGAAAAGTAAAGGGGTTTAGCCCTGCCCAGTATGACTCAGTGGTGGGAGTGTCAGCCTCCCCTTCACCCAAGAAGGTTCCCCAGTTTGATTTCTGATCAAGGGCAACTATGTAGTTTACAGGTTCAACCCAGTCACTAGTTTGGGCACCTGCAGGAGGCATCCAAGAAATGTCTCTTTTGCATAGATGTCCCTCTCTTTCTCACTCTCTCTCCCTTTCCCTCTCCCTCTCTCTCTCCCTGTCTCTCTCTCTCCCTCCCTCCCTCCCTCCCTCTCTCCCTCTACCTCTCTTCCTCCCTTCCAATCTCTCTGAAAATCAATGAAAAAATTATCTTTCAGTAAGAATTTTTCTTTTAAAAAGTATGGTATTTAATAGTATTCACCTTTCCCCAGTTTCTTCTATCTTACTACCTAGGAGTTTTAAAGTTTGCATTTTATATTAGGTCTGTGCTTCATTTGGACTTTATTTCTGTGATGGGTATAACGTCTGTGTTTACACTTATATTATTGGATGTGGATATCCTGTTGTTTAGGCACTATTTTGAGAAACTATCTTTCCTCATTGTAATACCTTTGATCATTTGTCAAAAATCAGTTATGAATATTTAAGGTGGTCTGTTTCTATGATCTCTGTTCTGTTGAATTAATCAACTTGTGTCTTCTTCTGCCAAGGCCCAGTCTTGATTATTGAGTTACTTATAGTGAGACTTGAAGTTGAGTAGCATCAATCCTCCAACTTTGCTCTTCTCCTTCAATACTCTATTGGTTATTCTGTTTTTGTTTTTTCCCTTTTCAGATAAACCTTAGAACTGGATTAATAGCAGCCACACAATAACTTGCTGGGATTTTGATTGGGACTGTATTGAATCTATAGGTCAACTTGGGAGTAAATGACATCTTAACAGTTAGGAGTCTCCCTATCCATGAACATGAAATATCCCTCCATTTATGAGTCCTCAGGCTAGTTAACATAAAATCAACTCTTTATGCTTCAGCACATTAGGTTTGAAATAATTTTGTCAACCTGACTATACAAAGTCCTTTTTAAGTCAGCTGGGCTATACTAACTTGATCTTGTTTTCTTCATTTATTCCTCAGATCAAATGATTCAATATAAAATTTATTTAGTGCATTGTACCATGTTGTCTCAATTTCACTCCTGAGCTTTATTTCTCTCATGATCTTAGTATTTCCACGTTGAGCCCAGGTTCAAAGGTGGCTGCCTAATATTCATCTGGGAGCTTTTTAATATTCCTGGTGGTGAAATTGTACTATAGCTTTATGATATGTTCCTAGTTAGGGGAAATTGGTTAAAAGGAACATGATAACTCTCTGTACTATTATTTACAGCTTTATGAGACTCTATATTTTTCTCAAAATAAAATGTTTAATAAACCAAATCTCCAATAGAGTCTAATGTGCTCCTAGTGTTGCAAAATACTAATGGCCTATATATGGGTGTATTACAGTTTCCAAAATTTATTCTTCTCTTTCTTGCTTTGATTCTCCTTCCTTTCCAACTCAATAACTTAAAAAGCTTTCACATCTCTCCTCCATTTTAGGGTTTTAAAGCACTGTTTATTACTTCATCCCCATCCTGTACTTCTGAGAATATCAGAAAATTATCCCAAACCTCCTGCTGAGGGAAGACCTACTGAGAAATATTTGAGTGGCATCTCTCACAAGCTGTTTTACACAGGAAACCTCTGCCTTATGTTATGATGAGCCATGTATTTTAACCCCATCAAGCTCCTTAACAGCAAGCCAGTAAAGGAGACACCTCAGCAGGGTGAAGGGGGTTGACAAAGAAAGGGGAACAAAATAGGCACAGTCTCCAGAGCTGTAGGCCTCAGGCTCCACTGCCTCCTGTTTCAGGGAGGTTGGGTGGGGAATCTATGGGCTGGCCATGGTGTGCAGCATTGCTGTGAGGCCTGCTCCAGGTCAGTCCTTTCTGAAATGTTTCTATATTCTGAGGAAAAAGGGAGATTCCAGTTCCCATATTTCCTAAAGTGGTGTCAGGCCTCTTTGGGCTGAGCCAAGGTTTGGGAATGAACACCTCCCTCTTAAGTGTGCTGAGAATGTGTAGTGCTGTTTCTCTCAAGTATTTATGAGGCCTCCTGTTCACATGTATGACTCCTTGATCCTGTGAGTTTGGGCAAAGAAGAAAGGGAAAAGTCCAACATAATTAGGAATCTAGGGGAGAAGCAGGTCCTTTGTCCATAAGAAACTTTCACTTATAAATAGGAAATTTGTCTCTGTGTCATGTGTTGTAAACATTCCTTTTGGGTTTTTTCTTCAGACTTGATAAAATGTCTTTCTTCTCATCATGTATCAGAATTATTTTCATCACTGTCTTGGCATTTTCTCTTTCCTCTGGTGAGTACATTTCAATTCTGGATGAAGCTATTTCTATATCTTAGAAAGTGCAGGAGACGACTTCTGTTATCTTGAAATGAAGCATCTTCTTTTATTGGGTATGTAATATTTTAACTGGCAAAATGAAAGGGGGCAAGTTACAGAACCCTTTTAAGAAATTATTTCTGTGGATTGCTTTTCTCTTTTCCCACCTTAGAGGAATGGAAGTAGAGAGGTGGGTTAGAATGAATAGAACTTAGCTATTTGTTCATTTATGACAAAAATTATTCCCTGATGATTATTATTATATTTTGGAGGTCAGATTCTATGTTTGCTAAATGCAGAGTGTAGGGAGTAATGATGTTTCCTAGATCTGATATTCCTTGGCAATGTGATTTGTTGTGTGCCAGTTCTGAGGCCATTAAAGTAAAAACTTTCTGTGAGGGGAGTTCTCAATCATCCCTCACCTGGAAATTTATCTTTCTTTAGTAAAAAGAGACTGAAGAATTTCAGTAAAGTAGTTGTAATGTGTTGAAAAGACCATGGATATTAGAAATAAGCACTGTTTCTTTAAGTTGTAATTAATTTCTTCAAGTTAGGTGACTTTATGCAAGGCATATTAGAGACATTAAACAAGGCATTGTCTTCTCTGACTAGAATGTCTCAGTTATTCAAAAATGAATTAAAAGAAACATGGTATCTTCACTAGAGATTGGTGATTGCTGGAAACACTTAAACATATTTTTCATAAATAAGAATAATTTAGAATTACATTTCCAGATTTGGAGTTATTTTGTGAGCTTACTGTTTTGATGCTACCACAAAAAGCTCATCTCAGAACTTGGAGGTACTGAGCAGGCAATATGTGTACTATTTTGCCATTAAAAGTTATAGGTTCTTCCCAAAGAGACTCTGATTGTTTTCCTAATCTTGTTTTTACATTTTCTTTATTGTCCTGGTATAAGGAAAGGCTCCTGCATTTGAAAGACCTATGCGCCCTCCGGTAAGTTTAATTTTTATTAATTTTAATATTGAATCAAATTGTTCCATATTATAGGTTTTAATAGCAAATTTTATGAAGCAGTCCTGCCAGTTTTGCTCAGTGGTTAAGCTTCCACCCATTAACCAAGAGATCCATGGTTCACTTCCTGGTCAGCGCAAATGCCCAGGTTTTGGCTAAATCCCCAGTAGGGGTATGCAGAAGGCAGGCAATAGATGTCTCTCTCTCATTGATATTCCATCTACTCTACGCCCTCTCCCTACCTTTATTTAAAAAAAAATCACCAAAAAAAAAAAATGTGCAAAAGAGTGATCCTTCAAAACTGTGTCATCATTAAGCAAGATTAAATGAAATTAACCCAGCCATAAAAAACTATTTTGTATTTTGGACAAGAAGAAAATATCCGATTATTTCAAAGATTCCATTATTGGGTATCCTTGTTATTTGCAAGCATCTAATAAAGGTTACAGTGCATTTAAAGTAGAATTGTGGCCCTAGCTGGTTTGGCTCAGTGGATAGAGTGTCGACCTGAGGACTAAAAGGTCCCAGGTTCAATTCCAGTCAAAGGCACATGCCTGGGTTGCGGGGCTCTATCCCCAGTGGGGAGCCTGCAGGAGACAACCAATGATTCTCTCTCATCAATGATGTTTCTATCTCTTTCTCTCTCTCCCTTCCTATCTGGAATCAGTAAAAGTATTTTAAAAAAGAAAAAGTAATTCTGCCTCAAGGCTGTAAGATAGAAATCTTAGCTGAATTTCTAGCCTGCCCTGTGCAGTCTCCACAACTGCATGAGCCATTAGTTAAAATCTCTTTCTCTCTCTCCTTAAAAAACAAAGGAAAGAAAAAGAAAAAAAATTAAGTAGAATTGTGTAGCCTAGCAAAATTAGAGGATTACAAATATTATCCACTTAATGGTGGATAAATTAATAATCCTATCTAATAACAAAGAAACATTGTAATTGACCATACCTTCGCTACGCCTCCCATTGGCTAATCAGCATGATATGCAAACTAACCACCAACAAAGATGGGAGCTTCCAGTGTTATGCCACCCAGGGCAGGCCGGGCCCCGCCTTGACACTTGGAACCCAATCTGAGGGTCTCCAGCAGCAAGGCAGCCCCACCCCAGAAGCCCCAGAAGCCAAGACAAATTTTGAGGGTGAATCAAAAACAACACCCACTTTAAATATAAAGACACATATAGATTAAAAGTAAGTGAAATAAGCTGCAGCCTGTTTTGCTCCGTGGATAGAGCATTAGCCTGTGGAATGAAGGGTCCCAGGTTTGATTCCAGTGAAGGGCATGTATCTCAGTTGCTGGCTTGATCCCCAGTCCCTATCAAAGCATTTGCAGGAGGCAACCAATCAATGTTTCTCTCCCTTTTCCTTCACACTCTCTAAAATTCATTGGAAAAATATCCTTGGGTGAAGATGAACAAAAACAATGTAAATGCATTAATAAATTTATAAAGTTTATAAGAAAAATATATTCCAAATTTTGTTAGTTGTATAATGGTTATGTTTAAATTATTAACACCTAAGAAATATGGGAAAGGGTACATATAATATGCTGTAGTATTTTATAGTTTTTTTCTTACATGTATGAGGTGATTTCAAATTAAAAAATTTAAAATTAATAAAATATTAATTGAAATGTATCTGTATTACATAAAAAATTTCCTAATTGCTTCTAGCATAATTGATTAAATTGTGCTAAAATTTACAACAGTTCAATTTAAAAAAATCTTAATTCTAAAAGATATAATAATATGTAATAGTGCAGTTATAAGCACTTATCTGAAAATAAAAATTTAAAGAAGTGAATTTAAAGAAGGGATTAGCCAAAGAAAATATATGCACAACCCATGGACACAGACAACAGTATGTTGATGGCCAGAGAGAAGTGGGGGGCAAGAGCTGGGTAGAGGGGGCAAAAGTAGGGAAATAGGGATATCCTATATAATAATGATAAAAGGCTAATATGCACATTGACTCAATGGCAGAATGACCGGTTGATATGATGCGCCCTGGCCACAAGGGGGCAGATGCTCAATGCAGGAGCTGCCCCCTGGTGGTCAGTGCACTTCCATAGGGGGAGTGCCACTCAGCCAGAAGCTGGCTCATGGCTGGCCAGCCCAGTGGTGGTGGCAGGAGCCTCTCCCACGTCCTTGGCAGCACTAAGAATGTCCAACTAACAGTTTAGACCCGATCCCTTGGGGGCCTAAGCCTTTAGTCCGACATCCCCCGAGGGCTCCCTGGCTGCCAGAAGGATGTCTGACTGTAAGCTTAAGCCTGATCCCACAGGGAGTGGGCCTAAGTTGACAGGTGGACATCCTCCAAGGGATCCTGGACTGTGAATTGGTGCAGGCCAGGCTGAGGGATAACTCCCCCCCCCCCCCACCCGAGTGCACAAATTTTTGTGCACTGAGCCTATAGTTTTCATATATTCACAGAGCAGAATATTATATTGAGGGAAGAAACATCTAAATAGTTTAAGTTTACAAAGACATTTTAAAAGCTGGTATATCAGAGTATATGCCATCTGTTTATTTAGGTAAATTACCAAAACTGCCATTAGGAACCAAATTTTATATACCTACGCAAATACTAATATATTGAATATGTACATCTCTGCTGATAATGCAAATGTATCTGATACTCTAATAGTGAAACCATTGAGAAATATAGGGAAATTATTAAAATTTTAGTTTACTACACCTTGTGGCATGAATAATGGGAAAATCTGATGCAGGCATGAGGAGAAGTGCGACAGAGTGGCTAATTTATAAAAATACATTCAGACATTTGTCTGTATTTTATAAATGATATTGGGTTTGTAAAAATATATCAATTATATTTTATGACTAAGGGGGATTCATTTCCAAACCTCATTATAGATTTTCATTCCATTTTGATGCACGGCATCTTGTACTAAGGTTAAAGAATATTTTATTGAAAAAGTTCATTACATGACAAATTTTATGTTCTTCTTTATGTTTAACAGCCAAACTGTGATTTATAAGCGTCGATATTTTCGGTGCAACAACCAGGTGGATCCAGTCTGCGCAAAAAATGGTCGTACTTACTACAATCCATGTGTTTTCTGCGCTATAATGTTGTAAGCACACCAAATAATAAAGAAACTATCACAAATGATTGGAAAACCCAAGTTTCTGATAGCCTAGGAACAGTATATATGGGAAAAATTGTACTATCTCAGTAAAAATCAAAATCACACTGGTACCTTTCCCAGAAATTCTCATTTGCAGAAGCGGTTTGGTTTTTGACATCTCGATATAACTCTTCTGGATATTTTGCAAATGTAGAAATCAAATAATTTAGTTAAATCACTATGACTTACTCATGTCAGTCTATGACCGATATATTGAATTCTGAAGTCCATATGATAATTGATAATCTCTATGATGTAGCTTCAAGCTACAGGGAACATAATTGAGCAAGAAACACTACTTGACTACAGAAATTTGAAATCCATCACAATGGGCCTATTCATGCTAGAGGGTATCCTCTGATTTTGGTCCACCTTGTCTTCTGAGCTCCGTGACTAACTTAACTCTGGGGCCGTGTCACATATAGAAATTTTTTGATATTTGCAACCATAGTAAAACAAGAAGTCCATATGATAATTGATAATCTCTATGATGTAGCTTCAAGCTACAGGGAACATAATTGAGCAAGAAACACTACTGTCACCTCTGGCATGTGTGTCATAGGTTCACCATCACTGTGCTAGAGGGTATCCTGTGATTTTGGTCCACAGTGTCTTCTGAGCTCCCTGACAGACTGCAAACCTCCTTTAGAGAGTAGGGCATTCCAGGACCTTTCCAACCAAGCTCCTTTTCTATATCCTTCACACCAAGGAGTTGCAGGCTAATGGTTCAGCCAGCCTTCCTAGCTCCCTCTGCATTTTCTCTCAAATTTATTTCCTCTTATTTGATCCCAAAATTGGCTTCTACTTCTAGAGAATCATTCAAACAATCTCCAATCCTACCCTCTCTCCAGTATAGAGGGTTCTGAGACCTAGTCAGGACTGACCTCATAGGAAGAGTCAAATAGCCCAGATGAGGGAAGGATGTGTGCAGGGCTGGGGAAAACCTGGGTCCCAGCTGCTGACTGAGGTGGAGCCCAGACACTCCACAATGGGCACTTAATGTAATACCCAGGTAATTTTAAATGCTGTTTATAACAATTTTTCTTTCTCTTTTTTCTTTACAGAAATTCTAAGATACCAATTAAATTTCGGCATTATGGGATATGCAGATAGTTAGGACAATCCTATTTTGCAGTGGATTGTACAGCCAATCAGAGTCTTTTCAATCAGGGAGTTAAATTTCTAGTGACCAGACAAAGCCTCCCATGCAATACAAGTTGGAATATGGAACGTAGAAAATTGTCTCTCAACTCTAAGAACTTTTCATTGATTTTCATTCTCTGTTCAATAATTAAATAGCAGTTCAAAAACTACCTTAATTGTCTGTTTGATAATATAACACCTAATGCAATTTACAATCATAAATATTACAATCAATAGAATGTTAAGTTATATTATCAATTTGAAAATATCACCTTGCAATAAAAATGTCGGCAGAGTAAGTGGATGCTCCATGGACATGCTCCCAGGAACAAACTGAAATTACGACTAAAATACAGAAAAATGTCCCGAATAATCATCGCAAAACTTGCAGAAGAGAACCCTCAGACCCTCAGACCAAAAGTGGAGACTGCATAGAGACTGGTAGGAGGGGTGGAGGTGTGAAAGCGCTGGCCAGGCACCCATAGACAGCAACTGAAGTCCTGGAGATACATACCAGCTTTGGGGGATTGCCACTGAGAACCCTGAAATCTAATCCCCAAGCTGCACCACCCTCAGCAGAGAGCACCAATACTAAGAAGGGTACCTACATAACATCTGGCTGTGAAAAGCAGCAGGGTGCTGTCTGCCAGGGAGTGACACCTAAAAATTCAGGCCCCCTCTTAAAGGGCCAATGCACAAAATGCCCTGTGCAGCCACCCACCTGTGCTCTGGTAGAGGGAGGGTAAAGTGAACTGGAGCTGTGAGAGTAGAAACCAGGAGTAGGGACTAGAGTATATAGCTCAGAGGCCAGCGATGGCGAACCTATGACACGCGTGTCAGAGGTGACACACAAACTCATTTTTTTGGTTGATTTTTCTTTGTGAAATAGCTTTTAAATATATAAAATAAATATCAAAAATATGACTTTGTTTTACTATGGTTGCAAATATCAAAAAAATTCTATATGTGACACGGCACCAGAGTTAAGTTAGGGTTTTTCAAAATGCTGATATGCCGAGCTCAAAAGGTTCACCCAAGCTCAGAAGGCAGACAACCCAAATTTCCTGGGATGAGTCATACCTTCACACAGCAGAGGACATCTTTCCCACATAGACATTTGCCTTGCCTGGGGGTGAAAGACAGTTGATACACCTTATAAGAAAACACCTTGCCCTGAGGTCCTTAACAGATTAAAAATTTCAATTAGCCTCCAGGCAGAAACAACTTCCCCACCTGTTGAAAAAACTCTCAACACACAAGAGGAAGATTACCTGGGGGGCAATTCAAGTTGGAATCCTATCAGTCTGTAGGCAGAGGAGGTGGGAGGCTTTGAGTCTTTTCCTGATCTAATTAGTCAGAAACAGCCTTTAACCCTGTCCTGCACTAGAGATTGAGAAGTGTAAAGGATCTACCTAATACATAGTCACAAACCTAAACTGACAGCCAAAATGAGACAAGAAACAACCCCCAAATGAAAGAACCAGAGAATTCTCCAGAAGAAAAGATAAATGAAGCAGAGATAAGAATTATATCT
Organism: Myotis lucifugus; assembly: GCF_000147115.1. NCBI lineage: Eukaryota > Metazoa > Chordata > Mammalia > Chiroptera > Vespertilionidae > Myotis > Myotis lucifugus. The sequence goes on from NW_005871250.1 coordinate 1,295,760, forward strand.
GAAACAGAGTACAGAGTAATGATGGTAAAGATGCTCAACAGCATAAAAATATGATATAGCAACTATGAAAAAAGAACATGCAGAGATAAAGAAAGACATAATGTAAATAAAGAATACTGGAAGAAATACACCACAGATTAGGGGAAGCTGAGGATTGAATCTCTGAATTAGAAGACAGAGTTGAAAAAATCAATCAATCAGAGAACTAAAAAGAAAATTAAAAAACAGGAGGACAGCTTAAGGGAGCTGTGGGACAACCTAAAACTTAACAATATTAGAACAGCAGGTTGCCAGAAGAGGCAGAAAGGGAGAAAGGTGTAGAGAATGTGTTTGAAGAAATAATGGCAGAAAACTTCCCTAACCCTGTAAAGATAAAAGTCACACAAGTTCATGAGGCACAGAGAACCCCAAGCAAGAAGAACCCAAACAGGCCCAAGCGGAGACACATCATAATTAAAATGCTGAAAATCAAAGAAAAAGAGAGAATCTTAAAGGCAGCAAGAAAAAAGAAAAATGATAATACAAAGAAGTTCACAAAAAGCTGACACCTGATTTTTCATCAGAAACTCTATAGGCTAGAAGGGAATAGCATGATGTACTCAAGGTAATGGAAAGCAAAGATCTAATATCAAGATTATTATATCTAGCAAGACTATCATTCAAAATAGATGGGCAAATAAGGAGCTCCCACACACAAAAAAGCTAAAGGAATACATCACCATGAATCCAGCAGTACAAGAAATGCTAAAGGTACTGCTGTAATGAGTAGAAGAAACAGAGAGAGAAACAGAATTAAAATGGCAATAAATAAGTATCTATCAATAATAACCCTAAATGCATATGGATTAAATGCTCCAATCAAAAAGCATAGGGGAGGTGAATGGAAACAAAAACATGACCCAACTATATGCAATCTACCAGAGAGCCACATCAAAACAAAAGACCCACAGAAGATGTGAAGGCACAGAAACATTTTTCCATGCAAACAGAAAAGAAAAAAAAAAGCTGGAGTAGCAATACTGATATCCAACAAAATAGACTTTTAAAAAGAGGCCATAACAAAAGACAACAAAGGTAACTACATAATATTAAAGGGATCAATCCAACAAGAGGATATAACCCTGGTAAACATATAGACACCCAATATAGGGCCACCTAAATATATAAGAAAACTTCTGGGGGACTTTAACAGAGAGATTGATAACAATACAGTCATAGTAGGGGACTTTAACCCCACTCTGACTTCACTGGATAGATCTTCCAGACAAAAAGTTAACAAGGAAACAGAGACTCTAAAGGACACAATGGATCAGATGGATTTAATTGACATTTATAGCATATATCACCGCAAGGCAGCAGAATATACATTCTTCTCAAGTACACATGGATCATTCACAAAGATAGACCACATATTAGGACACAAATCAAGTCTCTACAGTTTCAAAAATATTAAAATGATATCAAGCATCTTCTCAGATCACAGTGGAATGAAATTAAAAATAAACTACAGTATGAAACACCCAAAACATTAAAATGCATGGAGGCTTTATAGCATGTTATTAAAGAATGAATGGGTTAACAACAAGATCAAGAAAGAAATAAAAAACTTCCTAGAAACAAATGAAAAATGACCACACAGCAAGCCAAAATCTCCGGGACACAGCATAAGCATTCCTGAGAGGGAAATGCATAGCACTACAGGCATACCTCAAAAAAACAAGTAAAGTCAGCAATAAACTATTTAATCCTACAGCTTAAAGAAATAGAAAAGAACAACAAGAAAAGCCCAGAGTAAGTAAAAGAAAGGAGATAATAAAATTTAGAGCAGAAACAAACACTGCACAAAACAAACAAAAAAAATACAAACACTCAATGAAACCAAGAACTGTTTTTTTGAAAGGATAAACAAAATTGATAAACCATTAGCAAGACTCACAAAGAATAAAAGACAGAGGACACAAATACATAAAATCAGAAACGAAAGTGGAGAAGTAACCACTGACAACACAGAAATACATAGGATTGTAAGAAAATACTATGAACAACTATATGCTAACAAGCTGGACAATGTGGATGAAATAGACAAATTCCTAGAAAAATATAATCTCCCAAACCTGAATCAGGAGGAATTGGAAAACCTGAATAGGCCAGTAACAACTGAAGAAATAGAAACAGTAATAAAAAAAAAAACCTACCATCAAACAAAAGCCCAGTTTGGACAGCTTCAGAGGGGAGTATTACCAAACATTCAAAGAAGAACTAACACCTATACTCCTCCACTCCTCCAACTATTTAAGAAAATACAAGAGACAAATTTATATGATGCCAGCATTATCCTAATTTCAAAACCAGATAAGCACACTACAAGGAATGAGAATTACAGGCTAATATCCCTGAAGAACATAGATGCTAAAATCTTCAACAAAATATTGGCAAATCGCATACAGCAATATATTAAAAACACCACACACCATGATCAAGTGGGATTTATTCTAGGGATGCAAGTCTGGTATAATATTCCCAAATCAATAAATATGATACATAACGTAAACAAACTGAAAGACAAAAATCACATGATCATATCAATAGATGCAGAGAAAGCATTCAACAAAATCCAATACTGGTTTCTGATAAAAACTCTCAATGAAGTGGGAAAGGAGAGTACATCTCAATATGATACAGACCATATATGACAAACCCACAGCCAACATCATACTCAATGGGCAAAAACTGAAACCATTTCCCCAAAGAACAGGAATAAGACAGGAATTCTCACTTTCACCACTCCTGTTTGACACAGTTCTGGAAGTGCTAGCCATAGTGATCAGACAAGAAGAAGAAATAAAAGGCATCCATATTGGAAAAGAAGAAGTAAAATTCTCATTATTTGCTGATGGCATGATATTCTACATAGAAAATCCTAAAGGCTCCATCAAAAAACTACTACACTTAATGAATATAACAATAGAGCAGGGTACAAAATTAACACCCAGAAATCTATGGCTTTTTTATACACCAATAATGAAATCTTGAAATATTTCTCACAGAAAGGGAAACTAAAAAAACAACCCCATTTACCATTGCAGCAAAAAAATATTAAGATACCTAGGAATAAACCTAACTAAAGAGGTAAAAAACCTGTAGTCGGAAAACTACAGGACATTGAATAAAGAGATAGAGGAAGACATAAACAAATAGAAACATATAATACATTTATGGATTGGTAGAATCAACATCATTAAAATGTCCATACTACCCAAAGAAATCTATAGATTCAATGTGATCCCCAATTAAAATACTAAGCATATTTCACAAACCTAGAACAAAATCTCCGTAAATTCATATGGAATAAAAAAAGATCCCGAAGAGCTGCAGTAATCCTGAGAAAGAAGAACAAAGTTGGAGGAATCACAATACCAGATATTAAGCTGTATGACAAAGCCACTGTTCTCAAAACTGCCTAGTACTGGCCCAACAACAGACATATAGCCCAATGGAATAGAACGCAGAAATCAACCCAACCCACTATTCTCAATTAATATTTGACAAAGGAGGCAAGAGCATACAATGGAGTCAAGATAGTCTCTTCAATAAATGGTTTGGGGAAATTGGATAGATATATGCAAAAAAAAAAAAAAAAGAAACCAGACCACCAACTTACACCATATACAAAAATAAAATCAAAATGGATAAAGGACTTAAAAGTAATATGAGAAACCATAAAAATCTTAGAAGAGGCCATAGGCAGCAAAATAGGAGACATATGTCATAGAGATATCTTCACCCACAAAGCTCCTAGGGCAATGGAAACTAAGGAGAAAATAAACAAATGGGATTATGTCAAAATAAAAAGTTTCTGCACTGCAAAAGAACCATCAACAAAACAATAAGAAGGCCACTGCAGTGAGAACGTATTTGCCAATGTTATCTCCACAGGCTTTTCTTTTAACTCCTTGCAGGAATCACAGCCCTCTGGGATTGTCAATTGAGTTTTGTTTTCAGACTCCTAGAATTCACTACTAGGTTGCTGCTCATAATATACACCTGAGGGAGTTATTGCAATACCTGCTTGTAAGGGCAAGAGCCATCTAGGACTGCCAATTGGGTTTTCTTTTCCAAATATGAGTGGAATCTCACATCTCATTTTTTATTCCCATGTCAGCAGCATTTAGTATGGCTTATTACTCCTTTCTTTTCTTTCCTTTTTCCCCCCAGAATCAGCAGAATATAATCAATTCAATGAATGAAGGAATGAAAAGAGGTATAATAGTAATAATAGTATCACCTAATAATCATTAACCTTTCTTTCTTGATGCGCTTTTAAAAACTTGGCTCCAATAATATCACACACTTTTGTTGTTTCTCCTTTATCATTTCTTGTTCCTTATGGGTTTGCTTTATTGATTTCATTTGTTATTTTGGTGCCGGTACTAAATGTACAGTCCTCTTCTCTTTTCTATTTCCCTCAGTGATCTTATCCAGTCTCATGAATTCCTTTTTTTTTTTTCCGCTAAAAGTATTACAAAGTGTCCTTTTTTCCCCCCCGCCCTTGACAAACCCCTGCCCTCCCTTACCCCCCAGTGTCTTATGTCCATTAGTTATGCTTATATGGATGCATACAAGTCCTTCGGTTGATCTCTTACTCCCCTCCCTCCTGTCCCCCAACCCTCCCTGGCCTTCCCACTGCAGTTTGACAATCAGTTTGAGGCAGCTCTGCCTCTGTATCTATTATTGTTCAAAAGTTTGTAATGGTCTTTATTATCCATGAATGAGTGAGATCATGTGGTATTTTTCCTTCATTGACTGGCTTGTTTCACTTAGCATAATGCTCTCCAGTTCCATCCATGCTGTTGCAAATGGTAAGAGTTCCTTCTTTTTAACAGCAACATAGCATTCCATCGTGTAGATGTACCACAGTTTTCTAATCCATTCATCTACTGATGGGCACTTAGGCTGTTTCCAGATCTTAGCTATGGTGAATTGTGCTGCTATGAACATCTGGGTGCATATATCCTTTCTGATTGGTGTTTCTGGTTTCTTGGGATATATTCCTAGAAGTGGGATCACAGGGTCAAATGGGAGTTCCATTTCCAATTTTTTTAGGAAACTCCATACTGTCTTCCACAGTGGCTGCACCAGTCTGCATTCCCACCAGCAGTGCACAAGTGTTCCTTTTTCTCCACATCCTCTCCAGCACTTGTCGTTTGTTGATTTGTTGATGATGGCCATTCTGACAGGTATGAGATGGTACCTCATTGTTGTTTTGATTTGCATCTCTCGGATGATTAGTGACTTTGAGCATGTTTTCATATGTCTCTTGGCTTTCTGAATGTCCTCTTTTGAAAGGTGTCTATTTAGATCCTTTGCCCATTTTTTGATTGGATTGTTTATCTTCTTTTTGTTAAGTTGTATGAGTTCCCTATAAATTTTGGAGATTAAGCCCTTATCAGATATGAAGTTGGCAAATATGTTTTCCCACGAAGTGGGCTTTCTTGTTGTTTTGTTGATGGTTTCTTTTGCTGTGCAGAAGCTTTTTATTTTGATGTAGTCCCATTTGTTCATTTTCTCTTTAGTTTCAACTGCCCTAGGAGCTGTATCAGTGAAGAAATTGCTTTGGCATATGTCTGAGATTTTGTTGCCTTTGTATTCTTCTAGAATTTTTATGGTTTCCTGTTGTACATTTAAGTTCTTTATCCATTTTGAGTTTATTCTTGTGTATGGTGTAAGTTGGTGGTCTAGTTTCATTTTCTTGCATATATCTGTCCAATTTTCCCAACACCATTTATTGAAGAGACTATCTTGGCTCCATTGTATGTTCATGCCTCCTTTGTCAAAAATTAATCGAGCATATTGGTTCGGGCTAATTTCTGGACTCTCTATTCTATTCCACTGATCTATATGTCTGTTCTTGTGCCAGTACCAGGCAGTTTTGAGAACAGTGGCTTTGTAATACAGCTTGATATCTGGCATTGAGATCCCACCTACTTTGTTTTTTCTCAGGATCGCTGCAGCTATTCGGGGTCTTTTTTTATTCCAGATGAATTTTTGGAGAGTTCGTTCTAGATCTTTGAAGAAGGCCATTGGTATTTTAATGGGAAGTGCATTGAATGTATAGATTGCTTTGGGTAGTATGGACATTTTAATGATGTTGATTCTACCAATCCAAGGACATGGTATGTTCTTCCATCTCTTTATGTCTTCCTCTATCTCTTTTTTCAACGTCCTGTAGTTTTCTGAGTAGAGGTCTTTTACCTCTTTAGTTAAGTTTATTCCTAGGTATCTTAATTTTTTTGGTGCGATGGTAAATGGGATTGTTTTTATAATCTCTCTTTCTGAAAGTTCACTATTGGTGTATAGAAATGCCTCGGATTTCTTGGGATTAATTTTGTATCCTGCTACATTGCCAAATTCATGTATTAAGTCTAGTAGTTTTTTGATGGAGTCTCTAGGGTTTTGTATGTATAATATCATGTCGTCTGCAAATAAGGACAGTTTTACTTCCTCTTTTCCAATTCGGATGCCTTTTATTTCTTCTTCTTGTCTAATTGCAATGGCTAATACTTCCAGGACTATGTTGAACAGGAGTGGTGAGAGTGGGCATCCCTGTCTTGTTCCTGTTCTTAGGGGAAATGGTGTTAGTTTTTGTCCATTGAGTATGATGTTGGCTGTGGGCCTGTCATATATGGCTTTTATTATGTTGAGGTATGATCCTTCTATTCCCACCTTGCTGAGAGTTTTTATCAAAAATGGGTGTTGGATTTTGTCGAATGATTTTTCTGCATCAATTGATATGACCATGTGGTTTTTTTCTTTCAATTTGTTTATGTGATGTATCACGTTTATTGATTTACGGATGTTGTACCATCCTTGCATCCCTGGGATAAATCCTACTTGGTCATGGTGTATGATCCTTCTGATGTACTGCTGGATCCGATTTGCTAAGATTTTGTTGAGGATTTTGGCATCTATGTTCATGAGGGATATTGGCCTATAATTCTCTTTCATTGTGTTGTCTTTACCTGGTTTTGGTATTAGGGTGCTAGCTTCATAGAATGTGTTTGGAAGTGTTCCATCCTCTTGAACTTTTTGTAGTAATCTGAGGAGAATAGGTTTTAGTTCTTCCTTGAAAGTTTGGTAAAACTCCCCTGAGAAGCCATCTGGTCCTGGGCTTTTGTTTGCTGGAAGCTTTTTGATAACTGCTTCAATTTCTTCCATAGCTATTGGCCTATTGAGATTTTTAGATTCTTCCTGATTGAGTTTTGGAATGTTGTATTTTTCTAGGAATTTGTCCATTTCCTCCAGGTTGTCTAGTTTGTTGGAGTAGAGCTGCCCATAGTATTGTTTAACAATCATTTGTATTTCTGTGGGGTCTGTTGTTATTTCGCCTCTATCATTTCTGATTTGGTTTATTTGGGACCTCTCTCTTTGCTTCTTGGTGAGCCTGGCTAGGGGTTTGTCAATCTTGTTTATCCTTTCAAAGAACCAGCTCTTGGTTTCATTGATTTTCTGTATTGTTTTTTTGTCTCTATTTCATTGATTTCTGCTCTAATCTTTATTATCTCCTTCCTTCTGCTCACTCTGGGGTTTTCTTGTTGCTCTCTTTCTAATTCTTTGAGTTGTAGAGTTAGATGATTAACTACCATTTTTTCTTGTTTTTTGAGATAGGCCTGTAGAGCTATAAACTTCCCTCTCAGGACTGCTTTCATTGTGTCCCAGAGGTTTTGGGTTGTTGTGTTTTCATTGTCATTAGTTTCCAGGATGTTTTTAATTTCTTCTCTGATCTCATTGGTAACCCAATATATATTTAATAACATGCTATTCAGCTTCCAAGTGTTTGAGTATTTTGGGTTGTTTTTATTGTAGTTTATTTCTAATATTATGCCATCGTGGTCTGAGAAGATGCTTTTTATGATTTCAATCTTCTTGAATTTGTGGAGACTTTGCTTGTGACCCAAAATGTGGTCTATTTTTGAATATGTCCCATGAGCACCTGAGAGGAATGTATATTCCATGTCTTTGGGGTGAAGTGTTCTGAAGATGTCAATTAAGTCCATCTGATCTAGTGAGTCATTTAGGATTGCTGTTTCTTTGCTGAGTTTTTGTCTAGCGGATTTATCCAGTGATGTCAGTGGTGTATTAAAGTCCCCTACTATGATTGTATTGTTGTCGATCTCTCCCCTGATATCTTCCAGGAGTTTTCTTATGTATGTGGGTGCTCCTGCATTGGGTGCATATATGTTTATCAGGGTTATATCCTCTTGTTGTATTGATCCCTTTAGTATTATGAAGTGGCCTTCCTTATCTCTTGTTATGGCCTTCACTTTAAGGTCTATTTTGTCGGATATAAGTATTGCTACCCCAGCTTTTTTTTCATTTCCATTTGTCTGAAAGATATTTTTCCATCCCTTCACTTTCAGTCTGTGTGAGTCCCTTCTAATGAGGTGGGTCTCTTGTAGACAGCAAATGTATGGGTCATGTTTTTTTATCCATTCAGCCACTCGATGTCTTTTGATTGGACCATTTAGTCCATTTACATTTAAAGTTATTATTGAAAGGTACTTGTTTGTAGCCATTTCTATTTTTTTGTGTCTGCTTTCTTTCTGGGCTTTTTATTTCTTCTTTTTACACCAGTCCCTTTAGCATTTCTTGCATTGCTGGCTTGGTGGTGATGAACTCCCTTAGCCTTTTTTTGTCTGTGAAGCTTCTTATTTCCCCTTCAATTTTGAATGATAGCCTTGCTGGATAGAGTATTCTTGGATTCAGTCCTTTGCTTTGCATCACTTTGTAAATTTCCGTCCATTCTTTTCTGGCCTGATGTGTTTCTGTTGAGAAATCGTTTGATAATCTGATGGGGGATCCTTTGTAGGTAACTCTCTGTTTCTCTCTTGCAGCCTTTAAAATTCTCTCTTTGTCTTGTACATTTGCCATCGTTATTATGACGTGTCTTGGTGTCGGTCTTTTGGGGTTCATCTTGCCTGGGACTCTCTGTACTTGTGTAACTTTTTTCTTCCCCATATCTGGGAAGTTTTCTGTCATTATTTCTTCAAATAGATTTTCTAATCCTTGCTGCTCTTCTTGTCCTTCTTGCAGCCCTATTATGCGTATGTTACTTCGTTTCATGTTGTCCCGAAGCTCCCTTAGGCTCTCCTCCTGTTTTTTAATTTTTTTCTCCAGTTGCTATTCAGATTGAGCTTGTTTCTCTGCCTTATCTTCTAACTCACTAATTCGGTCTTCAGCTTCTTCTAGTCTGCTGTTGAAACTTTCCATGGTGTTTTTGATTGTAGCTATATCACTTTTCATTTCTTCCTGATTCTTGCATAGGTTGTTGATTTTCTCATCCATCCGGTGAATGAATTGTACAACCATTATTCTGAATTCTTTTTCTGTCATGTTGCACGCTTCAACTTCATTAATTTCCTTTCTTGGTGATTCCTCATTGTCTTTCCTCTGGGTGTTGTGTCGTCTCTTCATTCTGATTATCTCCTGATGGTTCAAAGGTCGAGTTGCGTGGGCCTGGGCCATGTGCAGTGGGAGGCTCCCACCACCCTAGTGTCACTGAAGAGCTCTGACACTAAGATGTGTGGTTGTTGTTGGTTGGTGGGAACCAGGCTCGCTCTGTGTCAGTGTTGCCAACACTCAATGTGGCCTCGCACGTGCCCTTAGAATTAGGGACCCTGCCTGTACTGTGCTGAAATAGAGGCCCCCCTGGAGCGTGTTGAAAACCAGAGCAGAGCCCCCTAGCTTGCGCCAGGAGTCAGAGTTCCCCAAGGGTCCAGTATCAGAGTCTCTGTTGCTTCGCGCAACCTCACCTTGAGAATCAGGGTCCCTGTGTGCCCTTGCACCAGGAATTGGATTCACTGGCTCTTAGTATGAGTGCACAGGAAATCAGGATCTCAGGCACAGGTGATAAGAAACACAGTCAAGTCACTGGTGCTTGGTGCTGCCTCCTGCCCTGAGAAACAGGGTCCCTGGGCCTGTGCTAGGCGGACAAACTCCCATTCGCGCTTATGCTCCCAGCCCAGGGCTCGAAGCCCGCATTGCACATAGGATCAGTTCCAAGGTGCTCGCGCACTTCCAGGCCAAAGTTCCTGCAGCGCTGAGGCCCCTGCAAGGGGTAGGTCTATCAGTTAGTTACTCAGGCGCTGCCCGCTAGCCTGGGGGAAGGGGGGATGGGCTCTGTTACTCACGGATCTGCCGCAGGGATTTCTGAACTTTTGGTGTGCGAAGGTCTGTAGCTGTGGTTGCAGGTCTCTGTCCCCAGTAGCTGCAGGGTCCTGGTATGCTTCTGAGATCAGACTGGGTGGTGCTGAGGCCAGGATCCTAGTCTCAAGCAGCTCTGTTTCCCAAGATGGCGTGGTCGCTGTGCCTTTGCTGGCCGCCCAGGAGTGTCCGCGCCAGGAGCGGGACTCCGCCGCCTAAGACTGCCGGGTTTAGCAGCCCCTTAGAAGACCTGCAGAGTCTAACTGTCCCTAGCTCATACACACTCACCACACACGTCCACACACTCCTCTATCACTTCCTTGCACTCTCACACTCTCTCCCTTCCTACCTTCCTGCTGGTCGCCATTTTTTTTTCTTTCCAGTCTCATGAATTTCAATTGCAGTTTACATCAATGACTACAAATTTGTATCTCTAATCCTTGTTTCTGAATTCCAGATTCTTGATATATCCCCACTCCCACATGGTGCTTTCATGTCCTGCTCAAATCCTTTTGGGCTCTACCTCTCAGTTCATGGGGCTCAACTTCCAACTGCCAGTATCTGTAACTGTTTGTGAAAGGACTTTTTCTGAATACTGTGCCCATATACACAGAGTGTCAGAAGCACCAGAAAGTCCACACATCTTGTGGTCCTCTCTCACTCATTGACTTATGAGGGTTGATATGTGATTATGCCAGCTCCCTGCATTTAGAGTATTATAATCTGACCTATGTTGCACACTACCTTCAGAGTCTCACTAAGGAGTGAACTCCACTTAACCACAGTGGTAACTAACCTGCTAGAAAACACACTCTTCATTTATTCCCCTCATTTTCCTGTCTCCTGCCCCCAATATCCTAGTGATGTGTCCTGTTTTGTCTCCTGAATCAACACATTTGTTTTCTAATCTTTACCACAAAGTCTACTTCTGGGGGAACAGAGACAAAAACATATATTCGAGATACCTCAATATATTGAGATAATATTGAGATATTTCAAAGTTAACATGTGAAGACCAAATATCTTATTCTTCCAGATGCCAGCTAGCAGGGTGGCGGAAAGGGAAAGAAGTACACACGTCTCCATTTCCGAACTTCGTTAGAAGGTGGACACATTATTTTAGATGAAGGTAACTCAGCCTTTGAGCATCACAAAAGGCCCTCACTCCCTCACAGGAGATGCCTCTGTAGCAAGCATGGGAGTGATAGCCTGAGCCCAGCTTTTCGCTAATGACTTGTGATATTTAGTCAAACTACAAAGTCTTTTTTCTTTAAAGTAAATGACATGGAACCTGTTGGTGATGACATAAATATTTTGTGTGTCCGAGCCAAGTCCTTAAGCAGCAATAAACATAACCCTTAATAACTCCTACCCCTAATTATGGTTCCCAGTCATTTGGTCCTGTCCAAAATGTACAGGACATTTGGTCACATTAAAATATATTTTAAGTTGGACCGTGTCAAAGTATACACACTTCCCCTAGCCATTGTAGCTCAGTTGATTGTGAGCACAATTCCATGCACTGAAAGATCACTGGTTTGATTCCTATTCAGGACACATACCAAGGTTACGGGTTAAAGTTTCTTTCTCTCTCTTTCCCTCCATCTGTCTCCCTCCTTCAACTTTCTTTCTATTTAAAAATAAATAAATGATATATATATATTTTAAAAACCTACCGATCTAAGAAATTATCCTTGCTTTCAAATAGCCCATGATGTTTGTTTATACTTCTGCATTACAAGATTAAAACATAAAAATGCTATCATGGGAGAATCGAAGATGGCGGCATAGGTAAACACCGGAGACTGCCGCCGTAAACAACCACTTCAAAAATACAACTAAAAGTCGGAACGGACATCAACCAGAACCATAGGGAGGCTGAGGAGAGACTCTTCAACTAGAAGCAAAAACAACAGCATTCCGACGCACAGAGGAGGCGCAGTGTGGAAAATTTAAAGGTACGGTGGAGCGGTGGTGAGGTGGTGCGCGCACAAAGCGGGCTGGTGGCTGAGGGCGCGGTTGTCGTTTTCACTCAGGAGTGAGTCTCAGACTCTGGGCTACAGATCCGGGCGAGTCTCTAGGGACCCAGACTCAAACGGGAGAAGCGGGACTGTCTGGCTACGGCCCCTCCGAGGTTTGCAGCGGTTTCTGGGACAGAGAGGCAGAGCCCCTGGGGACGGACTGAGAGCGGCCATAGCTGCTCCCTCCCCCCGCCCTGTTGAGCCCGCCCCGCCCAAACCCTGCGCACAGCCATTTGCCGATCGCCTCAGGCAAGGGCTGGACTAGCGCCTCCCCAGAAGACAGTCGCTTTCCAAACAGCTGATTCCTACAGCCATTCGGCCTGGTGGTCAAATCCCTCTAGTGTTAACTACAACAATTAAGGCTTGGCTAAAACAAGACTGCGCACAGAGACCACAAGGGGGTGCACCAAGAAAGCATAAAAGATGCGGAGACAAAAAAACATGACAGAAATGGAGGATATGGAGCTAAGAATCGCAATTTTGAGGGCTTGCCATAAATTTGTGCAGAGCCTCACGAAAACTAATGAGACCCTCGATGCTACGATAAAGAAATTAGAAAGTAAGCATACACGGGCTGAAATAAAGAATATTATACCCAATAGCAGACCTGAGGAGCACAAGAATCAAACCAAAGATTCGACAAAAAACACCCAATTGGAAAAGCAAAATGAAAAAAGAATCCGAAAGTGTGAAGATAGTGTAAGGAGCCTCTGGGACAGCTACAAGTGTACCAACATCAGAATAATAGGAGTGCCAGAAGAAGAGAGACAGCAAGATATTGAAAACCTATTTGAAGAAATAATGGCAGAGAACTTCCCCCACCTGGTGAAAGAAATGGACTTACAGGTCCAAGAAGCGCAGAGAACCCCAAACAAAAGGAATCCAAAGAGGACCACACCAAGACACATCATCATTAAAATGCCAAGAGCAAAAGACAAAGAGAAAATCTTAAAAGCAGCAAGAGAAAGAGGCTCAATTACCTACAAGGGAATACCCATACGACTGTCAGCTGATTTCTCAACAGAAACTTTGCAGGCCAGAAGGGAATGGCAAGAAATATTCAAAGTGCTGAATACCAAGAACCTACAACCAAGATTACTTTATCCAGCAAAGCTATCATTCAGAATTGAAGGTCAGATAAAGAGCTTCACAGATAAGGAAAAACTAAAGGAGTTCATCACCACTAAACCAGTATTATACGAAATGCTGAAAGGTATCCTTTAAGAAGAGGAAGAAGAAGAAAAAGGTAAAGATACAAATTATGAACAACAAACATGCATCTATCAACAAATGAATCTAAGAATCAAGTGAATAAATAACCTGATGTACAGAATGAACTGGTGATTATAAGAGAATCAGGGACATAGAAAGGGAATAGACTGACTATTCTTGGGGGGAAAAGGGGTGTGGGAGATGCGGGAAGTGACTGGACAAAAATCATGCACCTATGGATGAACACAGTGGGTGGGGAGTGAGGGTGGAGGGTGGGGTGGGAGCTGGAAGGAGGGGAGTTATGGGGGGAAAAAAGAGGAACAAATGTAATAATCTGAACAATAAAGATTTAATAAAAAATTTAAAAAAAATAAATAAAAATGCTATCATGTTGTATTGGTCCAATGTTTGTGTTGTTGCTGTATTGCCAATAATAACTTCTTACCTTGGTAGCCTGGTTGGCAATGACACTTGGGGTAGGTGGATGGGTCTGGGCTCAGATCTTGCAGAAGAGTATGATTTATATTTACTATGTACCAAATGTCTCCATGGATGTTTAGGTCAGAAAAAATATCAAAGACCTTTTAGCATGGAGCAAATGTCCCGCAAGACTAATGACCATAGCTGTGACTGCTGGACTCCGTGAATATTTGCAGAGCTACCCAGAGATAAGGAGTAATGTAGCTGTATAGTTATAGAACCGATTCTGTAAATCTAAAAATGTGGCACACATGTCCTAAGGCCCAGATATAACATTACATTGTGCTATTCAACTTATTTTTGTACTATTAATCTTTCCTAAAGCAAATAATCTAGAATGCTTCATTAAAGACTTGTGTTACTGAAAAATGTAACCACTTTAGCATAGCCTTATTTCACCTATAAGTGGAATACTCTAATTCTGAAGGCACAAAAATTTGATATTGCCTTTCATTTAGAAGACCTTGGAAAACAGCATTTTCTTAATTTACTTAAGAATCACAAGAGGTCTCACTAACAATTCTGACTCCTAGACTTGTCCAGTTTAGCTTCTGATCCAGTATGGCTAAGAAGAGAACCAGGGAATTTTATCAAATATCTGCTCCTTCCTCTGCCTCTCTTATTTTCTCTGGATGCAAGAGGTATTTAGCAGTCAATTAGATCTGATCACTAATTGTTTTTTCTGGTTACAATAAGCCAACATCTGGATAGGTGGCATTGGTCTAAATCAACTAGTACAGTCTCATCCCACCTCAATTCTGTCATTGCACAAATTCTTTCATGAATTCCCAGTATTTCTAGATATTGATACAGAACTCAAGTAAAAGGATGTATTTTAATAAACTCACGTCTATTCCCATATACTGTCTTGCTGTCAGACTCACAGTAAGGTATTTTCCATTACTTTAAGAACACTCTTTAATGGGAAACAACATTTTATTTTTTAAGTTTGCATTACACTATTTGTAATAGTTTAATGTGGCGGATAAAACCCTCACAAAGATTTTTATGCACTCACTTTTGTAACGCAGCACCAATTAGCTATAAACAGCTTTAAAATATCATCACTAGCTTAAATTTACAGAATTGTTCTTATGATTATGAGAGTCTGCATCAAGTTAAAAGTCTGCACAGCAAAAGAAACAACTAACAAAATGAAATGAAAAAAAAAAACAACCTACAAAATGGGAGCAAATTTTGTAGACTAAATAATCTCTTACGAAGTTAATATGTGAAATATATACAAAACAAATACAACTCAATAACCAAAATAAAGCAAATTAAAAATTGACCCCACCAGTTTGGCTCAGTGGTTGAGTATCAACCTATGAACCAGGAGGTCATGGTTCAATTCCAGTCAGGACAAATGTCCCGGTTGCAGGCTCGAGCAGCAGTGTAGGTTGTGCAGGAGGCAGACAATCAATATTTGTCTCACATCATTGATGTTTCTATCTCTTCCTTTCTCTCCCTTCTTCTCTGAAATCAATAGAAATATATTTTTAAAAAATTGTCACGGGAGTAGTGCCTGTGCTGCTCAGTGGTTGAGTGTGGACCTTGAACCAGGAGGTCAAGAAGTGATTCCAGGTCAGGACTAATGACCAGTTTGTGGGTTTGATCTCCAATAGAGGGCAAGCAGAAGGCAGGGAAATAGATGACTCTCATCATTGATGTTTCTGTCTCTCTCCCAGTATGCTGTGATACCCTTCATCACACTGTCTAGTTATATTTTAGTCATTAGAGTTTTTTTTTTTATCATGAATACCTGTCTATTGAGCTGGTCATATGATTTTTTCTTTTAATCTGTTAATGTAATGAATTACATTTCTTAGTATTCAAATGTTGAATCAGCCTTAAGTTCTGGAAAATCCTACTTTATACAAATCTTTAAAAAATATTGCTGTATTCAAATCTCTGATATTTGGTCAATGAATGATATAGCCCTTTTATATAACAGATTTTAATTAACTATTTGAAAATGCTTCTGTCTTTATTCTATGCTAAGCTGGTACATGCACTTGTAGGCATTTGTACATAACAAACTTTTTAACAATTGCAAGCAGCAATTTTATTTTAATTCTCTTTTTTTGTCTTTCTTTCTTTCCTTCT
Organism: Myotis lucifugus; assembly: GCF_000147115.1. NCBI lineage: Eukaryota > Metazoa > Chordata > Mammalia > Chiroptera > Vespertilionidae > Myotis > Myotis lucifugus. Next base: position 1,311,779 of record NW_005871250.1, read on the forward strand.
TCCTCCCTCCCTCCCTCCCTCCCTTCCTTCCTTCCTTCCTTCCTTCCTTCCTTCCTTCCTTCCTTCCTTCCTTCCTTCCTTCTTTCTTTCCTTCCTTCCTTCCTTCCTTCCTTCCTTCCTTCCTTTCTTTCTTTCTTTCTTTCTTTTTTTTTTTTTTTTTTTACAAATTAGCTAACTTATGATCTAATAATATACACAATTTTTTAAGGTCCCTCACATACTAAGCCACAGAGCTAAGACCTGAAGCACAGTTGTATGGCTCTATTAGTGGATTCTTTTGTTGATATTATTAATCATCACTGGATCATATTTATTCCGTAGATTTTTTGAGAGAGTAGGAGGGATCTGAAGATAAAGAGAGAAACATAGATGTGAGAGAGACACATGGATTTGTTGCCTTTCCCAGATGCCCTGCTAGGGGCTGGGGATCAAATCTGCAACACAGGTGTGTGAGCTGGATGCAGGATCAAACCTAAATACTTGAGTGCGTGGCCTGATGCATTAACCACTGAGAAAAACTGGACAAGCTTGGCTCTGGAATCTTACTAGTAAGACTAACTGTCATTATCACTTTAGAGTTTACTTTCCTTCTTTTGAGACTGGATCACAGAAATCTGAAACAAGCTGAATTTCGAAAATAAGTGCAATTTAAGTGTGTGAATAAAACTATCCACAGATTGGTTTGTGTATACTTCAATTAATTATGAAAGCTCTGGTGTAGGGAAACAGGAAGAATGATATAATAGTGACCCTGAGATTGTTCTGTGGTTCTAGCTGTCACTCTCCAATATAGCTGCATGTTATTACCATCTTAGAAACTTTTAAAAAATACTGGTTACTAGGATCTCATCTAAAGAATTGAATTGCAACCTTGGGGAAGGAACATGGGCACAGGTATTTTACAACATTCTCCACGTGCTTCTCATAGCTATCTATGTTTTAAAACTAGGGAGGTTCCAGACATATTTGCAAATTGTACTTTCTGACATTCTTATCCTTCCTTATCTCCTGATCCTACACAGCTCCCTTGCTTAGAAAGACTTCATGTTTTGTCTATGTTAGGATCTATAGACATACTTATCATTTTCTCCCCTTCCCATTCATTATGCCCATCAGATAAAATTGTCCTCTAAACTTCCTGCTGCAGGAATAGATTTGAGGACCTCTGTGTGTGGCCATTTCCCAGTCACTGCCAGGGCTTATGATCCCTCTGTGTCTTATCTCTCCTGACATTTGCTTTCCTACATGGCAGTATTTAAAATACACTCCTCAACATAGAGGAGCTGGCGGAGGCTGCACAAGTAAACAAGACATCCATAGTCTGCCTTTGTATTGTGTCTTCCTGAGGTGGGTAACATGGGCATACATTGTTGTGTTTTCTTTTGTACAGTATGGCTGTCATAACTGTTCCAACTCTGCTCCTTCTAAGATTAATTGTTCCTGGTTCTCTGAAGGTTAAAATGAGCATTCAAAAGGGCATGTATTCTTAAATGCTACAGATCTCTTGAGCTTTATTCCATATGTATTGTTTAACATGTTTACTTTTAATTGATTTGGGTTCAGGAGGAAAAAAGGGAACAGTTTTCCCAAATGAAAAAAAAGGGGTTTAGCATGACTCAGTGGTTGGAGTGTTAGCCCCCTGCCCTTACCCTGAATCTCTAGCCTTCCATTCCTGGACAAGGGCAAGTACCTTGGTTGCAGGTTCTATGGTGACCCTGGTCTGGGCAACTACATGAGGCAACCAATAAATGTCTCTCTTGCATAAATGTTCACTCTATCTCTCTCCCTCTCTCCCTCTCTCCCTCCTTACCTCCCTCCCTTTCTCCCTTTCACTCTCACTGAAAATAAATGGAAAAAATATCCTTGGGTGAAAATGGAAAAAGAAAAGAAAAAGAAAATAGTAGGGAAGTTTAAACACCAAAGGAGTGTAGTCTCTTCTTTCTCAAGGTGGAGGATCCAAGACGTGGCCCTTCTGGTTGTGTTCACTGAACTCTTTATGGGACTTTGTCATAAACATTCTGGTTTCTTTACAACTTTCTAAGGAGTTCAAATAGCTAACTTCTCATTGAATATCAATGCCAGCTTTTGTATCATCATGTTGGCATTTCCATTTTCTCCTGGTGAGTGCATTTGCAATCCTGGATAGAGTATTTATCAAATCCTAGAAAATGCAGGCAAGATTTGGTATCATCTAGGAACAAAATTCGTTGTTCCATTTGGTTTAGAATCCCTCAGTTGATAAACTCAATGGACAACAGTGCACATGAACCTTTCAGTACATTGATGGCTTTTTTAAAAACCAAATTGCAAATGGTTAAGAAACTGTATAGTGTATTTGAATGGCCACTGGATACTGGGGCAGGGAAATTCATCCTGTTTCCCACCTCTAGAGCTGAAGTACTTGAAGAATCCTTATCTTAGGAGTTAGAGGTCATATTTTCCAATGGAAATGGCTAGAATAATCTCTTTAGGGTCTGGGATTTTTAGTTATCAGTCCCAACATCAAATCCTTACCTTAGGCAAACCCTCTTTGATATCTCTTGGGGCAATTCATCTGCTTTGAAATTCAGAGTTTTTTATTGTGAGGCAACTGCATGGACACTGGAAACCACATTGTAATAATCAGTCTCTATTAATTCCCTTTATATTGGGATGATGTTAGCAAGTTATTATCTTTCTTACTCTTCAGTTTCTTCATCAAAAACTGTCAGTAACAAAATGATACCTTCAAATGAAGGTGTTGTTGGGTTTAAATGATACAATGTTTTCTGAGACAAAGTTAGATCTACTGTACAAATTAGCACTGTTTATAGATTTGGGAATTTGACTTTCCTATCAACAGTCAATGCCCAGAAGGCTCACTCATGCCATGTGGTGTCCTCATGGAAAGAACTGCATCCATGTCTTCTCACAACAGATGTGTAAATATCATTGGAGATACCAAGTAATTGAATGTATTTTATTTGTGCAGGAGCTAAACTGGCCAAAATCTCTGATTTTATGATGCAGGCAAATCACCTCACTTATTAGGAAATGGAAAACATTTCAGTTTTGTAAATTATTATAAAATGAATTGTTATATGGTAAAATTCTTATAGTAAAATGGGTATGTTACAAAGTAAAAACCTAAGTTATTACCCTCTCCAGAGAAAATACAGAAATTCCAGCAAACCAGGAGCATACATATTTATGCCTATATTACTCCTTTTAATGAGATGTATAGTACTATACTGTATGGAAGTACAAGGTATAATTCAACCTTTCATATTCCAGTATATAAATGTTTCCAACTTTTACAAGTACAGATTATACATCAGAAAACAAATAAACTTGTACAAGTATAATTTTATTAAGAATTACTTTGAATAATAATTTTTAGTTCACAGCAAAATTGAGAGAAAGTACAGAGATATCCTATATCCCTATCTCTCCTGCCCTTACACATGCATAGTTTCAACCATTATCAACATGGACAACAGAGTGGTACATTTGTTAAGAATGATGCAAACACATTGACATTTCATATGCACACAAAGTCTATAGCTTACATTAAGTTTACGCTTGGTGTTGCATAGTCTATGAGTTTGAACAAATATATAATGACATACATTAATCACTATGGTATTGTGTATTTTTACTGCCCTAAAATTCCTTTGTGCTCCACCTATTCATCAATCCACCTCCCTACACCTGACAACCACTGACCTTTTTACTGTCTCCATAGTTTTCCCTTTTCCAGAATATCATAGAGTTGGAATTATACAGTATGAAGCCTTTTCAGATTGCCTTCATTTTCTTAGTAACATACATTAAAGTTTCTCCAGCTATTTTCATGACTTGATAGCTCATTTCTTTTTAGGTCTGAATAACAGTCCACTGGCTGGATATACTTTGGTTTGTTTATCCATTCACCTACTGATGGACATTTTTATTGCTTCCATTTTGGGCAATTATGAATAAAGTTGCTCTACACATCAGTGTGCGGGGCTTTTTTTTTTCCTTTTTTTTTTCTTTTTTGGTGGGCATAAGATTTCAAGTCCTCTAGGTAAATATCAAAGAGAATTATTGCTGGATTGCATGGTATATAAGTTTAGTTTTGTAATGACCTACGAAACTCTTTTATCAATGGTTGTTCTATTATGCATTTCCACCAACAGTGAAAGAGAGTTTCTGTTGCTCCACATCCTTGCAAGCATTTGGTATTGTCAATGTTCTGGAATTTGTGCATTCTAATAGGTGTGTGGTGCATTTCATTTTACAATTTAATTTCCTTGTGGATGTATCAGTGGAGAATATTTGCTTATTTGACATCTTTATAACTATTTCTGGGAGGTACCTGTTAAAGTCTTTGGCCCATTTTTAACCAAGTATTTGTTTCTGTTTTTCTGAATTTTAAGATTTCTTTGTATATTTTGGATAACAGTCCTTTCACCAATGTGTCTTTGGAAAATATTTTCTCCCAGTTTGTGGCTTGTCTTCTCATCCTCTGATTATCATCTTTCACACTACAGGAGTTTTTAATTAAGCCTGAATTATCAGTAATTTCTTCCATGGATCATGCCTTTGGCATTGTATTTTAACAGTATTCACTATTCCCAAAGGCATCTAGGTTTCTCCTATCTTATTTCCTAGGAGTTCTATAGTTTGCATTTTACATTGGGTCTGTGATTCATGTTGAGATACTTTTTGTGATGGGTATAAGGTCTATGTTTACATTTATTTTATTGAATGTGGATATCCAGTGGTTCAGGCATTAATTTTGAGAAACTATCTTTGCCTCATTGTATTACCCTTGCTCATTTGTCAAAAAACATTTGGCTACATTTATGGGGGTCCGTTTCTGGAATCTCTGTTCTGCTCCATTAATCAAGTTGTCTCGTTTTTTGCCAATAACACACTGTTTTGAATATTGAGTTAGCTATAGTAAGTCTTGAAGGTGAGGAGCATCAGTTCTCCAACTCTGTTCTTCTTTTTCAATACTCTTTGGCTATTCTGTTTTTGTTTTTTGCCTTTCCATGTAAACTTTGGAATGGGTTTAATAGAAGTCACACAATAACTTGCTGGGATTTTGATTGGGACTGTATGGAATCTATAGGTCAACTTGGGAGTAACTGACATCTTAACAGTAAAGAGTCTCCCTATTCATGAACATGAAATATCCCTCCATTTATGAGTCCTCAGGCTCAGTAACATAAAATCCATTCTTCATGCTTCAGCACATTTAGTATGAACTAATTTCGTCAGCCTGACTATTCAGACTCTATTTTAAGTCAGCTGGGCTATACTGATTTGATCTTGTTTTCTTCACTTATTCCTTAGATCAAATGATTCAATATGAAATTTATTTAGTGCATTGTACCGTGTAGTCTCAATTTCACTCCTTAGCTTTCTTTCTCTAACGATCTTATTATTTCCACGTTGTACTCGAGCCTAAGTTCAAAGGTGTCTGCCTAATATTTATCTGGGAGCTTTATATATATATATGTTATTGATTTTTTACAGAGAGGAAGGGACATCGATAGAGAGTTAGAAACATTGATGAGAGAGAAACATCGATCAGCTGCCTCCTGCACACCTCCTACAGGGGATGTGCCTGCAACCCAGGTACATGTCCTTGACCAGAATCAAATCTGGGACCTTTCAATCTGCAGGCCGATGCTCTATCCACTGAGCCAAACCAGTTTTGGACATCTGGGAACTTATTAAATATTCCTGGTGGTGAAATTGTACTCTACCTTATGAGATATTCCCATTGGGGGGAATTGGTTAAAAGAAACATGGTAACTCTCTGTACTATTACTTACAGTTTTATGAGACTCTCCATTTTTCTCAAAATAAAAAGTTTAAGAAACCATATCTCCAATTGTGTCGAATGTGCCCCTAGTGTTTCAAAATATTAAAGGACTATATATGGATGTAATTGCAGTTCCCAAAATTTATAGTTCTCTTTCTTACTTTGATTCTTCTTTTTTTCCAACTGAGTAGCTTGAAAAGCTTTCACATCTCGTCTCTATTTTAGAGTTTTAAAGCACTGTTTATTACTTTATCCCCACCCCATATTTTTGAGAATATGATAGTATCGTCCCTAACCTCCTACTGAGGGAAGACCTATTGGGAAACATTTGAGTGGCATCTCTCACAAACTGTTTTACACAAAAAACCTCTGACTTACATTATTATGAGCCTTCTATTTTAACCCCATAGAGCTCCTCAACAGCAAGCCAGTAGAGGAGACTCCTCAGCTGGGTGAAGGTGGTTGACAAAGAAAGGGGAACAAAATAGACACAGTCCCCAGAGCTGTAGGCCTCAGGCTCCACTGCCTCCTGTTTCAGGGAGGTTGGGTGGGGAATCTATGGGCTGGCCATGGTGTGCAGCATTGCTGTGAGGCCTGCTCCAGGTCAGTCCTTCCTGAAATGTGTCTATATTCTGAGGAAATAGGCGATTCCAGTGCCCATATTTCCTAAAGTGGTGTCAGGCCTCTTTGGGCTGAGCCAAGGTTTGGGAATGAACAGCTCCCTCTTAAGTGTGCTGAGAATGTGTCCTGCTGTTTCTCTCAAGTATTTATGAGGCCTCCTGTTCACATGTATGACTCCTTGATCCTGTGAGTTTGTGCAAAGAAATAAGGGAAAGTCCAACATAATTAGGAATCTAGGGGAGAAGCAGGTCCTTTGCTTGTAAGGAACTTCCAATTGCAAATAGGAAATTTGTCTCTGTGTCATGTGTTGTAAACATCCCTTTTGGGTTTCTTCTACAGATTTGATAAAATGTCCTTTTTCTCATCATTGCTCAAAATTATTTTCATCACTGCGTCTGTATTTCCTCTTTATTCTGGTGAGTACATTTTCTGTTCTGGATGAAGCAATTCACACATCTTAGAAAATGATGGAGACAATATCTATTCTGTACTAATGGAGCAGATTCTTTCATTTAGTTTGTAATACTTAAACTGGCAAAATGAAAGCAGGCATGTTACAAACTCCCTTTTAAATTATATCTGTGGGTTATTTCTTCTGATTTCAACCGTAGAGACATGGAGGCAGAGAGGTGGGTTAGAATGAGCAGTAGAATTTAGTTTTTTGTTCATTTATGACTAAAGATATTTACCTAATTATTATTTTGGAGGTCAGATTCCATGTTTGCTAAATGCTGATTGTAGGGAGTAATGATGTCTCCTAGATCGGATAATCTTTGGCAATCTGATTTGTTGTTTGCCAGTTCTGAAGTCACTAAAGTCACAACGTTGTATTAGGTGAGAATTCATTCAAAATTTATCTTCCTTTAGTGCAAGAAGAATGGTGAATTTGAGTAAAGGAGCTGTGATGCATTGATTTGGATCCTGATCTTAGAACTGAGTACTATTTTATGATGTACTAATTTCTTCACGTTAGGTGACCTTAGGCAAGTCATATTAAGTGACATTAAACAAGGCATTGTCTTCTCTGAACAGGATGTCTCATTTGTTAAAAAATTAATAAAAAGAACTATGGTAGCTTCATAGGAAAGTTTGATTTTTACTGCAAAACACTTCAAATTATTTTTCACAGATGAGAATAATTTGGAATAATATTTCCAGATTTGGATGTATTTTGTGAAATACTATTTAATATTGTCACAAAAGGCTCACCTGAGAACTTGGGGGTACTGAGTAGGCAACTTATATACAATTTTGCTACAAAAAAGTATAGGTTCTTCCACCAGAGACTCTGATTTCTTTCCCTTCTTCTTATTTTTACATTTTCTTTTGTGTGTTTGTTGCAGAAACCTTTATTGCATCACTAAAACGCAGTCCCGAGGAGGTAAGTTAATACGTATTAATTTGGAAATTAAAAAAGCTTTTAATATTTTTAAGATATTTTTTATTTATTATAGAGAGGAAGGGAGAGGGAGAGAGATACAGAAACATCAATGACGAGACAGAATCACTGGTGGGCTGCCTCTTGCATGCCCCACACTAGGGATGCACCCTACAACCTGGGCCTGTGCCCTTACTAGGATTGGAACCGTGATCTCTAGGTTCATAGATCCATGCTCAATTACTGAGTGAAACTGGCGGGGCAGTTTTATTTTATATTGTAAGTTTCAACAGCAAATTTCACCAGACAGCCCTGCCAGTGTTGTTCTGTGGTTAAATTTTGACCCCAAAACCAAGAGACCCCTGGTTCAATTCCTGGTCAGGGCACAATCCTAGGTTGTGGGCTTAATATCCAGTAGAGGGTCTGCAGGAGGTAACTTTTTGATGTCTCTCTTATCATTGGTGTTTCTATGTCTCTAGTCCTTCTCACTTGTTCTTTTATAAAAAAAAAAAATTCACCAAAAGAAATATGCAACAGAATGATCCTTCAAAAGTTTTTATTTAAACTGTGCCATTATTATGCTATGTTCAATAAATAAAATCTAGCCAGCCATATAAAAATAATTGGTATTTTGGACAAAATAAAATATCCCATTATTTCAAAGAATACATTATTGGGCATCCTTGTTATGTGCAAGTACCTGATAAAGTTTACAGTCTATTTAAAGTAGAATTATTTCTTTAGCAAAATAAGAGGATTGCAAAAATTATCCACTGAAAGGTGGATAAAAAAGAATAATTTTCATATATTCATAGAGGAGAATTTTATAGAGGGGAGAAACACTTAAATAGATAAAGATTACAAAGACATTTCAAAAGTCAGTAGTCATGTAAGAATACACACTATAATTTTTATTTAAGTAAAATTAAGAATAGTGACATTACTAACAAAATTTTACATAGATATGTATGCAAATACTAACATATATGAATATATACATATGTGGTGATAATCTGCATGTATCTGATTCTCCAGTAGTTAAATCATTGAAAAAGACAGGGACATTATTAAAATTCCTTTTTACTATTTTTTGTGGTATGAAATAATGGGGAAATCTGATGCAGGTATGAGTAGAAGTGAGATGAGAGTGGTTACATTATAAAAATACATTCAACCATTTGTCTGCTTTTTAAAAATGATATTGGGTTTGTAAAAATATATCAATAAAATTTTATGACTAAGTAGACTGTGTATTTCCAAACAACAATATAGAATATTTTCACTCCATTTGGATGCATGGTATCTGGTACTAAGGTTAAGACATATTTTTGGAAAAGTTCATTATCTGACAAATTTTATGTTGTTCTTTATGTTTGACAGCCAGACTGTAATGTATATAAATATCCATTACATATGTGCACCAAAGAATTGGATCGAGTCTGCGGAACAAATATGAAAACTTACTCCAATAGATGCTTTTTCTGCAGTGCAATGTTGTAAGAATATAAGACTAAATATGGGCTCTTCCAAAATAATGAGGAAACCATCACAAGATGATAGGAAAACCCATGTTTTAGAAAGTCTATGCACAGTATTAGTATATATGGAAAAAATTGTACTATCTCTAAATGCCACAGAATCACACTGGCACCTTTCCCGGGAGTTCTCATTTGCAAAAGCAGATTTGTATTTGACCTCTCAATATATCTGCTGGATATTCTGGAAATGTACATATCAATTAATTTAACCACTAGGACTTAAGAATGAGTCTATGCACAATATATTGACTTCTGAAGTCCATATGTTAACTGATCATCTTTGTGATGTAGCAACCAAGCTACAGGGACCATAACTGAGCAACAAACACTACTTGACTACAGAAATTTGAAATCCATCACAATGGGCCTATTCCTGCTAGGACGGGACTCCTCTGAGGCTAACCTTGTCTTTGAACTCAATGACAGACTGTGACCCTTCCTTAGACAGCAGGGCGTTCCAGCACACTTCCTCCCAGCCTCCTTTCCTATGTGCTTCACTCCGAAGGAGTCTGCAGTCTAAAGGTTCAGCCAGCCTCCCTACTTTCCTCTTCATTGTCTCTCAAAATTATTTCCTCTTATTTGATCCCCAAAACGTGGCTTCTACTTCCAGAGAACCATCAAAACAGGCTCCATTCCTCTCCTCTCTCCAGTCTGGGTGGTTTCCTCGACTGAACCAGGACTGACCATGTAGGAAGAGCCAAGTAGCCCCAGTTGAGGGAAGGATGTGTGAAGGTTCTGGGGAGCATGTGGGTCCCAGTTGGTTGTGGAGGTGGAGCACAGCTTCTCCACATCATGCTGCTCATTTACAAGCACTTAGTGAAAATTATCCAGGGAATTTTAAATGCTGTTTCTAATGTCTCATTCTCTTTTTCTTTACAGAGAAAGTAAGGGATCTTTTGGATTTAAGCATTATGGGGAATGCAACTGACTGAGCTACACACTCTTCTGGCTTTTATGGCAATCCTATTTTCCAGTGAATTCTACAGCCAATCAGAGTCTTTTCAATCAGGGTGTAAAATTCCTAGGTGACCGGACAAAGCCTTGTATGCTATACAAGATAGAATATAGAGTGTTGAAAATTGTCTCTCAACACTAAGAACTTTTGACTGTTTTTCGTTCTCTGTTCAATTATTTAATAGCAGTTGAAAAACTACCTTAATCGTGTAGTTTGATAATATAAACCCTAATGCAATTTACAATCATAAATATTTCAATCAATACAATGTTAAATAATATTATCTTTATTAAAAATACAACCTTTTGTTGATTAAAGCATATGATTACTTTTGGTAACTACTTTCAAAGGTAAAAAAATAAATCATTATCTGGGTGTTCATTAAAATTACAGACACTTACGATCCTCTTTATCAGAAAGAGTCAAAGCCTCTAGGAGAGGGATCTAGAACATGAATTCTAACAAGTACCCAGGGTCAATCTTACAATCACGAATATTAGGCCACATGGATTTGTATTCTAAAACATATGCCTTATCAAAAATTGAATGAACTGCAAAATCTATTCAAATATATTGTATGATTTCTGAGGCTTGGGTTAAAATTACATTATTTGCTTTGTCACTCACAAATCAATCAAGACAAAGGTTGTTAGTGTACTTGATATAATCTAGATCTAAGGGCCTTATTAGATACTAAAGGCACAGTGCACGAATTCGTTCACCGTTGGGGTCCCTCAACCTGGCGTGTGCCTTCCTGCAATCGAGGAGCCCTCCGGGGAAGTTGGCAGTCAGACATCACCCGAGGAATGTAATAGTTCGCAAAGCAGCAGGCGGCCAGTGAGGAACCTGAGCCCAGGCCAGGCACCATGCTGGTCCTGCTCATCTTAGCTCACTGCACCTGCCTCCCTCACTCTCAGTAGTGCTGCTGTGGAGGCAGGAGAGGCTCATGCTACCACAGCTGCACTTGCCAGCCATGAGTCAGGTGTCTGGCACCTGTCAGTCAGCTGAGTGGCACTCCCACTGTGGGAGCACACTGGCCACCAGGGGGCAGCTCCTGCATTGAGCCTCTGCACCCTGGTGGTCAGTGCGCATCATACCGAATAGTCAACTAGTTGTTCAGCTGTTTGGTCATTTGGTCGCGTAGGCTTTTAGAAATATCGATATGACTTGCAAAAGTTCTCCCTGATTTTCAGATTGTCTTTTTTAGTTTATTGATGTGCCCTTTGCTGAAATTTTTACAGATTTAACGAATTCCAATTTATCTATATTTTTCCTTTGTTGCATGTACCTTTGTTGTTCAGTAAAAGAAACTGCTGTGTAATCCAAACTGAAAAAGATCTGCACCAAGGTTTTTCTCTAAGAGTTTCATAACATTAGTACTGGCATTTAGAGCTTTGATAGATTTTTTAAAATATATTTTTATTGATATTTTACAGAGAGGAAGGGAGAGGGATAGAGAGTTAGAAACATCGATGAGAGAGAAACATCGACCAGCTGCCTCCTGCACACCTCCTACTGGGGATGTGCCTGCAACCTAGGTATATGCCCTTGACCAGTATCGAACCTGGGACCCTTCAGTCCGCAGGCCGATGCTCTATCAACCGAGCCAAACCGGTTTTGGCAACTTTGATAGATTTTGAGTTAATTTTTGCATGTGGTGGAAATTATGGCTACAAAGTTATATATTTTGCAGGTGGCTATCCAGTTGTCATACCACCATTTGTTGAGAAGACTATTTTTTTACCCATTAATGTACTATTTAATCTTCTTAGAACTCTTGTCAAAAATCAATTGATACATTATGATAGTGTATATTGATGAGATAATAGACAAATGATGTATGGAACAGAAGGAAGAATCTAGAAATAGATTAATATAAATAAAGCAAACTGATATTTGAGGAAAGAGGAAAGGCAATACATTGGAGCAAGGATAGTTTTCTCAACAAATGGTGTTGGAATAACTGGACATCTGCATGCAGAACACCTGGACACAGACCTTACACCCTTCACAAAAGAGCTCAAAAAAGATTGTAGACCAAAATGTAAAGTGCAAAACTATAAAACTCCTAGAAGAGAATATAGGAGAAAACCTAGCTGACCTTGGGTGGTAATGCCTTTTTAGATACAAAACTAAAGGCTTGGTCCACAAAAGAAACAATTGATAAACTGGAATTCATTAACATTTAAACTTCTTCTCTGTGAAAGACAAAATCAAGAGAATGAAAAGAGAAGGCGTGGACTGGGAGAAATGTTTCAAAAAAAAACCACATCTGATTAAGCACTGTTATCCATTATGTACAAAGAACTCTTAAAACTCAAAAATAAGAAAAAAAAGTAACCCGATTAAAAAAAAAAATGGGCCCAAGACCTTAACAGACAACTCATCAAATATGTATAGATGGCAAATGAGAATATGCAAACACGCTCCACATATATGTCATCAGAGAAATTAAATTTAAAAAATGAGATGCTACTACAACACTAATGCAAGGGGTAAATCCCGGAACACTGACAACACCAAATGCTGACGAGGATGTAGAGCAACAAGAACTCATACATTGCTGTTGGGAATCTGAAATGGTTCAGCCACTTTGGAAGGCAATTTGGCAGTTTCTCTTTTTTGGTAGTTTTATTTTTCAAATATATATATAGTGGATAGTATTACTGAGACCCCCCTTTACCCCTCTCTGCCCAGCCCCTACCCCACAACTAAGTATACTCTTAACATACAATTGAGTGATCATGTTCCTTGATATTTTACCCAAAGAGTTGAGAATTTATGTACACACAAAAAATCTTTATTAATGTAGTAGCTTTATTCTCTATTGCCAAAAATTGGAAACAAAGATAACCTTTAGTACATGAATACATAAACAAATGTGAATACATTTGGATAATGGGATATTATTCAGTTATAAAAAGTAATGAGCTATGAACCCATGAAAAGATATGGAGAAACCCTAAATGCATATTACTAAGTGAAAAAAAGCCAATTTGAAAATATTATACACTGTATGGTTCCAACTGTATGACAGTCTATAACAGATAAAACTATGGAGATAAAAATATCAGTGCTTTTAGGAGGAATGGGGAGAGACATGAATAGGAACAGCACAGTACTTTTAGGGGAATAAATGAATAAACTCTATCTGATATTTATAATGATTGAAGGAGTTCATTAAACATTTGTCCATACCCATGGAATGTACAACACCAAGAGTGAGCCCTAAGGTAAACCATAAACTATGGCTGACTTTGCTGTTTCAATACAGATTTATCCTTTGTAAGAAAATAAAGAACCATTCTGGCGAGTGATGTTTATAATGAGGAAAACAGTAAATGCACTGAGCAGGAAAATCTCTGCATTTCTTTCTCACTTTTGTGGTAAATCTAAAACTTCTCTAAAAATTAAGTCTTAAAAGTCAATTGAGCATACATGCATGAATTTATTTTGTCTATATTTTATTCCATTGTTATATATTTCTATCTTTATGCCAATAGCACACTATTTTTTATCACTATAGCTTTGTTGTCTATGTTAAAATCTGAATATGGTATATTCCAAATTTGCTCTTTTTTTTAGATTATTTTTGTACACTGGGTCCCCTGAATTTACAGATGTGTAGTATCTCCATTTTAACTTTTGGAAATATACGTAGAAATGGAATTGCTGGTAATTTCTTTTTAAATTTTTTATTACTACATTCTGTACTAGTTTGCACTCCTACAAACAATCCTTAAGGTTTCCAATTGCTCCACTTCCTTACACTTATTGTTTTTTCTAAATGGTAGTAATATTAATGCACATGATACACACACACACACACACACACACACACACACTCACACACATACACACACACACACACTCTCTAGAGGCCGGGTGCATGACATTTGTGCACTGGGAGTGGGGTCTCTCAGCCCAGCCTGGGCCCTCTCACAGTATAGGACCCTTTGGGGGATGTCTGCCTGCCTGCTTAGGCTTCCCATTATTGCCAGCCATGAGCCCAGCTTCTGGCTGAGCAGCGCTCCCCCTGAGGGAGTGCACTAACCACCAGGGGGCAGCTCCTACTTTGAGCATCTCCCCCCTGGTGTTCATTCCATGCTTTGGTCAATTTGCATATTAGGGTTTTATTATATAGGATACACACACACACACACACACACACACATTCTTGTTATAATCTCTTACAAGCTGCTAATTGCAACTGCATATAAAAACAAATTGATGCAGCTCTGTTCCCTTAGTTTATGTTGATAATGTCACAAACCCTATCTTTTTATATTGCCTACCAATTAATATATATAGGGTGGGGCAAAAGTAGGTGATAACCTCTGTGTTTTGCATAGACACAACTGCATACTTACTTTTGCCCTACCCTGTTTGAACATTAGGTTTTATGCTCCTGTATTTTAAATCCTATAAAGAAATTAAAAAAAAAAACAACCCCCCCCCCAAAAAAAGTGGATTTTTAAAAATTAGAATAAAGTAAGATCTTATACCAGTAATTTCCAGGTATTTACCTTTATTGGAGAATTTTGTATTTTCATATCATTTTGATTTATTTTCTATTGTCCTTTTTACTTCAAATTGAAGGATTCATTTATCATTGCTTGTCGGGTAGGAATAATGATAATGAATATCAGCTTTGGCTTATCTGGAAATGTTTTAATGTCTCCCTCTTTTTCGAAGGACATTTTGTACCATATGATTTAAGGCACTGATTGTCCAACCTGGTTTCAGTGTCATTCCCCAGCTTTTGCTCTTGCCTGCTCCAAAAAATAATTCTGGAGATCTTATGAACAGGGTAGTGATTCTAGCCAACAATACTGTATTATAAACCTTAAAGTTGCTAAGAGACCAGATTTTAGTTGTTCTCACAACAATAACAAATTTAAGTGATTTGATTGAGGTACAAGCTAACACTACAGTGATAATCACATTGCAATGTAGAAACACAGCAAATTAAGATGTTGTACATCCTAATTTTACACAATGTTCAATGAAAATTATATCCCAATAAAAAATCCACATCCTGTTCTCTAGACAAGCTTCCCCAAATCTAGCTGCACATGCTGCTCAACTGGGAGCTTTTATAATGTTCCAATGCCCAGGCCTCATCTACTAATGATTCACAATTGTGATTGCAGGATAATAGATTCATAGCCATTAAAAGTTTCAAGTCTATTATGCCTGTAGTTTTTTAAAATAATAATAATTAAGATCTGGAAATAGTCTAATTGTCCATCAACACTAATAAAAGAGAAAGATGCAAATTGACTGTACCTTTGTGACGCCCAGCAGCCAATCAGCTGTGAGTATGCAAATTACCGACCCAATATGGCAGGTTAATTTGCATACACAGGCGCTGAGAGGCCGGGGGCGGGGTGGGATGCAGGTGTTTTGAACCACCCCATCTGCTCTGGGCCTCTGGGCAGTGTGGCAAGGTGGAAAGAGGGCTCTGGGCCAGAACGAAGGCATAAAGGCAGCTCCGGACTGCAGCGAAGGCGGTTCCGGCAGCCAGGGGAAGGAAGGCCTATTCTTGCATGAATCTTGTGCATCAGGCCTCTATTTAGTAGATGAATAGATAAAAAAGCTGTGGGGCATTTACAGAATGGTATACTATGCAGCTGTAAAAATGAGGGATCTCTTATCCTTTGGGACAGCATGGTTGGACTTGGAAAATATTATGGTAAGTGAAATAAGCCAATCTTAGAAATGCTGGAAGCCGGTCCATCCTTGCTGCTTGACACAGTCGCTGCAGGAAAGAAACATCTGCACAGCATATGTTTCAAGGGACCTGGCATATATAGCATATTGTTCTTAATATGTTTGCTCTCCTTAGTGCCATGTGTTTTAACCAAGGTCACCTCTCCGAGAAAGGTTGTTTCCCCAGGTGGGGATTTTTCCCCGAGGTTAGGGAGGGGATACAACCCCTTAATTAAGTGCCAGGTGGGTAGTTAAGCTACATAATCTTTACTCCCTGGAATGGAGATAAGAAACGCCCTAACCTTTGTAATAGAAATTGACAGGATTAAAATCGGCTGGTATAAATACGGATGTAACAAGACAATAAACATCAGATCCTCATCAGTTCCTAACCAGAACTCTGACCAGAACTTTGGCTGGAGATCCTGGCTAGAGGTCCTGACTAGGCTGCTGATCAACTGAAGGCTGTCTTCGTTTCATTCCTTCTTTGCCGACTCCGTCCACACCTTTGGGGACCCCTGGACCCGCTGGGGTTGGACCCCAGCAGAGAAAGACAAATATTACATGGTCTCACTTATGTATGGAATATAATTAACAAAATAAACTGATGAATGGAGTATATCCAGAGACATGGAAGCATGGAACAGAATTCAGAATCTCAGAGGGAAGGGGGGGGGGGGTGGATATCAACCAAGGAACTTGTGTATGTGTGTGTGTGTGACCACTTTGGTCTCAAGCTCGCTCTCCAGGATGTGACCACCGAACAGTGGAGGCAGTGCCAGCTCCAAGCAGGGAGGTGCTGAGAACTCCTCAAAGCCCACAGCTGCCATGGACCCCTCTCTCTGCTCCAGCTCCATTTCTCCCTGGCTCCCAGCAGAACTTCCAACCTTGCAAGCCTCTTAAAGTGCAAAATGACTCCCTGATCTGATTTCATGGCCAGGCACACAGGCCCCAGCCGCTAAGCCTCCTGGGAGTTGTAGTTCTCTATTTCCCGGTCGCTTTCCTCGCCCCACCCCCACCTGGAGTCCCTGCTGAAAGGCCCTGCTTGCTGGTCTAAGGCCACTGGCCAGGCATCTGAGTCATCGCCATCTTCATTCCTGTCCCGACACTGCGCAGTCTGACCACAGAGACTCTCCTTTTGGGAGGCCCCTGGGTCTCCTTTTGGGGCTGGGGATGCGCACTGTTTGGGCACCTGATCATGAGCCCCAGCGGCGACACAGCCCTGGCCCCTGGGTCTCCTTCTGGGGCCTGGCTGTGTAGCCCCCTGACCTGATTGCGTGCCCCGCCCCCTGGGTCTCCTTCTGGGGCCTGGCTGCATCACCCCCGAGACCGGATCGCATGCCTCGGTGGCGACACAGCCCTGGTCCCTGGCTGCGCTGCCGCCCAGGCACCGGATCGCGTTCCCCAGCCCATGGGTCTCCTTCTGGGGCTGGGGATGCGCCACTGCTCTGGCACCAGATTGCAAGCCCAGGCGGCGACACAGCCCCGGCCCCTGGGTCTTCATTTGGGGTTGGGGATGCACCACTGCTCGGGCACTGGATCGCGAGCCCCAGCAGCGACACAGCCCTGGCCCCTGGGTCTCCTTCTGGGGCCTGGCTGTGTCGCCCCAGGACCATGTCCCCAGGCAGGGGTACAGCCTGGCCTCTGGCCCCGCCTCTGGGTGTTCTCCCCATCACTGGTGATCCGTGATCTGAGAAGCCGGAAAAGCAGGGAAGAGGCGGACATCCTCTCTTCCCTGCCCCACCCGGCTTCTCCGATTACTGGCCCAGGGCCGGCAAAGGTGGCCCGGCTTCTCCGATCACAATGGTGGCCCAGTTCTCTGGTTCTTGGCTGCCACCTGGGTTCCGACACTGGCAGGCGGCTTCTTCCTTCCTTCCCTTTTCGCCTCCCATCATTGTGCCTATGTATGCAAATTAACCGCCATCTTTGTTGGCAGTTAACCACCATCTTGGCTGGTGATTAATTTGCATATCTCGCTGATTAGCCAATGGGAAGGGTAGCGGTTGTACGGCTAATTACCATGTTTCTCTTTTATTAGATAAGATTATATATATATATATATATATATATATATATATATATATATATCCCGGTGCACAAAAATTTGTGCACTCGGGGGGGGAGGGGGGTCCCCAGCCCGGCCTGTGCCCTCTCACAGTCTGGGACCCCTCGGGAGATAACGACCTGCTGGCTTAGGCCTGCTCCTGGGTGGCAGAGGGCAGGCCCAATCCCTAGGTGCAGCCCATGGTCGGGCTCAGAGCAGGGCTGACTGGGGAGTTGGGGCGCCGCCCCCGTCATGCACAGAGCAGGGCGGATTGGGAGGTGTGATGCCACCCTCAGTCACGCTCAGTGTAGGGCGATTGGGGGGTTGGGGCACCGCCCCGTCACACTCAAGGCAGGGTCGA